>NW_020837946.1:48563556-49016656 GCF_003676395.1 Aethalodelphis obliquidens
TATATAATAAATAAAATGTATAAAACCTTATAGAATTATAGTGGTACTAAACGGTAATGTACTGCTTACTGGCATCAGCTATGTAACAAAATCACTGTAACAAGTGCTTATAGAAAACATTTACATAAAGCATTTAATAAGTTATTAGAAAACTGAGTAGAGATAACTTGAATAATGGAACTAGTTGTGTTTGTGTGTGTGTGTGTGTGTGTGTGTGTGTGTGTGTGACTAGTTTTAATTCTCAAAAGAAATACACCTTCTTTTCAAGTAGCTATGGAATAAAATTAATCAAATACTTTTCCAACCCCCCAACCCCCCACTAAAATTTGCCAAATCAGGAATTGTAAAAGGATCGATATTAATGAACTAGATTTCAATAACCCAAATGTAGCAATAACTACTGCCACCTCCCCCTAACTGAAAATTATTAAAATAACTATCACAATATTACTTAAAGAAAGGAAAAGTGACAAACTACAACTGTGTAAGAATGAGTGATATGATACATTTATGCTAAGAGATATTATGCAACCACTAACAACCTATTTCTAAAAATCATTGCCTATCATTGGAGATACTGATGATGCTATACTACTTGAAGATGCAATTCTGTATACAACATGATTTCAACTTTACAAAAAAATATGTATACTGCATAGCAAAAGAGTAAAGTAATACTTTACCATTGTTGTTATTTTAGTAGTCTTAGTTTATATCCAAAATGGCTTTGTATTAAGGTAGTAAAATGTATACATCTGAGTGTTGAGGAAATTTGTTTATATAAATATTTAATTTTTACTTTATTTTATGGACCATTAAATGAGAACATCTAACTGCTGTTTGACTCGGCAATCAAGCGAAATGACTTTAATTGCCATTGTATCGATTCATGCCATAATGAGGAAACATGCAACAAGAACAAAGCAGAAAGAAGATCAAAAGAAAAATCTACACTAAACAAAGCAAGAGGAAAAAGTTCTTAGAAAGATACTAGAGAGGTGCTATTTAACAAAGGAATGCAAGAGGACCTTTTTCATAAGTAATTTATTTTAACTGCTTAGAAATTAACCAATCAAGGATTTCATCAAAATTCCACAATCTCAAACTCCAATGAATGAAATAATTAAAAGGTTTAAATATAGTTTATTAAATGATGTTAGTGTCTTGCTGTCACAAGTTTGTAACACTCCCTGTTATGCCCCTTTAATGTCATAAGCATTTCTTTTTAAATTCAGTGTAAAGCCTTTTTTTACAACTATTTTACCAAAAGAACTTATTTTTTAAAAAATATATACAGCTATATCTAAGAAATGAATATTTTAAAACAATTATAGTCTTCCCCTATGAAAAATAAAAGGCCACTTTAATTATCTTGCTAACAAACCAGCTTTTCTGGGTCATCACATCCTTAGCAATAAACCAGAGACAACCAAATATCTTCAATATAAGATTTCAATGTAAAATTACATATCATGCCAATAAGTATCACTGATGTTGAGAAAAGTATATTTGGAGCTAACATATTCCACATGGATAGTATTGCTTTAATACATGAAATGTTGACAGAGGAGACAAACTAAAGAATCAGGTTAATATAAACTCATTAATATAATGATTGTGGCCTTAGATCTCTTTTCTTTAAACCCTCCAGTTACTGACAGAGCACACACACACACAAATATAATTAGCATTTTATTTGAAAGTAAAAGAATACCTAATATGTATATCGGAGAAAGATATGAATTGTTTTAACAGAAATGAAAATGCAGAAATCATGCAGAAAGTAGTAAACATGAAAATACTGCAACCACAGTGATGCCTTTCATCGTTAATTTTAAAATAAATATTCAAGAGATATATTAATGTGTTTATATCATGTACAGCATTTTAGAGGATGATCTGGTGCACAAAATTCTTTCATGAATAAAGGATGTCTCTCTATTAGCTTCTCACAATTAAACTACAACCAAGGGCTTCCCTGGTGGCGCAGTGGTTGAGAGTCCGCCTGCCGACGTAGGGGACACGGGTTCGTGCCCCGGTCTGGGAGGATCCCTCTTCCAGAATCCCGCATGCCGCGCAGCGGCTGGGTCTGCGCGTTGGGACCCCGTGCTCCGCAACGGGAGAGGCCACGACAGTGAGAGGCCCGTGTACTACTGCAAACAGGTAACCGTTTTGAAGCCAAATATATGAAGAAAAAAATGTAAATTTCCCATTACTCTTTTAAATAAAAGCCAAACACCAGGTACTTGTGATAGACTTTTATTTAAGAAAACTAATCTTGACATCTGCTGCCCCAGTGTGGTGCAATGTTACACATCAGGGACTGGAATAGAATAAGAAGAAGAATATCTGCCCAGCACATTTCCCTAACACACACCTTTCAATAGTTTAAGAAATGAAGAGCAAGTTGAGAAGTTAAGTTTTATACATTTTTGAGAAGTCTGCATCTTGTCTATCTTTTCAGAGTATTGAAACACTTTCATATAATGAGAGTGTTTACATAACAGATTAAAAAGGAACATTTCCTGGGCTTCCCTGGTGGCGCAGTGGTTGAGAATCCGCCTGCCGATGCAGGGGACAAGGGTTCGTGCCCCGGTCCGGGAAGATCCCACATGCCGTGGAGCGGATGTGCCCGTGAGCCATGGCCGCTGAGCCTGCGCGTCCGGAGCCTGTGCTCCGCAACGGGAGAGACCACAACAGTGAGAGGCCCGCGTACCGCAAAAAAAAAAAAAAAAAAAAGGAACATTTCCTATATAAGATGTAAAAGTTAAATATTAGTATAGGATTTAATGAATACATTATTATAGGACATAAAATGTATTTAGAGATTTTTTTCTGAAAAATATAAAATTTGATATTATTTGCCAGCCATATACTTGTAGATTTTATTATTTTATAAAGCAAGATGAATTTGTATGCCTTTTATTATTTTACTTTGCAATCAGTTCATCTACACTTAGGAATCAAAAGACTGGTTAACAAAATACTTGCTAAAACACAAGAAGGTAAATTTATATACACACAAACATTTTTATTTATGCATTAGTACACACTATAAGTGATTTAATTATTCCTTTCAAAATGCAATTGATCATGTGATGTGTTTATTATAAACTTTTTAGTTGTATTGCAATTTTCACAATCCTCCTTGGTTCTTGCTTTTCTGCCAATGATTATCATAATACCTCTAACCCCGACAGTTAAATTTCTGTATATTTACTTCACTATTTCTTTTTCTGAAAGTAGGACAAGGGGTTCCTAATGCCTTACTCCACTCCCTTCACTAAAAACAAATAAGTAGATCAACATGATTCTCTTTAAAGGCACTTTAAGATGTTTTGAGAATTTTATGGTAAAATATTTTTAGAATCATGCTAATAATGGAAGCTATTTTGCATGGGCTATTCTTGACTCCAGGGAACCTATACTGTTTATTCAGTATATACTGAACCTATACAGGTTTATTCAGAGAACAAACCTGAATCCCTGTTGGATCTATTCCTATAGCTGGCTCTGCACCTCTGTTTTCCTCAATAAGTAAAAGAATGTTGCTTATAACCTGAAATATACATAACAGTCCTTTCTCAAGGCTCTGCCTCCCAGGCCTGACCTTTAAAGCCATAACACTTTTCATTCACATAGAGATAAAAAGTTGCAGAACAGGGGCTTCCTTGGTGGCGCAGTGGTTGAGAATCCGCCTGTGGATGCAGGGGTATATGGGTTCGTGCCCTGACCCGGAAAGATCCCACATGCCACAGAGCAGCTGGGCCCGTGAACCATGGCCACTGAGCCTGCCCGTCCGGAGCCTGTGCTCCACAACGGGTAGAGGCCACAACAGTGAGAGGCCCGCGTACCACAAAAAAAGTTGCAGAACAGAAAATAACAATTTTCTTGTTGGAGGTTTACAGGAATGTCCTCACCAGACTTTTGTGGACAGCTGCAAGAACAAAGGATTATCACATCCCCTCCAGGCAGGGTCTGGCCAACACCAAGAAGTTTGCAACCACCAGCCACAACCCCTCGCCTTTTAGTAGCCTGAATTCTAACTCGGGTAAGATGGTTCTTTGTGACAGTAGTCCACCATCTTCTCAGTGTGCTGGCTTTCTGAATAAAGTTGCTATTCCTTGCTCCAACACCTCATCTCTTTATTGGCCTGTCATGCGGAGAGCAGTATAACCTTGAAGGTTGTTGGTTAGATTGTACTCAGTTTCCCAGTGCTTTCTTTTGCATGTGTTGTTTATATTTAACTTCAACATATATGCTTACTTTCTACAAGATTAGTCACTTTCTCAATAAGCAATATTAAAATTAGAAGAATTGGAAATAAAATGATTCTTCTTGGTGCTATGTTCTTCATTATGGGAAGAGCCAGAAAATTTACAAATAGAATTTTATTTGAAGTTTTAGTAAAATATGCTTATTACACCTGAGTAATTTATTACAAATATATTATAAAAATAAGATAAAATCTGAAAAGTAAATTATACCTGAGTAATTTACCACAAATATATTATAAAAATAAGATAAAATCAGAAAAGTAATGGTACCTAAAATGTGTATATCTCCTAGTTATTCAAAGCAAACTTATGGAGTATATTTTATGTTCTATATAAATTCACTGTGAGAAAAAGGCTGCTAGCAAGTATTTGAATTTTCATTTATAAAAGAGAAAGTTCAAAGTTCATAATCTTTAGATGACTTGACCAAAATCATGACAAAACAGAACACCTAGGTTTTATTCTTTCTACTTCACTATTCCCTGTACACTAACGTGCTGCACTTCATCATAGAAAGAAAAGAAGTAAAAAAGAAAAGTATTCAATGCTTAAAGGAAAATAAACAAGTCCTTAAGTGACATTTTCAACTGGGATATCATCCTCTATGCTATGTCAGAAAAAATGGATAGATGTGTTTTTCTAATGTGAAGTTCTGTGTCTATAATTTTTCATCTGGTATTACCATTCTAGATAAATATGATGCTCATTATAGAAATAGTAAACCAATAAAACAGAACTATACTTGTTTTTATATTTATTTTAATATCAGACAAGGTAAATTCTCTTAAATATATCACACCATCATCAACTATTGTATCAAGAAAATGTGAAGGCCATCATTCTAAAAGATCTTGATTTTAAAATGCTAAGAATCTTTATAAGACATAGGAACAAGAATTGAGAGTGTGCTCTCAGGTATGAGCTCTTCAGACTTCTTCCATCTTTGGCACACAAGAGCTTCTATAATTATTATGCCTAAGTTGCATGTATAAGGCTTGGGTAGTAAGAAGAATGAACTGGGGATGTTGCCAGATTCACTAATGAAACTTGGCTCCCTAAGCAACTGGCTTCCATATGCCTACACAAGATAATGTAGAAAGAGGGGAAAAAAGAAAACAGAAAAGAGGGGCAAAGAAGTAAATATATTATCTGACTTCTACAGTTCTTTTTCCTGTTATATCTTAAGTAATGTGTTTTGAAAACTATTAGTTTAAGTAAACATTGGTCTAAAGAACCAAGCAAACCTTATCTTTAAAAAGGATATTTAAAAGCAGATATGAAGCATCATCCTGTTATAGAGAATAGTAATATACCCTTAGCTAGTATGTTTTAGATTCAATAAATGTGAAAATATTCTTTGAAAGGGAAGTAAAAATAATGGAGGGGAGAGGCTTTGGGTGTATGGCAAGAATGTTAAATGATGGGCACTTGAGGACAGATTAAGAACAAACAAAAATAAAAATAAAGGAAACACTGTTTCTCCTAAGTAATGAAGCTAGAGAACCCATTAAAACAGTTTAATACCATAAAAAAATCAGTAAGAAAAATAAAATAATAGTATGGGATTACATAATTAAACTTAGTATTGAGAAAAAGCAACAGTGCCTTCAAACACTGCAATGTGTAGGTTGTTTGAGGCCATTCTGCACTGGAAGAGAAACCCTAGCCACATGAATGAGAAGCATATCAAGAGTGTGTGTGTGCATGGGTGTGTGTGTGTGTGTACATATTGAAAAGACAAACATTAAGAGTTAAGGGGTTAAAGGAGGTGACATCTCAGATTATAAGATCAATCAGAGAGAACTGTGACTCTGATTTATTCTTTCAGTGTTCTGTTTTACCCCAACAAATTTGTTGGGGTAAAAGATCTAATTTACATTAATACAGAATATTTGATTTCTAATCCTAGGCAATCAACAAAGGCAGAAAACATAATACAAAGAGCTTATCTATAATGAAGGAAAATATTCTCACTTACTGCATATGTTGCAATTAAAGTTTAGAAAAGTAATGTGAAATACTATAAAGATAAGACACATGCTGGAAGTTTTCATGGCAGAATTACAAATCCCTAATATATAAGAAACAATTGGCTATGCTCTTTAAGAAATAATTTATTAAATACAATGATATACATTTTCTATACCATAATAAAACAATGTACTTTCTTTTTAAAAATAAACATTTTGAGGTATAACTTACATAGGATAAAACGTACTCGGTTCAAGTATATGTGTTTATGAGTTTGACAAATGTATACATCCACTTGATGGTGACCACAATCAAAATATAAAACATCTCCATAACTCTAAAAAGCTCCTTTGTTTCTCTTCCTAGTCAACTCTACCCCTGGCCTCAGGCAAAAACTGATCTGCTTTCTGTCACTATACATTATACTTCTTTGTCTAGAAGCTTTTGTCAGCATAATATTTTGAGATCTATGCCTGCTGTTCCATGTATTTGTTGTTTATAATTTGTTACCAAGTAGTACAACACTGACTAAAAGTCAGTGGACATTCTTGTCTTATTCTCAAACTTAGAAGGAAACAAGTCAGACTTTCATCTGTGTGGATGATGTTAATTGTGGATTGTTCATAGATATCCTTTTCAGGATAGGGAATTTCCTTTTAGTTTGTTTAGAGCCATTATCACACATGAATATTGAACTTCATCCAAATCTTTTTCTGTGTCTATAATAACAATCATATGTAATCATATGTTTTTTCTAATAAAGTGAATTAAATGATTTTTATTTGTTAAATCAATCTCACATTCCCAGGATAAACCCCACTTAGTCACAGTCATGATGTCTTATCCTTTTAATTTATTGATTTATTCAACTACTAGTATTTTGTTAAAAATATTTGTATCCATGTTCATGAGAAAGATTGAGCTGTACTTATCTTGTATTGTTTTTGCCTAGTTTTGATATCAAGACAACACTGCTACCAAAAATAAGTTGAGAAGCATTTACTCCTTTACTTAATGAAAAAAATTGTGTGGTGTTGGTACTATTTCTTTCTTAAATATTTGTAGAATTCACCAATGAAGCTACCTATAAGTCATTTTTTTAAAAAATTGGACACCCTGAACCAAAGCACTTTATGTAAAAATGTAATTTTTAAATAATGACATATGAAATAAAGGTTATCATCTCTTTTCTTTTTTGTAGAAAATGTTAGTGATGTTCATTTCTTAGAAATGTGTTCATTTATTTGTATTTTGACATGTACTTGAGCTCAGATCTATGAAATTACCAAGGCCAAATGTATATGCTCACTCAGTTACTTTGAACTCTCCTTTTTCTCTCCTCTCCCAAAATAAAAATCTAAGAACTTCAGAACTTAAAATACAGATGAATTTTAAATGTGTCAAATCTGACAACTTTTTATTATTTGTAAAATATCTCCTGCCTTGTCCTTTTTCATCCACTCACTTAAAAGCATTTCTTGATAACTGTGATAGTTGCCAGAAATCTAAAAATAAATTCAACAACTACTCAGTATGCAAGAATACCAATATCCAATGGAGCAAGAAAAGTAAAGAACCATAAAACTATATATTAAGAGTAGTGATAGAGTTTTAAAAAGTATATTTTGGTGTTACTGAGGAGGTTCATCTCATGAATCTTCAAAATTAAAATAAAAGACTTTCTGGGCTTCCCTGGTGGCGCAGTGGTTGAGAGTCCGCCTGCCGATGCAGGGGACACGGGTTCGTGCCCCGGTCCAGGAAGATCCCACATGCCGCGGAGCAGCTGGGCCCGTGAGCCATGGCCGCTGAGCCTGCGCGTCCGGAGCCTGTGCAGGCCCAGCGACCATGGCTGTGAGAGGCCCGTGTACGGCAAAAATAAATAAATAAAATAAATAAATAAAAAACGACTTTCTAGAGAAGACGATGCCTGTGCTGAGTTCTGAAAGATACCAGACAAATAGGTAAAAGCGAAGTTTGTGTGTGTTTCAATGAGAAAGAACAATATAAACAAGACCATGAAGAAAAAGAACAACACGAGGTAGGTACATAAAGAACTACAAAAAGTGTTAACATACTTATGGTTCAGAGTTTCCTAAAGATCTTTCAAAACAGTGTTAGAGAAGCTCTGCCCTATAGACGCATCATACTTCCTTAGGGTTAGGTTACACTTCAAGAATAGATGACTCAATCTCCTCAGGAGGCTGTCATGGCTGAAGCCCCATAGTTAGTCACTTAGTGCAGTAAGCACCTGTTATCCGAGGATGCAGTTAAATATTACTTCATGTAAATTTACACAAAAAGTGACTAGAATCCTGTAAAGATGAAATATGAAGGTGGAAAGGAAAGAAGTGGGTCTAAAGAGATAACAGTTTCCAAATCATTGGAGACCACATTACAAAAGCTGGGCTTAGTCCTCCTAGTGACAGTGAAAATGGAAGACATACTTGAGTTTCAGATCAAACACTCTTTCAGCTGGGAAAGGCTAGAAGCAGGGGTGCTATTTAGACCATCTTCTTTCTAGGAAATGACAAGCAGTACAATTTTCTCATACACAACTCAACTATGAACATATGTTTTACTGTTTGGAGAACATAGAACATGAGTTGCAATTGTGTGAAATTTATTTCACTTAAAGCACTTCGTCTTCTAAAGATCTTAACCTTAAAAAAGTGCATATTAAAAGTGCAATCTTCCAAGTTAAGTAATGCAGGTGACATTATTATTCATCATTTCCCAGTTTTTCTTAAAGCACTTTTTATATAACATAAGATTTTCAAACATCACCATGAAAGAGTTCCTTTGGTCCATTAGTACTTGTAAAATTTAAATATTTGATTATGATGAAGAAATATCCTGTCAGGAAATGGAACTTATTAGGGAGAAATGCGTTTTGAAATATAAAAATGAAATAATGATTCCAGCATAAGATCACTCAATCGACTATTTAGATTCCCTTTCTTAGAAAGTCTATATTCAAACAGTATAAACTATAACTTAAAAGTGGAATTTGATGTCTATGATTAAATCTTCTTGCTCTGAATTGACCTTGCTGGAATTAAGGACTCATGAAGAAGAGTACAGGAAGATAATTGTGAGCATGTAGCCTTTGGGTATATGTATGGTGGATGTTAAGCAGTAATGATGATATGAAGGTAGAAATATCAATCATTATTATACCTTTGTAGCATCCATTCTTCTTTCTTCTCACAAAAATAAGAAAATTGGAGGCAGAAAATTGGAAATAGTGACTTTTATCTATCACATTCAGTGGTAATAGATAAAATAAATCCCCCTTAGTTTATAAACATCAAATCTATTAAGTTCTATAGTGTGACCAAATTTATATATTCAGCAATTATGTAAATGTAACTAAAATATGATAGAAATTATTTTGAACTTCAAATTTTGAAGTTTGTACTGATTTTAAGGAATACCCACAAAATGATCAAAAACATATCCAACGATCTAACATATTTCGTACACTACTCATTATGATGTCTCTGTGAACCGAGGACCCAGAATAGGAACCTCAACTTTGCAGCCCTCAAAATTTTTGTGCATAACTGTTGGGTCATGGGTAGACCAATGGACCCTGATGTAAACTTCATCCACCTACAAAGTCTGCTTGTCATCAGATAGGAGTGATTTTTGAAGCACCAAGTCTATCATTCAGATTGTTCCTTAATCATAGCTCAAGGGATTCACATCCATGAGTGGAGGGGATGAAATAAATAATAAGATGAAGAGTTGTGTTGTCAAAATCTCTGTGAGACCTGAACAAATCTAGCAGCCCTATACAGTTGGGCAGGAAGAAGCAGACATTTGACTGCCAGGGGGACAATAATTAGCACACAGCAACAGGGAGCAATGGCAAGTTCTACAGGATGCAGGGCATCTATACAGCCAACTCTAGACAAGGAAGATCCTTAATAGGCTCTTTCCAATACTCACAAGCCTAACCGTCTAGGATTGCACATGACCATCATTGGAAGTCGTAGAGAAGGACACCGTTCTCTGGTTTCCCATGGGTCCAGAATTAAGTGGTATGGAGTAGGATGGAGGAGTAGGGATTTCTCAACTTTTTGTGTGAGTACTAGATTAGAAAATTTGTTTGATTCCTGCTTTTAAGATTTTGTTGCATCCTTAGGTTACTGTGTCCCAGAAAAACATCGGTTACAACTTTGTAAAAGTTATATTAAAATGGTTAGTTCAAACTAAAGAGCTTAATTATTGTTAAGCACAATAATTCTGAAATTCATTAAAAATGTTATTTTCTAAAAGTACAGGGAAGAATGTGTTATGCCTACAGAATATTTTGTAACATATTAATTCTGGGTAGAAGTGTACATAACATGCATCTATTTTAAGTTACTGCATTGTTTCCATTCCTGCTTTAAACGAAAATTTTAGCACATTAGACCTGACTATAACTCATTTCAGTTGATAATACTGTATTCCATGTTTTATATATGAAATATAGTAATAAAATGTTAACTAGTTATTAAACAGAAACAATCTTTTTCAGAAAATATGGAAACATTTTAAATATAATCATTAGGACTTTACTGGAAATGCTCTCCTCAGTCTCTTTCTCCAGAAAGTCTCAAGTTATCATTGTAAACATTATGCATTTTTCAGTGTAGTTCTAAATTTCCTTCTGCCTAAAATATCTTCCAAGGTTGGGGAAAATACTTCATGAGATAATTCACATCTTATCTTCTCCTCATTTACTATATAATTATCATGGGTTCCAAAATAACCACCTACAGCAGATTAAAATTGTTCTCCTAAAAGTGAAAAATGCCCCAAGTTCTAAAAGTAGTTTTAATTTTAAACTCCATCCACTGCAATTAAAACTGAAATAAGACACACTTGAATAATTTGCAGGTTAAAAAACTGATATTGTTTCAGAAACTGTTGAAATCATAGGGTTACATCATTATGAAGCAATTTTAAAATGCCATTGAATTCAAATAACAATAGTATATGTGAGTATGTATGTATATATATATATATATATATATATATACACACACACTTAGCTATATATATAAAATGATTCTGACTTCATTTATCATAACTTCTAAAAAAGTAATATCCTAAAAAATAAAACCCATTGTTAAGTAAGATGTTTCTTTCCATCTCAATAGCCCAAAGTATTTCAGGACTTGATTTTTATAATTAAAACTTTCATAATCAGAAGCATTAAGTTACTTGAATACAGAAAAGCGTATTGAAAAAAATAATAGAAAAGAGAATAGGTGGAGTGGAAAGACCTCTTTGGAACAGTTTGCATTATGACTGAGGTAACAAACACACACTACACCATACACACACACACACACACACACACACCACACACATTGAGTCCATCTCCCACACTCTGTCCTAGCCCAAGCACTTTGTAGAGAAAACTAAAATATTTACCACATTCATATCTGAAGACCTCTATAGTTTTCTGATACTTTCATACACGCAAAATAATTTCAGTGTTAAATTAAGAATGAAAATGCATAATAACATGACGTAATTTCTAGTAAGAACAACACTAGTAAAAACAGGTAAGGTTAAAAAGTAAATCAGAGTAGATAAATGAAAATGGAATTAACTGGAGTTGAATTGTCTTTTATAAAATTGACCTTTAAGTACCAAACTAGTGCCATTAAAATGCGTGATTAAAAAAAGAAAAAACACCTTGAACACTAAAAGTTCAAGGTTCTTGTTGCTAGAAATAGTAGGGCAAATGAAGGGAAGAAAAAAATTAAAAGGTGAAGATAAGTTATTTAACCCCTGGTGTCATATTATTGTGTACCTCTGATTCCTTACAATCCACTGGAACCCTTGAACTTACAATCTGACACAAGGTGTACTATGGCAAAGTAGAAAATCCTGGTTTACTGAAAAAAAATGTCAACGTTCCCAATTAGGAAAATATTCTAATTTGCTGCCAAATGTTTGTTTGATCTTGCTCAATAATATAATAAATATTGAGGATACAAATTCCCTAATCTCATCAAGGAGGTAAGAAAAAAACCCCAAATTTCCTCTACTTTAAGAGGATCAACATCAAAAACAAAAACAAAAAACATACATTGTAGACAAATATTCTTCTTTTCCCAATTACTTATAATTAGACAGTAAATTTTAAGAAAATATAAAAGAAAACTGATGTCCCTTTTGCTTCTCATACATTCCAGTTAAAACAGAATGTCTTGAGGTGAGGGCCTGGCATCCTTATTTTTATTTATTTTTTAAATTTTTTGGCATCCTTATTTTTAAAGATCCCTAGACAATTCCAATGTGCAGCAAATTTTGGGACCCACTGAGTTCATGGATTTCTACTTTTTAAAATTGTTTTTAATTCCGTATCATCAATACTTTGTTTTGAGGCTCTATTTATCACAGGTTTAGTCAGCATGAATCCCTTAAATTGGCCCCTGTGCCCTTGTCACATGCTGCCATCATTTTTTTTAACACTTTGTTACTTCTTTTCATAATAAAATATTCCAGACTCATCTTGTATTTTTCCTGAGCCAGCTCTGGAATAAGTAATTTTTCTGACGTGTCCCAGTTCCTTTTAGTGGGAACTGGTATTAAAAACCAATACCTAGGGCTTCCCTGGTGGCGCAGTGGTTGAGAGTCTGCCTGCCGATGCAGGGGACACGGGTTCGTGCCCTGGTCCGGGAGGATCCCACATGCCGCGGAGTGGCTGGGCCCGTGAGCCATGGCCGCTAAGCCTGCGCGTCCGGAGCCTGTGCTCCACAACGGGAGAGGCCACAACAGTGAGAGGCCCTCGTACCGCAAAAAAAAAAACAAAAAAAAACCAAGACCTGGCCAGTATGTGTGTGTATTGTTACTGGGGTGTCTTTGTTTCTAGGCTCCTTCACTAGGCATTAAACGTTCAGAACAGGCACAGTGTGGTCTACCACTCTAAACATCCACGTCCATGATTAACAACCTTCAGGCCACAGAGAAATATTCTTTCTCAATTCTTGTTCTTTGTCCTTAAAAAAAAGATGATTGCATGCAAATGCCATTTTGTTCAGATGTTGCCAACATCAGTGGCAGAACTGGGCTGAAATAATATATATAGGTAAAAGATAACATAATTAATTTGTCAAATTCATGATTTCAGAGAGGATGAATAGATTCTTCCATAAAGAAGTATTGCTTCCTGGGAGTGTTTGGCCCATGCTTCCATATTCAACAAAGATGAGAAAAACTAAACATAGAATGTTTGTTATTCTTAAAAGAGTATTATGATATGTCCAATTGCAATGCATAATAATGCTTTTCATGAATTATTAGCAAACTATTTATAGAAAAAAGTGGAAATTTTCTAAGTTTAGTAGAAATAATTTTGAAACTTTATGCTAGAATAGCTGTAGACTGAATACAAAAATAATGATCATAAGCAAGAACGGTGAATTCAAAGAGAGTAATTAATTTAAGGAGTAATAAAATGAGAGAAAGTACCATATGTTAACATGGAAAAGCAAATATGTATTAAATTATATGCACTAGGGTAAAAATTATATTGAACAACACATATACACACACACACCCAGAAAAAGAAAAAGAAGTTTAAATTAATGAATATTTCACTAGTATAGTATTTGTTTAGTTTTAATGAAAGAACCATTAAAATAAAATTCCAAGCATTGAGTTAATGAACAGTTAAATAGAAATTTATAATTTTTCAGTCTTAACTAATGTTCACCAAAACAATTTGTTTTCCTTCTATGTGATTTATGTAGTGAGTGTATATGTCCATGCATATACAAAAACTAAGACCTATTTTGAAATATTAAGAAATTTTCACTTATTTCAAGCTTTATTTAATAACCCATATTGGAATTATAAAACCAAGTAAGGAAGAGAAAATAATTTAAAATACAAATATGACAGTTCCAATGTTTTTAAATACAGTGAAATTTCAGATTTTTTTATTTTTAATTTTTAAATTTTTCTTTTATTTCTGATCAAGCACAATAATTGAAAACTAATAATGTTTCTTAGTATTTCCTTCATGTATCATTATCTACCAACTATTTCAATAAGTGTATGCTACTAAATCTGTGACCTTAAATAACCCGTTTTAGATGGTGGTTTGTTTAAAAACTAGCATGCAAGAAAACAAAGTCAGGGCAGGAGGATGAAATGGCATTATGATTCACCTAAGAAAACTCTTGCACACTTTTACTCTGGGCATTTTGATAAAGCTAATAGGATATATACAAAAATTTTAATTGTGCTCGAATATTTCAGCAATTAAGAATGAGATACTGACTTTTTAAATTAATCAATACCCATTGAGCTCAACCTATTATAAACTAATTCAGATTTGGTTAATTTACTAAGGTATAAAAGGTAAGACTGTGGAGAACATATTTTATTTGCTTTCTTTAATAATACTTTCGCCATATACAATTCATTACTATTATCTCCCATACTTGACTCTCTATGCAAGGTGATTATAGTACCTCAAACAGTGGTAGTTAGTTACTTTGCTGTAGTGCATAATGACTTCTAAATAAAAACAAGTAGACAGGTTTATAATATTACTGACAAGCTACTCCTTATTCTTGAAGTGGAGCATCTGGTGTGACTTAATTGCTAAACTTCTATAGGAAGCCCTTTCCAGTGTTAGATAAACGATATGTGGTTGTTTTAGATAAGAAAGTGGTTGTATTGTCAAAGAAGAGAAACTATCTTGTTGAATGTGTATTTAGTATCTTCCCAACAGGTATACAAAATTAAAGAAGCAAATGAATTGCAAAAGCTCTATAGGTCTCTGCCAAAGTATTTCCTAAAGTATAAAAATCTATTTGATAAACAGAACACCATATTTAATTATTTCAAAAGAAGAAAATGATGCTGTAAAATTTAATCACTCTTCTATGCAAGGGGAGCTCCACTTTCTGTTGGTCTAATGTTTACACAGCATTTCTTTTTTTTTTAAAGAAAAAGAATAGAAAATGACTAATAAACTTCAAACAAAATGGATATTAGTCTTCAGAAGAACATAAACAATAAATGAAATTTAATGCTGACAAATACCACAAATACTTTCTTTCAATTTTTATTAGTTTCCTGTTGCTGCTGCAACAAATTACCACAACCTTAGTTGCTTGAAACAACACAAATGTATTACCTCACAATTCTGGAAGTCAGAAGTCCAAAGTAGGTTTATTTATATCAAAGTGTTGGCACAGCTGTGTTCTTTCCAAAAGCTTGGGGAGAACCCATTTCCCTGTGTTTTCCTCTTTTTAGAGGAAACAGGCCACCTGAACTCCTTGTCTCCATCTTTAAAACCAGCAGGTCAGCATCTTCAATTCTCTCTCTGTCTCTCTGTCTGTCTCTCTCTCTCTCCTTCACTCACATCTGCTTGTGTTATCTTATCTCCTTCTCTGTCTCTGATTCTCCTGTCTCCTTTTCCTATAAGGACCCTTGTGATCACATTGGGCCCACCCAGATATTCCAGGACAATCTCCCATCTGAAGATCATTAATTTAATCACATATGTAAAGCCACTTTTCTCATACAAGGTAATATATTCACAGGTTTCAGGGATTAATATGTGGACATCTGTGAGGCTATTATTATTCCTAACACACAGATTAAGTGTTCTATTTCTCTTCCACCAGATTAAGGCTGCTCTATTGTAACTGAATTTGGGTATGATGGATAACTTTAAAATATACAAAATTTATCAGAAATAAGGAATAACTTAAATGAATTAAAGAGTAATTAAAATGAATACAAAAGAGTAATTAAAGTTAATTTGTAAATTATTGCTACATTGTGTTGAACTACACAATTCTGTAAGCAATTTTTTTTTTTTTTTTTTGCAGTACGCGGGCCTCTCACTGCTGTGGCCTCTCCCGTTGCGGAGCACAGGCTCCGGACGCGCAGGCTCAGCGGCCATGGCTCACGGGCCCAGCCTCTCCGCGGCATGTGGGATCTTCCCGGACCGGGGCACGAACTCGTGTCCCCTGCATCGGCAGGCGGACTCTCAACCACTGCGTCACCAGGGAAACCCAAGCAATTTATTCTTATCAACTGACTTATTGAAGAATTTGAAATTTGGGGAATATCAGTTTTATAATATCAATACTTTATCCTCAGTCCATTTCGCTATTATTGATGATCATGTTATTTTTTTCTAGAACCATCAGACTTTACACAGCACAAGAAATGTCAGATATACTAAGGTACTACCTATATTTTGGGGACATTGAAAATGAAAAATAGTCTTAACCAACTGCAGTTAAATAGTTTACTATTGCAAATTTTACAAGCATATGGCTATATGAACACATTGCTAGGGTCCATCCTAGAGCCTGGACGGGACACATTCAAATGGGGATGAGGGGGTCATTCCAAAGTTAGGAGTAAAGCTAACTTCAACTCATCCTCTCATATTAAACATTCAGGTTATTTTTACTTTACATTATTTTATTTTACTTGTTTTGTTTTTACAAAAAAAATGTTAAAATGTATAGGTATATCTTTGTGTACATGTGTGGTTATATTCCTAGGTTAGGTTGCAAGAGTAGTATCAGGATGAGCAGGATTTTTAGTTCTCAAAACAAGAAACATAACAACCTTATAATCTGAAGCATGACCAACATTTAAGGCTGCATATAGCCATTCAAGGCCACTACTTGAATAAGTTTATTTTATTATTCAAATAATAATATTTTATTATTACCCCTTTCCATTCATCCGGTTTATCTAAATAAAGAACTGAGGAAGTGTTGTGGTCTCCTATGCCTGGTGGGAAATATTGTAATCCTAATGAGGGGACCCCCAACTAGCTCTTCTGTAGCATCTCACTTTATGGAAAAATCCCAAAAGAATCACTTACACAGATCAGGGATATTCGCGAGATGGAAGAACTGACACTCTCTTCCCAGGTGAGAATTCTGCTTAAGCAGTAGAACCATTTATTTGCCCCTGATTACAGAAAGTAGAGTTAAGAAAGGTAGCAGGATAGAAAGGGGGCAGAACAAACGTAGTTTTACAAGCTTACTGTTGGGAATAGCAATGCAGGATAAGTTTCCTGTTAGTCCAGTAGACACCATGGAAGGAAATAGGACTTGAGCCACCTTTCTGAAGCTTTACTCAAGAAGGTTGTCTATAGGAAGATGTTTCAGGAAGGGCTCCAGGTAAGCAAAGCTGAGGTCAGGTAAAAAAGGTTAAGCTTCCTTTGGATGTCCCATATCAGAGGATCATGCAATAAAACAACCAAACATTACCTTTCTAAGAGTTCAGTCCCAATATCCAGTATCTGCTACACAGAGGCATGTTATAGGTAGTCAATGTTAGACTGAAAAGAGTCATATATGACTAAAAGGCTACAATTTTGGCCAGACAAGGAAAGGGATACTTATCTCTTTTCTTTTCCCCTTCCCTTCTCCTACTCAATTGAATTGGATCTGCTGAGGTTTAGTAAGATGAAATAAGGTAGTCTGGAGATTTTATGTAAATGTAAGATTGACAATAAAAACTAAATGGTATTTAGTATAACTAAAAGTTACCAAATGTAGTAGAATCTGCCAACGTAGTCATTAAAGGGGAGTGAAGACTAATACAGCAGAATATAGTTGAACTCACTGATTAAAAATATGAAACTATGTAATATCTATACCTTGCTAGAGAATACTAGTCAAAATTTGTTACAAATAGAATTACTGTAGTAAAGTGTATGAACATTTAACATTTTTGACAGATACTTCCTTATTTGATTGCAAAAATGATGTATCATTATATATTCCTACTAACCACTTGTAAAAGTATCCAGTTTCTAACACCAGTGTGGATATTTAACTGTCCTGTCAAGTCTGATATTCTATTACTTAGTAATGTTTCTAAGGCAAGCAGTGAGCTTTCGTATCTTTATATTTTACTTGACTTCATATGCCTGCTTCTATATGCTAGCTCTTCATCTACTTCAATCCTTTTCATAGGAATCTATTTTCTTGATCTAAATAACTTTATATCTATATTCTCCAAATCCAAGTGTCTTGCCTCAGAGGTTTAACAAGTTAAATTCTTGCTAGTTTAATATACTATTTGCCTTTATTTCAATATAGAAAACTGTTTTGTTTTCGTTTGGTTTTGGCTTTTTGTTTCATAAGCCAAAATTATCCATTTTTTGGATTGGAAAAATAGAAACCTGTAGATTAAAATTCAACTTATCAATTAACAATGTGATTACTGTTTCCCAAATTTCATTTAATTTATCTGGAAAAATGTGGATAAATCTCTACCTTCAACCTTGATATTAACTATGTACCAAGCATAGGTTATAATGTTGACTATATCTATTTTATTTGACCAGTGACAGTGTTATCCTAATTGTTCAATATATTGAAAAAGCCCCCAAATTTAGCATTAAATAAGTCTTATTAAATAATGCAGAATCAGTTAAAGTGGCTGTTAGTATTATTACCTAGAATAATGTACTAACGTAATGAAGCAGGCACCATATTTTGTACTTTAACATATTTACAGTATTGAAAGCTAGTGCAATAATGGGTAACTCCAAAGCCCCTATATTTTGTTTGGAATATATTCCTGATGTTTGTTTTCCAGTATTGTTTTGTTTTCCCTGGGAGACAGGGCAGTGGAAGGAGGTGTAGACTCCTTCCACGCTCTGCTTAGATAAATAGTTTGTTTTCACTGCCTAGAGACACTATATTTCACAGAAATCCAGCCATGTACAAGGCTTACAGGTTGGTCTGAGATACTTGGATGGCTGCTAATATTTTTAAAATATATATTCAATATATTAACATACAATCCAGCACTACTTTTAAAAATTATCTAAGGTCATATCAAATTTCAGTATGTTTTAATTCAACAATGATACAGTTATTAGAATGTTTCCACAGGCTAAAAATATATCTTCATAACATTGTATCACATATTTCTTAAATCTAATTTGTAAAGAGTACCATAAAATACTTCTCTTTCATGTTTTAATTATAGTCAAACATTTAAAAAAATATTTTTAAATGGCTTATTTCATTTATGTATTATGTGTTTTAAAATGTACTTATAAATTCCTCAATAGCTCTTGAAAATTTTAAAGACTTTATTTTTTGCACTTTCCAACTTTAAAGTACTTTATTTTAATACAATAGCCTCATTCCAGTCCCTTGGATCTTGAGGCATTTAGCAGTCTAATATACTGGAAGTAGATTTTCAAAATGATGAATGGATCATTAGTTGCACTGCTTCCATTATAAATGATAGATGAGTAGACTAAACCTTGGATTTTTATATCTTTAGAATTTTCTTTTAATATTACTTTTGTGTAGGGTTGCATTTAAAACCAATTGTTTTGTAATGAGAAGAATTTTGGATCACTTTTTTTTTTTTTAACCTGGAACAGAAAACACATAGAGGGTTGTATTACACCTTCCTGTATTTCTATACATTATTTCTTTGAAGAAGTAAGAGGTTAAAGAAAGTGTCTGGCATCAAAAGGTTCTTGTAAATAATCAGGAGGAGGTGTTTAGCTAAGTTTTCTTACCCATATTAAAATGGAGAACGGACAGTTCCTCATTCTATGACTTAATAGCTAATGACCTTGGACAGGTGACACCCTCTCTCTGGGCCTCAGTATTCAAATTTCTGAATAGAAGTTGAAAAAATTATCCTAGGATCTTGTTTAGTTTTTAAAAAAAATCTATAAATCTAGGAGAAGTAGAAAAATCCCTTAGGAATGTAACATACCAGTCCTTATCAGTCACTTAGATTTTATCTTGAGCTCACTGGCACCTGCTGCAGTGCAGAGAACCTGATAGTTAAAAATGAGAAACTGAAAGAACCACTAAGCAATAAAGAAGTGATTCAAAAAAGACTAAATGGGTCCTGAAAGACCAACACTGCTTTTCAGTCATTATTTTAGCCAGAAATTGCTTGAAGACATTTTTTAATATATTGATTTCAGACCAAATATTATTCCTATTTTGTGACTGCTTCCTACTTGTAAATTCCTTAAGAGATAATTTACCCTCATATCCACAGCACCCAGCATAATGCCGACATCATAAATGTTCAGTAAAACAAAACTAATAATCACACTACACACCCTACACATATTCTTTCCTTCTGTGCTCAAAAGAACACACATATTCAGTAAAGTCATTGATATTTAGTCCAAGAAGCAACTTCAGAATATTCAATGCAATTATTATCAATAGACATATTAGAGATTAATGTCCTGAATTTATTTTTTTTAATATTGATGCTTTGAATAATATTATAACAGTTTATTAATATTGATGCTTTGAATAATATTATAATAATTTATAGCAATTATGATTAATGGACATCAATAGGTTTTCCATTTTAATGGTACATAAAATTGAAATTGTACTTTGAAGTAAGAGTTTTGTATTTTTATACAACTCTTTTCTATTTTTAGCTCATCTAACAACTCCCAGTATCCTGAATTCATTTCTTTTGGTCATCTATTTATTTTAAAATTTCAACATATAGTTTTGAAAATGAAGGAAATTTTCCCTAGACCTTTAATTTTGGAAATTTGATTTTATGAGTTGGCCTGAAGACCATATATTCTAGAAATGGTAACTGGTTCACATGTAAAATTATGCTACATCATCATATAAATTTGTAAGCTAACCAATTTAGAATACATGTTTATAATTCTATGTGGATATTTAATAAAACAGTAAATCTTGATTAAGTTTCTCTTGATTTAGACATGACATGCTAAGGTTGTCCTGATTATAAGAACAGAATAAAAATACATGAAGCATGCTTTAAAAGCATACACAATTTCACCACGCCAACATAAATATTTTCACTCCTTTTTGTTTTCTTCTTGTCAGTTCATATGCAAGCATATCTTATATTTTAAATGTTTCCTCTTTCCTAAATATTATATTACTAACATTATATAACTGTTCAGGTTGCTACATATTCATTACACATATAATTTTCATGGCTAAATTTAAATTTGATGTGTTAAGGGATACTTAATAATACCCCTGGCATACAGATTCTTTTTCAGGTATGCTGATATAGTTAATACTACACCTATGTTTATGCATAAAATTTAATGTTTTGAATTCTTTACTTCTGAAAAGTTCTTGCAAGTGAGATCCTTAGGTTAACAAATTATAAAATTATTAATTTAAATGAACTGATATGCATTGGAAATTAAGGTTTTGAAAATAATTCTCATTCATTTTTTTTCCCATAATGTGACACATGGTTCAATAAGAAAAGTATTTAGTGCAAATTATATAATTTAGCATAAGACTAATTATTTTGATTTTGCTATTTATTTTATTCCTCACAATTTATTTGGCAATTTATTTTGTGGACAATTTTAACCGTTAGTCTCTTGAGTACAACCTATTGTGGTGGCTTCAGTAACTTATATTTTTAAATTTTCTAAGTATCTCGTTGCCATAGTGATCATGTAATATGTTAGTATAGTAAAAAGAACAAAATATAGGACCAAATTTTTAAAAGTCAATTTTAAATTTAAATTTTAACAATTTTTAAATTGTTTCTCTAAATTCACATGTTTCTCTGGGGAAAAAACTTCAAGAATCACCCTATAACTTGCAAAGAGAAAATCAATTTTCTCAAATAATGTATTAAATTTTTAAATTTTGTTTTCAATAACAATGTCTATATCACATTTTTTTAATGTTTATTTGTAGGTTTGATACATGCAATAAGTGTAAGCATACAATTGAAACCGGAAAAGTCTAGTATAAAAATTTTAGATAGTGGAATTTATGTTATAATTTCTGTTATAGGAAAATATATATTTAGAGATTAATGTTAATTACTGGCTGAGGTAACTAAAACACTGGATAAAATTTTTTAAATTGGAAATAATTTTAAATTCATTGATGAATTACCATGAACATAAAGACAATAGAGAGATCAAAAAACTGGAAACCAGGTACCCAGGAAGTAAGCAAGTACCAATGCCAGCATTCTCACTGAGTGTTTTCTACAAAACCTAAGATCTTGAGCCACAGGTTTAACATCATATAGATTACAGAAGACAGGAACTGTAGCACCCAAGGTGTGGAACATAACAAGAAATTTTCAGTTGAGCTGGAACATATTTAGTTTATTTTATATTTAGTTTAGTCCAGCTGCACTAAAACAAACAAACAAGGGAGGACAAGAAATACAATATTCCTTTCCCAACCCTTCTCTAACTGACACTTCTAAATGTTGACAAACTGGAATACTGCCAATATCTGTCTTGACACTGCACGAAGGGGAAAAGAAAAATTATATGTATCATTTGAAACTTTAATCCTCCAAAAGTGTCAATATTCACTTTACAGGGCATGTTCCAAAACTAAGCTTATCTTTGATAAAGGAGGCAGGAATGTACAGTGGAGAAAGGACAGCCTCTTCAATAAGTGGTGCTGGGAAAACTGGACAGGTACATGTAAAAGAATGAGATTAGAACACTCCCTAACACCATACACAAAAATAAAGTCAAAATGGATTAAAGACCTAAATGTAAGGCCAGAAACTATCAAACTCTTAGAGGAAAACACAGGCAGGACACTCTGTGACATAAATCACAGCAAGATCCTTTTTGACCCACCTCCTAGATAAATGGAAATAAAAACAAAAATAAACAAATGGGAACTAATGAAACTTCAAAGCTTTTGCACAGCAAAGGAAACCATAAACAAGACAAAAAGACAACCCTCAGAATGGGAGAAAATATTTGCAAATGAAGCAACTGACAAAGGATTAATCTCCAAAATTTATAAGCAGCTCATGCAGCTTAACAACAAAGAAAAAACAACCCAATCCAAAAATGGGCAGAAGACCTAAATAGACATTTCTCCAAAGAAGATATACAGACTGCCAACAAACACATGAAAGAATGCTCAACATCACTAATCATTAGAGAAATGCAAGTCAAAACTACAATGAGATATCATCTCACACCAGTCAGAATGGTCATCATCAAAAAATCTACAAACAATAAATGCTGGAGAGGGTGTGGAGAAAAAGGAACCCTCTTGCACTGTTGGTGGGAATGTAAATTGATACAGCCACTGTGGAGAACAGTATGGAGGTTCCTTAAAAAACTACAAATAGAACTACCATATGACCCAGCAATCCCACTACTGGGCATATACCCTGAGAAAACCATAATTCAAAAAGAGTCATGTACCAAAATGTTCATTGCAGCTCTATTTACAATAGCCCAGAGATGGAAACAACCTAAGTGTCCATCATCGGATGAATGGATAAAGAAGATGTGGCACATATATACAATGGAATATTACTCAGCCATAAAAAGAAACGAAATTGACCTATTTCGTTTGAGGTGGATAGACCTAGAGTCTGTCATACAGAGTGAAGTAAGTCAGAAAGAGAAAGACAAATACCATATGCTAACACATACATATGGAGTTTAAGAAAAAAAAATGTCATGAAGAACCTAAGGGTAAGACAGGAATAAAGACACAGACCTACTAGAGAATGGAGTTGAGGATATGGGGAGGGGGAAGGGTAAGCTGTGACAAAGCAAGAGAGAGGCATGGACATATATACACTACCAAATGTAAGGTAGATAGCTAGTGGGTAGCAGCCGCATAGCACAGGGAGATCAGCTAGGTGCTTTGTGATCGCCAGGAGGGGTGGGATAGGGAGGGTGGGAGGGAGGGAGACACAAGAGGGAAGAGATATGGGAACATATATATATATATATATAACTGATTCATTTTGTTGTAAAGCAGAAACTAACACACCATTGTAAAGCAATTATACTCCAATAAAGATGTTAAAAAAAAAAACAAAAAAAAAAAACTAAGCTATTTGAAAGAATTTAATTTAAAATTGTCCCAAGTTGGCAGACAGAAGCAAACACCATATGTATTCAACTTCAACTCAGGACATAAAAAATGCCAATAAATGAAGTTCAAAAGAAAAGTAGTACCTCATTATAATAGGAAACAAATCAACAGAGAAAAAAAACACCTTCATACATATACACACATGCACACAAATAGAGAAGGCACCATGCATAAAAATTAATATAAACAATGGCAGAAATAGACATACAAAGATTTCAACTACTGCAATTATTAGAAACAAATTTAATAAAAATAAAGATTTTTTCTAAAGAAAAAGCAAAATTTCAAAACAAATGCAACTTCTATATCTTTAAATTATAACTAGATATTTTTAATGGATAGATGAAGCAGTAGTTTACATAGAACTAATGAACAAATCAGTGAACTGGAAAAATGACCCAAATAAATTATATTTCTGCCTAGACATATAAAGACAGACTACATTACATTGAAGAAATAGTGAGAAGTCTTAATGCACATCTAAACAGAGCTCTGGAAGGCAATAACAAGGCAATATTCAAAGAGATAATAACTGAATGCTTTCCAGAAAATTTGAAAGATGTCAATCAGATCTGGGAGTCATCCATTCCCAATCAGGCTAATTAATGAGAAATCCACATCTAAACATACCATAGTGAAATGGCCAAAAAGCAGAGGCAAAGAGACATTAAGAAAAGCCAATAAGAAAATATAAAGCAGCTTCAAAGAGAAAGTAATTAATCTGGCCAGTGATTTGTCACTAGGAAAAACAGAAGGTAGAAGACATTGAAGAAATATCCTTAATGAGATGAGGTAAATAACTGCCAATCAAAAATCTTTACATAGCAAAATTACCTTTATGGATGACTTAAATATAAAGATATTTTCAGACAAAAATGGAAAAAATAGAGTTTAATTAAACAATATACTCACTAAACTAAATTTTAAGAAGCATTTTTCAGGAAGAGAAAAACTGGCCACAAGTTAAGCTATTAAACGCAAGAAGAAATCTTGAGTTAACAGATAGAAAAATGTGTCTGTAAATAATTTAAACAATCATTTATTTTATGAAGCAATACTCATGTCTAATTTGGAGAAGCAGGTTAGAACTTAAATCCTAGACAGCAATAACAGACAATCTAGATGGGGGCTAGGATGAGGGCTAAAGGGCAAAGTTAAATGATTCTAAGACCGTTTTATTATCTGAGATGAAGAAAAACCATTAGTTACATTTGGATGTGTTAAGTAAATCAGGGTATAATGTACCTAGAAAAACCAACAAAATAATAAAAGAAATACATAACTTCTAGATAATTAGATAAATAATATAAAAATACATTTTAAAAACTTATCCAATGCAAAACAAAGCAAGAGGAAGTAGGACGAGGACCAGAAAAAGTTTAAAAAAGAAATAGCACATTATAAGATTATAGAAATAAGTTCAAATATAACAGTCATCCTAAATGTAAGTGGACAAACATAATTTCCATTGGAATGCTGAAAAAATACTGTTTCAGGTCCAAGAAACAGACCAGAAAGGAAAAATTTTAATGCAATAATGGTCTTTAAACACGCATGCACGCACGTGCGCATGCACACACACACACACACACACACACACACACACACACAGCAACTACCAAAAATATATTTTATGTTGAAGTCAAAGTCTTTTATATTCGTTCTCTCACAATCTTTTTTGAACATGACTGACGGTCCTAAGGAGTGAGCTATATACAGATTCAATGACGTTCCAATCACATAACTGTGAAGGCAAAAAATAAATAAAACAAAAGAAAATGAAATTCTGACAAGATAGAATAAAACGGCTCTGCTCAATAGAATTTTTTTGTGGTAATGGAAATATTCTAATTTACTCTGCTCAATATGGTAACCACTAACCACAGGCTACTAGGCACTTGAAATGTGGCTAGTGCTACTAAGAATTGATATTCCATTTTACTTTAGTTTATTTAAATTTAAATTTAAGTAGTTACATATGCTAGCGTTACCATGTTAGGCAATGCAGATACGGAAGACTCTATTACTTCTGGTTAGGGAATAATTTTTCAATCAACTTGCAGAAAGCAAGAAATACAAAAAAAATTGGTAAATATAAGCACAATAAAGCAAATAATAATGCAGAAATTAGTGAATATATTTTCAACACATTAAATCAACAAAGAATTATAACATGAGTATTTAAAGGATGCCTCTAAGTCAACAGCAACAAGACATAACTCAATATGGCAATGAACAAGTGAATAATATCAATAGGCAAAATACATTTATTTTCACAAATTAGGGACACTCAAATATACAATAAATATAAATGTCAAACAATCAAGATAATGTAAATATGGGAAAGGAAAATTAAAACCAAGATGGGATTCCAATCCACATATACCAAATAAGGAAAAATTCACATATATAACAAGTGTTAGTAGATATATAATACCACAAAGACTCCAACCTACTGTAGTTTAGAAAGTAGCTAGTACAGCCTCTTTGGAAAACACTGCCTCATAAACTTGAATATGTACATACCCTGCACTGAGCCATTATATTTCTAGGTATACACCAAAAAGAAGCTCATGTGTATGTACCACCAACATGCTATAGAAATGCCACAATTCTGTACCATTAATTCTAAATGAGATGAACTGGACTAAGAGGACTTTGAAAATAGGATTACCAAAGATACATATTTACCATTAAAATACAAATATTAACAATAATGTTCCCATTGAAAATTAATTCTGAGTAAGAGGCTAAAATTAATCTATTAGAAGAAGAGTTTCACTTATTTTGATCAGGATTCAAAAGTCTATTTTACAGATTTGAAAAGTTTGAGTTTGGCATATGATAATAGTTTTTTGAAAATTTTGAGGTTTAGACAAATATTTTAAGTTATTAATATTTATAATTTTCCATAAGTGCTTTTCAAGAATAAATATTTTATGTAATTATGTGAGCATCTACTAGGTCAACCTTATAATTGTGTTCTTTAAGTCTTTTATATACCTACTAACGTTTTTGTTGTTGTTGCTTGATTTATCAGTTTCTGAATGAAACATATTAAAAATGCCCACTGTGATTGTCCAGCTCATCAGTATCTTCTTTAATTTTCAGCTTTATCTGACTATCTTGTTAGATGAAATTGTATTAATGATTATTGTTGGTGTTTTGTTACTTTCATCATTAGTAATATTGCCTTAAATACTATTTTGTAGGATAACAATATTGATATATGAGTTACTTTTGGTTACGTTTGCCTAAAGTAGCTTTTTTCTGTCCTTTGTTTTCAATACTTCTACTGACATTATTTCAGGTGTAGCTAAACTATTATACATTAAAAAAAACTGTGGCTTTATTTATGAGTTACTTTTACAATTAGTGGAATTACTAATATACTTTTAGTATTTCTACCACCTTATTTGTAGTGCTCATGTAGTAACTATGCTTGATTTACGTTTTCTTTCTTGCCTTCCATTGGTTTTGTTATATCTATCTACCTACCTACCTACATACCTATATAAATACCTCCTTACCTATGTAAGTATTCCCCATTGCTTATTTGAAATTTATTTGAAATAAAATACCTATTTTTCTCTATGTAATATGCATACTCGGCTATTTTATTTTTCTCACATTTTAGAATAATTCTGTACACTACTAGAAAACAAACTAAACATGTTAACAATATTTTAACTAGACTTGGAACTTGCTTATTGTTCTATTGCATTGTGTTACACAATTTTAAGCAAAACTACAATATCTGAACATAAAACTTAATTAAATTTACCAAGGTATTAATTCCTTAAGTTTATTAATTTTATTTTCTTTTTGCATTCCACTCCTTTGACCTAGATACCTTCTTCCCACATCCTTTTAGAAGTAAAAATAGCTTTCTTCCTTGAAACCTAAGGAATGATGTACATGGAAACATGGGGTAAAATCAAGAATTTGCCAAATTTTTCTGGATCCTTCTACATAATCCACTACTTTTGCCACCTTCAAACGCTATGCAAAAACAAAACAAAACAAATAAAGCTACTATTTTGAGACAAATCAAAGTATTTATAACATAGTAAACTCAGATTAGTCCTCTTTCAGTGTTGATTGTCTCAGGTCACAGGCACTGCTATAATGAAAATCATCCTTGACACCTTTTCCACCTTTACTCTCCAGTTCTAGTTATCCCCCAGTCATGATGACTACCCCTATCCCTGAATTCATGGTCTTCTCACCGTCTTGAACATCCTTACTCAAGTTCAAACTTCCCTCATTATGGGTCTGAACTACTGCAATAGTTTTATATATAGCCAAATCACATACACTGAATATCTTCTATTCTTTATTCCGTAGCGAGAAAGAACTTTTAAAAACACAAATATAGTGGTTTCACAGTCATGCCCATAACCATTCAGAACTGGCTTATATGAACACATTGCTTTTAGGGAAAAGTAAAACTTTGTATAGTCCTTTGTGAATAGTTTTGCATATCTGGTTCTTAACCTATTTTGGGGATTTCATATTAAACAAGGCTCTTCATTTAATTCAGCTATATATGTCTTTTTCAGGCTTCTCAAATAAACCATGCTCTCTTTCTGATATGGGATATTCAGTGATACTTTGCTCCACCCCCAATCCTTCACTCCACTTTAAGTTAACTACTACTTATCCTTATGCTATTATCTAAAGTGTATCTCGAAGAGAATTTCATTATGTACCTGCTACAGCAAATCCTATTAGAGGTTCTCATAGCACAAAGCTCTTCTCTTATAAAGCTCTTATAACAACAGCAATGCTAGATTTGCTTTTGTAACTGTTTGGATTAGTGCCTAATTCAGCAGGTGCAAGTTCCATGAAGTAAAAAGAGGGGCTATTTGTGTTCACCATTTTTTCCAGAGCCTGTGACAAGTATATGTGGGAAACTCCATGTTGAATAAATATTGAATGAACCAGTTCTCCTTTCTCTGTTTACATTCCCTCTAAACTCTGATGGGAAGTTGAAGGTCACTTCACTACCATATTGGTTTAATGAATTCAGAATTCCAAGTCTGGTAGTTCTCAAGAACTGGGCTTTTGACCCAGCTGAGACAATAACTTGAACAGCTTCCTAGAATGAATCCATCCCTAATCTCTTTTAGTTATCTAGGAAATTTAAACAATGCTTAATAATCAGAGCAAACTTTGAAATCATAATACTTAATACAAATTATTTAAATACCTTATTTCCCCCTTCCTTATACATGTAAGATTTATATCATATATTTATTCATACGTTCAATAATATCTAACAAATGTCAAGCTCACACTAATTATTAGACTGGCTCAGTGTGGGAATGTTGTAGATGCAATTCATTTCAAGGCAAGATCTCTGAAAAATAATACAATTTGTTTAGGGAAAAATGGAACACAGATGTGAAAGTTTTCAGTAAAAATGTAAAGTGTTTAAGTAACAAAGTGTTTCTGTGTAACAAAACAGCTCTCAAAAGCAAATTAATTAGAGAGATATATAATTAAAATGGAATATAAATTCATCTTCATTCTAGATAACAATAAGTCAACATATTTACTCTTTCTAGAAAAGGCACAAATAAAAAATTTTGATATACTGATTAAATTCAATTGTATTATGATTCACTTTCATGCAGTAACTAGAGTAGTCAAGATAGATCATCTTAGTGATAAGAGTTGACAATAAAATGGTAAACAGAGCATAATTAATGAATTTCCTATTTAGGCTTCTCTGCCACTGGCATTATACCAGACTAGATTGCTAGCATTAAGCACCATCTTAAAACACGTGTTTTGTTTAACTGAATGTTTATTCATTGTAATTGGAGCTAAATTAGACACTGGGAGAGATTTCATGTAGAGACCCATCTGAGATATTATAACTTTATCTATTGATAAAGAAATATGCATTTATTGTTAATGGGCTTTAATTCTCATCTTCTGATGTTATATAACACAGATATATGATTGTATTTGAATGTCTTGTTTTTCTGCTGATAGTCATCTTAACTTTTACAACATAAAACTGTTTATTTGTATAAATGACCAATTGAAGGAAAGAAAAATAACTCCTATTAGTATAATTTCTTTCTATCAAAATACTTTTAAGATACACTAGTTGTTTAATTCTACATTGTGGATCTGTTTTAAAAATGATCTTTTGGTAATCAAATACAGTGGCTAGAGTCTATGCTCTCACTTTCAGTCATAAAGATGTCATTTCCGGATTTGTGACACTACAAAAAACTGTAAAGAGAACAGCATTAATAGATAAACATAATCATTTCTTAACTGTTGAGTACATATTCTGAACATTGGAGGTATTCTATTTCTATGTAATTCAGATGCAGAAATAATTTTTATGGTAAAATGTATATATCTTTTCACATGGCTAAAGAAAAACTATTTTCCAAGCTTATTAAGTTTAGGATGAAACTGTGGATTCTAAGTTATATCAGGTATTAAGTATCCGAAATAGCTTTAAAATTTCTAAAAGCATAAATTCACTCAATAGTTTTTATAGTCTTTAATAGAGTTTAAAACAGAAGAATGGCATGTAGAGATCTGTTAAATGAACATTTTTACTTCATACAATGCTGGCAATACACTACTGAAGATGAACTCAAAATACAACTTAATCACTACAACAGAAACTAGGCCATTATAAGCAAAAAGACTGTAAAACTATTCTGCCCTCCAAGTATTGTATATTAAGAAATCCTCATTGTTAGGAGATCTGCTGTTGTTTAGTTGTATGAAAATTCAAATAAAATAAGTTGTGTTTAATTTTTATTTTAAATTCATCTCAAGGAATAATATTAATGGTAAATACTAGCAATATTGCTCAAAATAAATTGATGCAAGATTATACATATTACTAACTGATAAAATGATAATAAAATAATATCATATACATTAACTTATTCCACTCAACCCTATACTATAAAAGCTAAGTAGTTTGAAACAAGTTTTATGAAAATCTTAATGAAAATCTTTTATGAAAATCTGTTCACCTTAAAATTGTGCCTCTTTATCTAGCTATTTATCTACTTCTACATCCATCTGTGTGTTCTATTTTTCATTATAAATAACAACTTATTTATGTTGTATTCATCTGTATGTAACAAGAATAATAAGTCACTTTCTAGGTTATCTTGATAAGATCCAGATGATAACTGTTCTTTATCAACCTGAATGTAAAATATTACATTATACAGTAATTTTAAAGCTTCAAGTTTACTATACTTTTCCAATGAATTTTAACACATAGAATCTCTTGTGGAAAAAAGAAAGGTAGAAAAGCAATAATAAGCGCTTAACAATTTTTTTATAATCTGGCAACTGACATTTTTATAAAATATAAAATTAAAAATTATATTCCTCACACTGTATTATTAGAATTGACACACGTTTATTATCATGTCTGTCTTCCCCCCCCCATCAGCTTGATCCTTAACAGTTTCATCTGGATGGCCTTGAATTAAAAACTCAGACATCTGAAAGATTGAATTGTTCTGCTAATACCATAAGTATCATTTGCTATAATAAAAGTATCCTGCTTATTTTAATGACTAGAAGCAATAGGAGAACATTCCCAACACAGATGGAACAATCACTTAGTGCTATAAGTAATAAAATACTGAAATCCAATATGCAGAAGCAGTTTACATGCCATTCACCCACCCCCATTCACCAAAGTGGTAGATTTTTCAAACTTTACAATGCAGCATTACTTATCATTAATTAAATCAGCTGCTATTCTTCCTTGTTATAAATGTCAGAAATTATTTCTGAATGGTACCAACTTTTCATGATGAATGTTGCATAATTAAAACAAATGGGAAATAGATGTTTAGGAAGAAAAAGTATAGCAGGTCCTTGTAGAAGGAAAGAAATCTACTATAGAATTCTACAAGTTAGAACACTACAGATGGAGTCCCATTTTTTAATTACAACCTGGAACTTACATTATGAATAATTCAAAAACATATGAAAGTATGTGTTTTCTCCAGATTGTAAGTAATCCAAGCTGGCACATGAACTCAGTCTTTTATATTCACTGCTGGTCTCTGCAAAAATATGACACAGACTTACTACATCCCTCACATGGAGACATGTATGTATATTTTCATGGGAATACTGGAATTTAGATACTTAAGATTATATTTGTACCAAAGTGAGATGAGAAACTTCCACAGAAGGCTAGAAGCATTGTATTTACAGCTAGACTACATAGTTATAGCACTTTTAGGCCTATTTTTTATTGTGGTAAAATATACAAAACTCACAGGCGTTAAGTGCATTAACATTGTTGCACAACCATTCTTATAGTATTGAATAAAACGGGAGCCCAAACTGCTTTAATCTACAATTACCTAATCTGGTAATTACAAATGGTCAATGGACCAGCATTATTTTAACTACTCTTGTCAATCAATTACAGGGAATCCTGACATGACTGTTAAGACTCCTGGAACAACTAGACATATCTAAGAATCCTCAGCCTGTTTGGCTGATTGTCCAAATAAACATATTGATTTCTTGATACTGTTCTGTAAGTGTCTCCTGATTATGTTTTCCCCTTAAAGTCAGATTCTTTACTTAACTTTTGGGGCCTAGTGGAATGCCATATCTGAGTAATGATTTGCATTTAACCTATCCACCATTCATAATCCAACATTCATAATCTTGCTATTGACATTTGCCACATATTCCATACGGGGTATGTGTGTGTGTGTGTGTGTGTGTGTGTGTGTGTGTGTGTGTGTGTGTGTGTGTGTGTGTGTGTGTGTGTTTAAGATCATGGACACCATAATGACAATCATGCTTTCAAATGTAATGGCCTTCCACTTGTGTTAAATAATGGGTTTGGACATCATCTTTTAAAAATGTGTATTATTGGACTTCCCTGGTGGCGCAGTGGTTAAGAATCCGCCTGCCAATGCAGGGGACATGGGTTCAAGCCCTAGTCTGGGAAGATCCCACATGCCTCAGAGCAACTAAGCCCGTGTGCCACAACTACTGAGCCTGCGCTCTACAGCCCACGAAAAACAACTACTGAGCCAGCGTGCTGCAACTACTGAAGCCCGTGTGCCTAGAGCCCGTGCTCTGCAACAAGAGAAGCCATCACAATAAGAAGCCCATGCACCACAACAAAGAGTAGCCCCCGTTCACTGCAACTAGAGAAAGTCTGAGCACAGTAACAAAGACACAACCCAGCCAAAAATAAATAAATAAATAAAATATTAAATTACTTTAAAAAATGTGTATTATCGTAATGCTCAGCAGGCTAAATTATGAAAACTTGGCATGTTTTTTTTGACAACCATTAATCTGATCCTAAGAAATACACAAAAGTCAATAAAACAAATGTTTCTTGGAACAACTAACATAACGAAAATAAAAAATGTGGCAAGTCCTTGTTTAGAATTTACATACATTTAGTAGAACAACACAAAATACTTGAGAAGTCTTGAATAATTTCTGTATTTTTTCCAAATCCTGTTAACTATTCTTCTGAATACAATAGTTTTATCCAAAGCAAAAGGTGCACAGTTAGGGAATATTTCTCTGTTTATTTTATATTTGAGAGCTTGTTTTTTCTTTTATGCAGGCATTAAAGTACACATTTGTTTCTTATTTCCTGTCAGACTTTTCCTTTAAAAAATTTATTTCTAACATCTTGTAACGCCCACAGTATTTCATTCTCTTAATATTTTATAAATATTAACCTTTCATTTACTTCTGAATTTTGAGTGTGAAGTCTTACATACACAATACTATATGGGTTTTGATTAAGGAACAGCTGATAATGTTTCGATTTTTGGTTACCTCTTCCATGGCTAGAATAAAGAACAGAACACTACAAAGTACTCTCTGCTCACATACCCACTACTCACTTTTCCAGCAAATAAAGAGAATGACTTTTTCTGTCTGTCTAATAGCATATGCCTTTTAGTTTGTGCAGTACTGCTATTGATAGGGGGAACAGATTGTTCCAATTCCTGGTTTCTCAATGCAGTATCACATATTTGTCATGTGGGTACCCCCTTCTTCAAACGCTGTTTTCTACTTTGCTTTATAGGCAATAATTGAATGGCATTCCATTTACTAAAGATTTTCTTTAGAATATGTTTCCTAGTTCTAGATCCTTTTCCTTGCTTGGTTTTCTTTTATGCTTATTTATTTAAATTAGTCTCTAAGAATAATTTAAAGTGAATCACTCTTAGTTGATCTTAAAATACACACACAAACACACACACATCCTCTACAAATCAATTAGATCTTTCATTTATAGTGTTTTTGTATTGTTCATATACATTTAGTATCACAGACCTGAAAAGCATCCTCCAAAGAGGATTTGTTTTTGAAAGTCACTGGTAATCTCTACAGATACAGAATAAACGAATGTCCATGGGAAGACATCATATCTCCTCTTTTAGAATTTAAGACAAAAATGAATAATAATGAATTTAAGAATTAACTGGAAAAGAAGAGTCAACTTACAACTCAAAGTGGAAAAAAACAGCAGAATTCTCTTTTCTACTGAAAACTTATAATGATGGTGGAATTAATTTCACTAAAGAAGTAAAGGTCTAGCTCTGTGTCCAAAGATTATCCAATAGTGCACATCATAAGTCCTTTCTAAATCCCAGGCCTGGTCCTCAGGTAGAGATGGGAAAGCTACTACCAACATATATCTCCTCACCCAGGTCTTATTTGTGACCTCTAAATCTGTGTATCTAACTACATGCCTGAAATATTTGTGAAAAGTACTTCTTGTTCAACATGTTTAAAAACACACTTATAATATTTATAATATTTATATCACTAGCTCTTATGCCAGTGAGTGGTATTCATACTTGTACATGCTATAAGAGAGTAATTTAGGAGCATTCTCAGCACATCTTTTGATTTCATTCCTCACATACCATTTATTATACATCCTGTTGATTTTGTTTAGTATATGTATCTTAAAGCTGTACACATCTCTCAGAACATGTTCTTTTAATCCAAGCCATTTTAGCTTAGACTGCTGCAATTGCCCCTTAGCTGCTGTGTCTGCATCCATTACTGTACCCTCCTCATGCTATCTTTTCCAACACTGAGCTGAATCAATATTTTCAAAATGCAATTAGATCGTTTGCTCAGTTCACCTTCATAAGGAAACCCATATCTTGCTTTTTCTCGACTTATGCACTGCTATTGTCTCATCTCCACCAACTCCTCACCAAGACCTCAATCTCTAGTCATAGTGGTTTTCCTCCAGTTTCTTAAAGATGCTGAGCTTCCTCTCTCCAAAAGTCACATGCCCATTCTGTTTTCTCTGACTGAATCCCACATTCCTTACATTCCACACTAGATCCATTCCCCATTGCACATGCTCTCATTCTGCTTGTACCTTTCCTTCATGGCACTTAAGATAGTTTGCAATGATAAGTATTATGGGTTGAATTGTGTTCTCCAAAAAGATATGTTGAAGTCCTAACTCTCAGTATCTCAGGATGACCTTATTTGGAAATAGGGTCTTTGTAGATGTAATTATTTAAGACGATTAAGATGGAATAGGTTGGGCTTTTAATCCAATAATGACCTGTGTTTTCATAAGAAAAGAAGCAAAGACACCCAGGGAGAATGTCAGTTGAAGACAGAGACATATACACAGAGAAACAAAGACATCACATGAAGATGAAGGCAGATATTGAAGTTCTGCTGCCACAAGCCAAGGAATGCCTGAAGCTACATGAGCTAGAAGAGGCAAGGAACAGCCATCCCCTAGAGATTCAGAGGGAACATGGCTTTGCCAATATCTTGATTTCCTACTTCTAGCCTTGAACTGTGAGAGAATAAACTCTGTTGTTATAAGTCACCCAGTTTGTGGTTCTGTGTTATGGCAGTTCAAGGGACCTAATACAACACACTTAGTGATCAACACCTACCTTTCCTGCTAGACCATAAGTTTCATGAGGGCAGAGAACTTGTGTGCTTTTAGTCACTATTACATTTCTAGCACCTAACCCACAATAGGTACTTATAACTTAAGCCACATAAAACACTTGTCAATATTTGGTTTCAATACAAAATATATAAAATTCTCAGTGCTTTCTGAAAGCAACTTAAACACTGATTTAATAATACTTTATGTACTATTGAAATTGACATAAAAACCAAAATAAGTTTGATATACCCCAAAGTATATAAAATATAAATCAGTTTTAATAAATAGAGTGAAATTTTACTGAAGGAGGGGGGCAGGTTTTTCATTCAGCATTTTACATATAATTTTAAATGTTATATTAAAATTAATAATATTAATTCAGTGTAATATTCAGTGCAAAGTTGAGCTTCCTATTGGTGTAGAGAATTTATCTCAATAGGCTCCATTTTTCCAGGTCCTGATGCAGTGCTCAGCACATTGTAAGGTTTAAATCTGACTCAATCTCTAATGACTATTCAAATAGCATTTCAAAAGGACACAATCAGAAAACCATAAATTAACGCTGTGGGGAAAGATGTACTTCACGAGAATAGAAAGACTGCCTATCTCATGACATAATATAAATATGCAATAATGAAAAATAGATTAAAACTACAAATAGTATACTTATTTCCAGATCTGCTATTATCACTGCACTCTATCAATAAACTTGACATGTGAGAGACAGGCTCCCATAGCGAATATGAGTTCTTGCTCTGGAGACAGATTACCTGAATTTGAATGACACTTACAAGTCAGATAAAAATCAGAATACCTTCCAAACAGGGTTGCTGTGAAGATTAAATGTGTTAATTCAAACAAATTGCTTGGAAATGTGTCTAGAACATACTATGTATAAACTGATGCTTAATTATAAAACTACAGGGGACATCAAGTGTGTGATGTTTCAAAACGTCCAAGCCAAAAAATTTTTCAGTCTTTCTTTAAAAATTATATTGTCCTTGGCTATAATAAAATTTTTCATTTCATTCAACTCTTTTCCTTATACTAATCCAGTCTCTGAATTTGTTTGATAGCTCAATCCTATTAACAAAAGACTTTCAAGCTAATATACCAATACAAACATGCATTTCTACATGGTATAAAACATTATAAAAACATTTTAAAATGAGATAATCACAAACATAAAGATTATTTTTCATATTTCTACTTGTTCCCTATAAAGTATATTGCACACTTTCTAGGGTGCATGCACCCCACTTTAGAGACCACTGTATTAGACAGTTCTAGAAGCAAAGAACCGAGTCTTTAAATTGCCTGCCATTGTATTAATAGTGCCTAGTACAGAATCTGAGACATAGAGCTAATCAATATGTATTACAGGAATATAGAAATAAATGAATACATGTACCTCAGAGCAGATAAATACTCTTTCAGGCATCACACATAATTATCTAGAAACTAAGTCTTAGTTAATTAGACAGAATAATTAGACAGGAAGTTGGTCTTCAAATCCTAAATCCAATTCTCTTTGACTTATGTCAACTTGTCCATCTAGAAATATAGATGAAAGATATACAATTTATGCAAATATATGGACAATGTAATTATTAATGTAAATGCTGATAATGGAAAGTAATGTGTTACTGAGACTAATATACAAATTTATAAGGTATTTTACCAGAAAATTGTCAGCGTTCTAAATTTTGATCCTAAGTACCTAAATATTTTAAAAAATTATGATAGTGTTGTTAAAAATAGAAAGAAAAATATTTAATCTGGAAAGTAGCTTTTCTAAATGATTCTAAATAAAATTAGACATGGAAAAAATGTCTGGGGAAATAGAACAAAACTTCAAGAATATTTTATATGTGTATATATGATATTTATTTTCTAATTTTTCTAAAATTTCAAAATTGACAGAAATTAATAGCAGTGTGTATTTGTCTGTTCCTTCTGTCTATGCCATTATCTATTATCTACCTACTTATGTGCCAATCTATTCATTGTTCTTGATAACTAGAAATTAAATTTATAGAAAAATTAAATCCATTAAAATCCAAATACTCAATTGTGAAATCAATGACAACTACCGTCTTTTAAAATATTTACTATAATTAAAAATAACAGTCTACCGTTTTCTTTGGATTCTGAAATTATAAAAATATCTGTAGGGTGTTCATGTTTGTAGCTAACGAAATTGATCAAGTAATTATGACACTTTTTATCTTACCAATAATTACAACTCTTCTCTGCAGAATGTCTATTATATCTCTTATTTTATTTACTATTTGTTGTCTTCCATTTGAAATTCTGTTTTCCTATCTCTCCACTTAAGATGTTGTCATCCTCTCCTTGAGGATGACTTTCAACTTGCTCAAGCAAGGAGAATAGGTGTGATTCCACACTCTGATGACTAAGCAACTACTAGAGAAGAAAGGGAAAATCATCAGATCGTGTTACCACCCTGCTTAATTCATATTTGATGAATAAATACATGAGTCCATTTGCAAATTTTTAATGAGAGATAATTGCTAAAATAAAAATCAAATCACTTAGCTTCCTATCTACTGGCAAAACACAAACTTATTTTCATAGATAGTCTTCCTTCCAGTGAAAATCATAGCTTGTCCCTTTCTCTTTTTTTGTGAATCAATTTGCAAAACTAGCAATTTTTTAACAGAAAATAAAGCAATGTATTTTCCTTTATATTTGTAGAGATCTCTGTCACACAGTTTGTCCCTCTGAATTTGTATTAAAGTTAATGAATTCTAAATTCATTGTGTACAATATTTGGCATGCAAGATAGATATCAGGGTTTATAGACAATAGCTCAACAAATTATGATTAAATGTGATTATTCTGTTCTTCAAATGTTTCTATACAAACTATCTTTAATAGTTTGTATTTTTAATTTAGCAGAGTAAGTATTCACTATTGATTCTCCAACAAACCTATATAATTATGTGATATAAAATTAAAATTTATAATATAAAAGCTACAATATATGCTCCCCTGGGAATACTTGTATACTTACTTTTGGAAATGTATATTTGATTTCTAATTTGAGATGTCTTTGTTATTATGTATAGATTTAATCATAAACAGTTTTAAAGGTAGAATGTAGAATATGTATTTTGCAAATAATACATAAAATTGGCATTGTATACTTAACTGACCTTTCAGTTATAGTATTCTTTGTAAAACAGAAGTGCTTATAGCATTACTGTTATAAAAATTTATATAAATAGCTACCACTTATTGTGGTTGTGACTGTAACACAACTTAAGACAAAATTAGGCTGAACCACTCATAAGCCTTTATAATCTCTGGCAAGATCCATAGATTCTCTTCAATTTTTCATAAGTAAAATGGAGGTAATAATGGTACCTGCCTGATTAAAAATCATATGCTTTTTATATTACAAATACATATTTATATAAAAATGAACTTAAAAGAAATGTGATGTAGGGATATGCTATTATCTGTGAGTCTCCACTCTAAGGATACTACTTATTGTCAGTTTTACTTCTAGCCATACAGTTTTTGTTTCTAGCTTCTGTTTTGTAATGAACTAGGTTGACTTCCTTTATTCTCTATATCAAAAAGTTATTATAATGTTTTCTCAGCATAAAGACATCGTTAATCTTTAAAAATGTTCCTATTCTCTTCAGATCCCAGATACCCCAGAAGAGCTTATAACAACATTTAATTTGAAAACACACACACACACAGTTTAGTTAGTCTTGGACCAAATAGGTGAGGACTGAGTAGAAAGTTCTTTACAAATCATACCAAAGGGCTGCTCAGAGGCTCCTTTCTGTTCACACATCACAGAGTACTTTTCTCATTGCCCTTCCCATCCCCTGTTCCTCTCCTCTGCAGCATGCCAGCAATTAAGGGAAAATAAATTTAGAAGCACCAGCATTTCACCAAAAAATATATTAAAAGGCTTCAGATCCTTTCATTTTCTTGTACTCTCCCTGAAAATAATCTTCTGAGAAAGATGGGAGGATAACCTACACATTATGAACTGCCTAAAGCTGAAAGCCAACCCTCTACAAACGTGTGTTGCAAAGCCCAGCAATTAGAAAATGTACAGCTTCTCTTATCTTATTCCTATAAATGAAAAACCCAATAATACAGGCTGGAAAACGATGGTGTTCTTTCAGCTATAAACGACTTGCAAATAATTTATTATCTGCTTTAGTTTGAAAACTTTTATTACTCTTAATAAAGTAAGAGTATTATTACTCTTAATAGTAAAGAGAAGATTGCAAATAGTAAAGAGAAGATTGTAAACACTAGGAATGAAAAAAGTTGGGGGTAGAAATTGCAAAGTGAATTGAAAGTATAAAAAAAACTTAAGCCCTGAATTTTACTAAAACCATCTTTTACTAAATAATCTCTTTTCTTCTGCCTTTGTGCGCTATATAATATATATAAAAACAAAAACATACCATCTGACACTTAAATTATTTAATCTAATTAACTAGCTTCTGTTCAGTTACCTATAAGAAGAAAAAGGAACATGAAATTGTCTTCATTGAACACAATTTATAAGCAAACAAATGGACAATAATGCAAATTAAAACAATTAGAGAGATGAAAGAAAAAAGCATTATTGAGAATAAAACCATGATATTTGGGGGAAATAGTTAAGAATTTATATATAGATTTCCTAATTCTGAATCTCTATAACTGGGCATAGTCATATATTTAGTCTAGGATATGAGAATGAGGTGTTCATTATTTCTGTGCTAAACTAAACGAAATGGAATAGACATGGACATAAATATGTTAAATCTCAGTGTTCAGATCCATTTAGATCTACAGCGTTCACAAGACAGCTATGAATCAAAAACAACACAGATGGCCTTGATAAGTTCTAAAAACTAAGTCTTCTTATTTGTAAATGGTAATTGTAATAGTACCAAATTAAAGAGTTTCTGAAATTAAATAATTTAAAAAAAATAATATTTAAAAAAAAAATTTTTTTAAATATATTTTAAAAAAAAATAATTAAATGAAATATTTTATATAAGTTTTAGCACTAGACCTGAGAGAATAAGTGCTCAAAAATTGAAAACTTTCATTAAATGAGTAGATTTCTTCTTAGGATTTGAAAATACAATTTGAAAACATGTTTTAGATAAGATTAATCATAGATGTTGAGATGATTTATCAAAACTATATTAAATAACTGACTCAATCACACAATTGCAATTATAAAAATTGATTCTGATGGTATCATAATCACATTACAAATAAAAATTCTAAACAATGATAAACATGGATTACAAGTATGAAATCCCATACATGTAAGCAATAACTTAAGAATACCTATGCAAAATTTAGAAATAAAATATGTAATTGAATTTGAATCTCAAAGGTAATTGAGGTATATCATCTGATTTAATAAGAATGTAATTGTGATATATGATTTTATTTATAAATCCAAGCTATCAATGTTAAATTTTTGATATACTTTTCATAAAAGTACATAGTATCACCCTGCATTTCATAAAGCTATTTACCTTTACATCTTTTATTTTGTACCTGATGTTTATCTGTTTACTAGCTCAACCATTTGCTTTGCTACTCAACACAATGATTAAAAAAACAGCATCATGGAAAACTATTAAATACTATGAAATGCATTATCACCACTACTTTCTACATGAATTAATATATTCAAAGCATGGTTGAAAAGGGAATCAGCTAAGTTAACTAAATTGTCTCATGAGGCTGAACCTAGGACTAGAATTTTTTCTGCTTATGACATAAAGTCTTACATTTTCATTCCTTCTATAGATGTTGTACTCTATTAAATTTTAAGATTACATCCATTAATTATTTTCCAACTAAACTTTTATTCTAATTTCATTTTCCTTTACAATGAAACAAATGCATTTTTGCTAGCTTTCCAGAGGATCTATTTGAGGGCAGGGGTGGGATGAGGCGGACTGTTGGCAGAGAACCTAAGAAAGGATGAGAACAGGGCCTCATCTCTCATACTAAGTATGAATGTGTGACATCCGAACATCCTTCTGGAACAAGACCATTGATACCAAGCCAGATGCAGTTTACCTTAGAACAGTGAGAGTCATCTGGTGGCTCTTAGGAAAGCTAGATTCCTGGACCTAACCATTGATATTAAGATTTAGTAGCTATGAAGTGAAGTCCAGGATTTTGTTATTTTCTAAATCTTCAGGTGATAATTATGATCATCTAGTTTGGTATCTGTATGCCAGAGAACTTCAGTTTTCCTGCATAGGATAAACTAGGCAATCCACTCATAGGCCATATATAGATGCTAAATTGTATGATCAATTCTCTGGACTATTTTTCTTTGGAATCCCTAAAGCACCTATACTCCCTATTATTCATTTGGCATCTCTCATGTTCTGTCTGAGAAGCACAAGTCCATGTATTGGCTTTGAAAAGGAGGAAGGACAAGTCTTCTTTAAGTATCAGTAATGGAAAAAATAATAACTTTAATTATGTGCCTGTCACTGAAGTAGAGAATTCCCTTATATTATTTTATGTTTAGAGTAATCCTGTTCACATGTACCCATTTCAAAGCATTTCAGCAGAAATTATGTATAATTTATGTAATATGTTTAAAATAACACTTGGTGTATAGCAGGAACTAAATGAATTAAAATTTTTGTTATCTGTAGATATAGATATAGAAACAGAACATGGGAGGTTAAATAACTGGCCCAGGTTACAAAGCCAGAATTTAAACCTAGGTCTCTCTAGTTCCAGAGGCTGAACCCCTTCCATAAAAAAGGAGAATGATGGGAAGCAAAGGAGAGAGTGAAACACTGTCAAAATTCTCTAGATGTAAAACCCAGCAAAATGTTTCACATCCTTGGGAAAAAAAAAACTGCAGTTCTACAGTTGTCCTAATTCTAGTCAGGCTTCTCAGCTAAAAATAACCAAAATTAACTCATTAAATGAAGCATAAAATACATTTATTGGAAGAGTATTAGGTAGCTGACAGATTCAAAGGTGACCCTGTTGAATGAGGCTTGTCGAGGAACCAAAACTGGCAATGCTTGGGCAAAATTCTGCCACTAAAATAGTCAACTTGGAACAATGCAGCTGGCTCTTCAGCCCCAGGAACTTTTCACTGACAAGGCTTGGCTGGTATGTGGCCAGTGGAAACTCACTGTGGCTCCCTTCACCTCTTCACTGTACTGCAGCTGCCTCAAGCGATCTCCAATTGACCCTGTGCCTTTGCATCCTCCTGCCTCTGAATATCCCTTCTTCCACGATGTGGCTAAACTCAAACTGCCAAAAGGTGGGGAGAAAGAATAACTACATTTCTTTTATCACTGCGTATAATAGGACTTAGGGTTGTTGAAAAAATAGCAAAGTAGCACATTAAACACATCATCCGTAGATACCATTCTCATAAGAATCAACAAATTCTAAAGGAATGTAGGTTTTAAGACAGGATAGACAACGGGGAATCAATTCAGGCAGATTCCTGTCACTCCGGAGGTTTCTGTATTTAGCAGAATGCCCATATAGATTACCATCCAAATCAGAATAACTCTAAGAGTTAAAGGCGGTACCATGCCAGGACAACAATCTAAACTGGGATTATCCCAGGCAAACCCGAATGTACCATCATCTAATTATTTAAATTGATATACATTCGTATATTAGCTTATATTCTTCTTTACTGATTAAGAAGAACTAATGATCTTTCTTTCCCTCTCTTCCTTCCTTCCTTTTTCCTTTCTTTCTCCCTCCCTCTCTCTCTCTCTCTCCTCTATTTTTAATTCCTAAGATTGTGGCCATACAGTGGAACTTTGACCACTGAGTTGCTTCAGATTTCTCTAAATCTTACCAGTATTATTTTCAGATCTCTGATATTATATTCAGTGGCTGAGATAGGGGGAAGAGGAGTTCTTAATTGCTTTTCAAATAAATGATTGTTTTGCTCTCTGGACATGGCCAGAACTACTAGTAGAATTCTATGTACTTCCTGAGAAACAAACATGCAGACAGGCTGAAACTGGAAAAACAATATGCTCTCTGATTTTCTAGACTACAGTGGGGGTGTAGCAAGACAGTAGTTAGAGAGAGAGAAAGAAGAAGAGAAGGAAGGGGGGGAGGCGGGGTGGGGTGGGGCAGAGAGAGACAGAGAGAGAGAGAGAGAGAGAGAGAGAGAGAGAGCATACCTGTACATAATTTTGCTGTGTGTGTACATGTCTATTTTGCCTGTGTCCAAGAATAGATATTGTACTTATTTTATGTAGGGTACTGAGAGAAAAGAGAGAAGAATTTCTCACATGACCTATAGTTTCTGTAGTTGACATAATTGTATTGGCACTTTATTAATAAGTCAAAATAGTTGGCATGTTTAATGCCTAGAAGGTGAATAATTACTCAGACTATAGCATATCTGAACTTAATTACTGATATAGTATTTTAATTACAGTAATTTAACATTATAAGTAAACAATATCTTCTGTCTCTAGTTTTTTTCTTACATAATCAAATTATGCTTACAGCTATGCTAGGCACTGTACAAAGGGGATCAATTTGTTTTGATTCATTATTATTGTTATTATTACTATTACTACTATTTACTTCACTAACCCTTTACTGTGGAATAATATGGTAACATATTTTCTTAAATGTGGCTCTCCAGGACAGCAATATGTACCATGAAACATCTGAAATTTTATTAATATTATTCTAGCTAGAAAAAGCCTTGTGAGTTTTTGAGTAGAAGCATGTATCATAATATCAACTCCTCTAAATCCTGATCCATAAAAAATTGCATCTTTCATGTTGTATCAATAATTTCACAGTGATTAGTAACACAAGCAGAACAGTCTGTGTCATTTTATGTAATGTGTGTGTTTTCCCTAAGAAATCTAATCCCAATTTCTATGGAGGAAATTCCATTAAATTTTAATAGAACTGGGAAATTTGAGTCTCAGATATTTTTTAACTATTCTGTAATATCACATGTGGCAATCATGAAAATAAGGGTTAGATTTCACACTTTCACATATTTTTTATTTTGCATTATAGCTATTCTTGTTTTAACAAATGGTCATCACCATCCACTTTTATTTTGCTTAATAATGTAGTCCATGAAAATGTCAATCAAATGTAATTATAAATTAACTGTGACAATTATAAAATAACTATGACATAAATTGGGCATTACGAATCATAAATCTGGGGCTTCCCTGGTGGTGCAGTGGTTGAGAGTCCGCCTGCCGATGCAGGGGACACGGGTTCATGCCCTGGTCCGGGAAGATCCCACATGCCGCGGAGCGGCTGGGCCCGTGAGCCATGGTCACTGAGCCTGCACGTCCAGAGCCTGTGCTCTGCAACCGGAGAGGCCACAACAGTGAGAGGCCCGCGTACAGAAAAAAAAAAAAAAAAAGAATCATAAATCTAGTACGTTGAAAGTACTCAGAAGAAACCAAAATATCCACTTCAAGAGTGAAAACTGATACTTTTACAGCCAAGAGTGATAATCTAGTAAGGCATGGTTACACACCAACTCTCTGCTACCTCCATATTACTATACGTATCACATGTGACTGAGGTAGAGAATGGCCAAGAATAATTACTTGGGGAAGTACACAAATAAAGTATATAGCAAATACATCACATCTGTTTTGCATTTCCATATTGATTTCTTGGTCAGTAAAATTTTAAAGTGACTTTTAGTTAGTAAAACTGTGGTAATCCTATAGTTGACAAATTTATTAATGCATGATTATTTACTATACCTGTGTATACGAGAGCAAGAGGAAATGTTATGCCGCCCCCTAGTGTAAATATTAATTTTGTAATACCAGACCTGCAGTGATCCAAGACATTGCAAGGGAATCACAGCTACTGAAATCATTCTTGAGGAGAATTAAAAGAAATTCTAAGCTTTCCTAAACATCCAGCTTCCTAGGAGTACAGAGTATAGTTCCACAAACTTTATGAGACAAAAGAATGTCTTATATTTTAAGGTTTCCATAAGATTTTCATTTCTTTATCTACTGTAATAACTAGGGCCCAATCCCTCCTCTAAAGGAGGAGATTTTATGAATCTTGGGTGGAGATAAATATGTAAGGAGTGCCATGGGTAAACAGGAAAACAAAAAGGAAACGTTGATATTGTTCAACACTAAAAGTGTCCAAATTATGTAAATTTATACATATTGAATAGATGAGATTCTAGATATGAATGTTCCAGTATGAAATATTGTCAATAGCTACCCTCATTTATTGGGAGTTTATTAGGGTCAAACCTTGTGCAAATTACTTTAATTGCACATCTCACTTAATGTGCAAAACTGTTTTCTAGGTAGGTATTATGTATCACCTCCATTTAAGGATAATATAACTGATAGAAAGGTGAACTTGACCAAGGTCATAAAGCTAGTGACCAGTTGTGGTAGACTTCTCTTGTCTGATCAGTTACCTCTTTCTCTTACTAACATAACACTGATTTTATTGAGCTTAGCAATGTGCCTGGCTTAATCAATCATGTTCCCATTCTTCCCTGCACTTAGGAGTGGTCCTATGACACAACTCCAGCAGAAGAGATATAAGCAACACTGCTGAGTGGGATTTCTTAAAAAAAAAAAAAGAAAGAACATTCAACTTTTTGTCCTTCCTCTTTACTCACTTTTTCTAGCTTAGAATGTAGATGTGATGGCTGGAGCACTAACCACCTTACAACTGTAGGAAAAATACAAATAAAATCAGAGTCTTTAGTCTTGACATTACCGAGCCACTTAATGTCAAAAAATATCTAGTTGCATATTTCTGTTACACTAAAAATTTGATATAAAATATTATATAGGTACAGAGTTGATATTTGGGATCCTGGTTACAAAAAGTTTTACTCACTATTGATACAGAGGTCTGTTTAGGATTTGGGCTCAGGTCCATCTGGTTATAAAGTGTGCTTTCAACCACTGTGTAAGTATGACAGTAAATATTTTGACAAAGGCATGCTAAACTGGATGCAAGAACACAATCTTGGAGTGAAAGTGGTCATTCTCTTCCCTACTATGAAGGAACTTTGTCTCATTTCAGCAAAGAGAGGTGATTTGCTAAATATCAGGTTTTGAAGGAAGTACCACAAAGATTACGGTATTTCCGCTGACACTTCCTTGGAAGCCACTAGACCATGTCACTTGAGACCTTTCATTAAAGGAGGAGAGAATCCATATTTTATCCCATCTTTCTGTCCTTGACCACTTGTAAGTAAAATCATTTAGTTCAAACCGCTCATCATTAAATCCCTACCTTCTTTGTAACTGGCCTCACTTCCTCCTCAGTTACTTATTGTCCAAAACTTCCCTGCTTTCCATAATCCAAAGTGTTTGGCAATTTCCTAAATTCTCTCCAAACAAAATTTGCTTGCTCCACATCAAATTCTTTAGGTGTTTCCTATCTGAAGGACACAAACAAGGCAATTTGGATGGGTTAACCTTTGAATCACTGTTAATACACTGACCTTCCCCACCTGCCCCCCCACTCCCAGGGGCTGAATATGGGAGGAAATCTGTGCACCAGAACTAACCATGCCCCTCTGGCATGATAATTCAGCAAGGGTCAGGAGAAAGCTCTCAGGCTCACAATAGGGCTGTGCATAATTCAGTCTCATAGGAGGCGTCTAAGATGATCCCAAGAACTCTGAGCACTCCCCCCAAGACGACTCCTCTCTGTTGTGGTTCACCACTCCACTGCTACCACTGCCTGCACTGGGATTATCGGAACCAGTTTTATACTACCCTGTATACCCAGTAATGTCAGTTGCCACAGGAAGTCCAGAATTCCCAAATTTTTCTTCATCTTCTGGACTTCAATCTCCATGAGATTATGTTACAACCTCTTTTATGACAAAATTCTCTATATTCCTACATGTCCTAAAACACTTGGACTGTGCCTTGAATTCAGAAATGTCCCTTATCAATGAAATCTCTATAGCTTTAGACTTTTTGTTGAAGTTTTACTTCAGCATTTTGCACCAACTGAAGTTTGTCTCTCTTGAAAAGCCTTTCCCCTTTATCTCTTAAGAGATGGGAAACTGTTTTATCTCCCCAGAGTCCTCATAAGAATGTGCCAGTGCAGGGCACATGTCTTCCATGCTCCACCTTGGTAATCTTCAACCATTCTCCTTCCCTCCCTCATCCCTAAGACTCCCCGGCTTTGGGTCTCATTTCCTTGAAATTCTCTGATGGTCTTGCCTCCATTTTCTTTGCAACCATCCATGTCATATCTGAGAAAGAAAAAATCAGCCCCTGGGAACTGTCAGCTACGAACTTGTGTAGATCAAAAAGTAAGGTATGGGGCTTCCCTGGTGGCGCAGTGGGTGAGAATCCGCCTGCTGCAGGGGACACGGGTTCGAGCCCTGGTCCAGAAAGATCCCACATGTCACAGAGCAACGAAGCCTCTGCCCCACAACTACTGAAGCCCGCATGCCTAGAACCCATGAGCCACAAGTACTGAGCCCGTGTGCCACAACTACTGAGTCTGCACTCTAGAGCCCGTGAGCCACAACTACTGAAGCCTGAGAGCCTAGAGCCCGTGCTATGCAACAAGAGAAGCCACCGCAATGAGAAGCCCACACACCGCAACGGAGAGTACTCCCCGCTCACCGCAACTAGAGAAAGCCTATGTACAGCAATGAAGACCCAATGTAACCAAAAATAAATAGGAAAAAAAAAGTAAGATATGGTTCTGTTATCAAAGATAAACAGTTTCACAGTCCCCTAACATCGGACAAGGTCATTGATGAGCATGAAGGAAGCAGGAAAAAACAAGACCACTTCACAGTCATGTTTGGGGACCGACAAAAACAAACCTACTGTTTTTGTTATGAAACATCCCCATCTGCCAGCCAACATGAGCAAAAGCTGCTTCTCTACCAACTACAGCTTTGCCCCCACTCCGTTCCTCTTGCCTCCTAGAGAAAAAGCACTAAAATAACCAATTGTAGAATGGCCCTCCTTTCTCACAGGATAATCCAGAATAAAACAATGTTTCAATAAACTCCACAAAATCACCTTACACAATCCCAAAACCTATAAAACTCTCCCTTATTTCCTCTTCATGAGATGCATCAAGGTGTACAGTTTATCTTGTTCCAACAAGTACGAATAGGTCCAGCTTGGTTCAACTAGAGCTCTGTTCCTGGTGGTTTCTGGCTGGTGGTTACTGACACCATTCTGTGCATTTTTCATGAAAACATTTTTGTTTTGTAAAATTTGTCCTTCATTTTACATAGCCACCCATTAAAGCCAACTTTCTTAAATTTGGGTTACCAAATTGTACACTTTTGATATTAAGTTTAAAAATATTTTCTCTCATTTAAAGATAGCCTGATTTTCTTCAAGTACAATAAATGCATGTATGATTAGCTATTGGAGCTGAACAGATAAGAATAACTATATTTTACAGTTTTATAAAAGTTTTTTTGGGAGGATCCAGGGAGATTGATTGAGAGATACATAGTAATCCAGGCAAATATTTAAAATAAAGTTATTATACATTCCTTTATAAAACAACAAAAACATTCCATATTAAGGTTTATAAATTTTAACCCTAAATAGTTTAACAATGTCAATTTCACCAATTTCCAATTAAATCCAACTGGAATTGGATATGATTTATATTTCAAATATTGAGTTTTCTTATTGTAAAAGAGATGTAATAACTGATCCTCAGTGTACTGTTTGGGGTCTAGATCAACAGAACCAACAGGAGAGATGGAGAGAGAATTGGGGTGGTGGTGGAGGAGGCAGGTGGAATACATGGAGAGGAAGGGGAGAGAGGGAGGAAAAGAGAGTTTTAAGGAATTGGGGATTGACTCTGATTGTGGGTTTGTGGGGCTTCTGTAGGACAGGTCAGTAGGCTAGAAACTCAGGGCAGGGTTTGATGCTGCAGTCATGAGGCAGAATTTCTTCTTCACCAAGAAATCTCAGTTTTTGCTCTTACAGTCTTTCAACTGATGGCATGAGATCCATCCACATTATAGACAGTAATCTCCTTTACTTGAGGTCAACTGATTACAGACATTAACTATATCTACAAAATACCTTCAGAGCACCTAGATTAGTGTTTGTTTAAATAACTGGGTACTATTCTGGTTGACACATAAAACCAGTCATCACACTCAGCATAGCTCATTTTTCTAAAGCTATGCAAGTTAAAAGTGTTTTCTTATAATTTGAATATGGCACTGTCATCATAAACATTTAATACGTTAAATGTACTTACATTTAGAAAAGTACATAACTTTCTTCTAATGGTGCCAAACCATTATGAAAGAGTCCAGAGTACTACATCAGGTAATGGACTTTGTCATTTTGACAACTAGGATCGAGTTTTAATTATTTACTACCCCACTTTATATTATACTGTGCTAGGAAGTGTACTGTAATACATTTATAAAATTAATGAAACCTTGCTAGTTGAAAACAACATCATAATATTGTATATATGTTAATAATTTTCTCAGAGGCAAAGGATAATCTGATGAGATAAAACAGATCAAATGGTTTCAGGCTAAGATTTTTAGAGGATAGAATTAATAAAATTATTAATATTGTAGTTTGCAATATAAAAAAGTGAAAAATAAATATAAAAACTTCTTTATGAATTTTGGCTGCAGTATACCACAGATTAAAACTGCTATTTTTTTCTCTCTGGAAGGATTACTCAAACTCCTAATTACAACAATTGCCTACAATAGTAATATCTCAGTTAAACAGGATCGCTGAGAAAATTATTTCAACACTGTATTATGATTACATTTATTAAAAAGTATGATTTCCCCTATGTATAATACTTCTAAAAACTATTTTCTAAGTATGTTACATGAACTAAACATGTTTACCAAAAGTATAAAGACTAAAATTACATTCAAAATTAATTTTTAAAAAGACCAAAAACAACAAGAAATTACTAAAAACACCTGTGGTCTGAGCGAAAGTCTGCAATTTTAAAATGCAAAAATGCATCATCCTCAAATCCACGTTTCTATATTATAATTATTATGATAGGTCATAATATCCTAGATATATGATCTGGAAAATACTGTTAAGCAATTCAACCAATACATAATAAACAGTATAGAAACATACAAATATGCAGAAAACTTTTTGGAAGACTACTGTCTATCTAAAAGTTGGTACCATGAAAGGTAGAATGACGAAAATGTTTCTGTCTCCCCATATGTAAAATTTGGTTCTCTGACTAAACAAGAAGTGGAAAATTCAAGTGCCTTCACTGGTCAGGAAGGTATTATAAATAAGTGAAAACTTATATAACAGTAAAAAATAGTATAGACAGTAGCAAACTGTGAAGTGTATTCCCCTTTGAATGGCACTGAAGCCCAAATACTTTAAAACACAGTGCACACTGAACAAACTACTTCTGCAACCTGAATTTGGTCCTGAATACAAATACAACTATATGAAACCTTTGGATTAGTGTTCTCCAACGCTCTTGTTGATCTGTATTTTCAGCAAAAACGTAATCGCAGTCATCAATAAACTAGAAAATATTGGTGCATAATTGAAAAGGAAAGACAAGATAGTATGTCACTATTTGACTTTCAACTATCAAAAATAACTTAAATAATATTTCATAAACTTAAAAAGATATGTTAGAATCACGGATGTTACTTGACAATATTTGCCTTAAAATACTGCTTACATTTTTGAGTAGGTCATAATATCAGTATTTCAATCTTATTTTCCTTACTCCAATAATGTGTTCTGAAAACACACGTGTTGTAGTTTTGCTAGAATAAAAAACAAGTATAGCAAAGAATATATGTCACATTAAGTTCAGGAAAGTGAGACACAAGACGGTCTTTAATACTGAATGTATAATAATGTAAAAGAAACTTGGAAAAATATATAACTAATTACATGACCAAATTTTTAAAGTGGGGAAATTTAGCCATATATTATTCACCCTAACCCACCCTCACCCCTGACCTGTCTTGAGGATATTAATCTAACAATGAGAACATTTCAGCAGCACTAACACTTGTTTCTTTAGTCTTATGCACAACCCTAATTGTGCCACATAAATGGGTTTTAGTGAGTGGAGAAACCTTTTAAATTATATACTGTAGGAGATAAAGAAATGTGTACGTAAGGGAATGACATGAAAAATACTGTTATATTAGATAATGAAAATTAGAACAAAAGTCCATACAGTATATTTCAAAGACCTCCCTAATTTTAGTGAGCTCCTGTATACACAAAGGAAAAAACCCAGAATTTTTTCATACTTTCAAAATGAATACATATGAAAATATCTTGAGTGACAAGAAACCTGCAAACTTGTCAAAATATGTGAATATTTTTTCAACATATTCAAAATGAATGGCGCATCCATGAATACATTTTAACATAATATTCAGTGCATAATACTTAGCACAAAGCCTGTGGTGCCTAGAACAGTGCTTTGCAATTAAAGCATCTCAATAAATCTGAACGAACTAAATAACAAATATGTTGATAACTGATTAATAAATCAATACATCTTTTCTTGCCAAACCTGGTACTTAATATTTTGGAAATGGAGGACAGCCTTCAGGAACAGGGCTCAGGCAAGACAAAAATTATTGATGTTCGCATATTGGAGAATAAGAAATAAAATAAATTTGAATTCAAATTATTCTGTGAGTCTGGCCCTATTTCTCCACACGTAAAGCCAAGTGGAAAAGTAGAGTGTCTTCAAACAATAGATGACACCAATACCATCTCTTTATCAGTATCCATATTATCATACCAATTTCTATGGATTCCCTAATTTAGTATATAAATTATAAAGGAAATATGTCTAGAGTCAGGAAATCTGCATTATAATATTGACTCACTGCCTGACCTCAAATCAGCACTCCTTCTTTTTGAATTTCATAGTCTTTAAACAGACATAATACTCTTGTGAAATACAAAAATGCTGACCAACTAACAGAAGTAATAAACAAATTAGTAATGATTTCCAAAGTTCCACAAACTCCAAATTCCATATTAGAAGTGATTAAATATATATTTAAATTCTGCATTAAAGTATATATATTTTAATATTTTGTATTAAAACTTTAAAAATATATAATTAGGACAAAAAAACTTTTGTGGATCAACTGCAAAACATAAATATAACAAAATGTCTTTATCTAATAAACAGATGCATACACAATGGTGGTTTGGGATAATCAAAAGAAAAACAATAAGAATACATGGATTGTAAACTTTATTCATTGTCATTAAACGACGTAACTTATTCAGACATATTCTGGAGCACTAATAAAATATTAGCTTATTTCTTATTCCATGGAATTAAAGCTATATCACACATATGATGCTATTTATAACAGAAATCATCACAAGTAGAGTGAACTTTCTCTTTGATGGTAAGACCTTGCAAAATGGAGATTTGCGTATATTCAGTTAAAATTGTGAAAAGGAATATATTTAAAAGCCCAAGAATAGGATCAAGATTATCAACAGGCTTAATCTTTAAGTATGCTTAAAATTTTATTGTGTGAGTGACATAATATGATCTATGGAAAGGTCTGTACATTTTGATAATATCCTCAGTATGAGTAGCAGGATTACATTCTGGATTTAGGACTAAAGCAATTAACCAAGGTCAGTAAACAATGAGTTTTATTCTGTAAGTAAATTTATTCTATAGGTACCTTCTAATTCTTGAAAGAACACTGTATTAACAGTTATAGCCTATCTTAAATCAGTTCAAAAATTTTAAAGCCTAGAAAATAATGTTTTAAAAATATGAATTTAAAAAATGTTCAGAATATCCATTAGTTATCTAGTGGTTGAAAACTAATTGGAATTTCTTTGGAAAAATCCCTCAATGGATTTTATGTTTTAAGTTGTGCTTTCCCGAAATAAGAAAAAAAAAACAAAACAACCACTCATTAAAATTTTTTTAACTTAATACACATTTCAAAATGCAAAAATGTGATGATGTCTTCAAAGGCAAAGTTCACAATATGTCAAAATCAAATAGATAAGAAAGTAAAAAAGATCTCATAATTACTACTCTATAAAAATGGGATTCAAAACATGACAACCATAAATCCTTACTTGAAAATATTCAAATTGTGGAATATATATATTTTTAAGATAATATTTGTGTTTCTTATTAAGGTTGCTATTTCTGAGAAGTTTCAGGTTCAGTTTTCTCTTTTTAGCTTATAGTAAGTTTTAGCTTATAATAATTCTTCACAGCATCCTACTTGCTGTAAAAAATACATTTTTAGATAAGTATAGAAAATTATTTAATTAAAAAATTCATTTATGAATATATTTAGAATCTCTTCTGTCATAGACAGGTATAAATCTCATTCTCTTCAATAACAAAATCATCAAAAGACATAGAAAAGCCACACATGACATATATTACTTTTTAAAGTAATAGTTTCAAACATAGTGGAACCATATATGAAAAATCTACATCATTTCAGTCGGTGTAAATCTCTTGCACAGGAAACACTAACTTGGGCAGTTTGTAAACACAATCTTGAAGGATTAGCTATGAAGTCCCTATAAGTCCTTTTACCATAAATAAAATAGGATAGGAACTATTTCTAAGCCTTTTTATCCCAGTTTGTTGCTTCTGACATTTTCATATATTTAGATTTATTCATCTCATTTAGGTAGCTGCTCTTTAACACCTATTTTAATCTGAAGATTAAACTGGCAGATCTACAGTTTAACCTACCTTTTGTCAATATGAGTGATAAAGAACTAATCAACTTCAAACCGACAACAAACATTAGCTTAAGCAAGTTCAATCATTTATGGAAGCCCAAGGTTGATTTAAGAATCAAGATTACCAGAATTTTAACAAGTTGAGGTTTGGCAAATAAATGTTTTTTTCTATGAACTTTATTCTGTGGCTTTATTACCTACACCATTATTATAACTATGGAGATGAGATCTTGTTCAGTCAATAAGTTTGCCTTTTCTCATAAGTGAAACTTGATTTGAAAAACAAACCAGTGCACACTTTTTTCAAAATGAAGCGCTTCCCCTCCCCCAAATTACCTTCACATATAGTTGACTTCTCTAAGTCTAGCCAGAACACTTTCCATAATTACCTTAGCCTGTGCCTATTGCTCTGTATAGTACTCCACTAAGGAAGACCACAGAAGAGTATTTTCTTTGATCAACAACAACAGTAAACAATCTTATCCAGGACAATAATAAAAGCGATAAATTAACCCTACTTCTTTGAATCTTAAATGAGCTGAGAGGAAGATGTCCAAGAGATTCAAGGGAAAAAAGAAAATAATCAAATGAATCACATCAATGTCAGAATTCACTTAAAACTTCAGAAGAGAACTTTTCATTCTTGGAAGACAGATGCACAGCACATTTAGAAAAAAATTTATGTAGAATCATATTTTAAGATACATAAAGAAAATAGATGAAGAATACTGTATGTACTTTTGGACTAATTGACTCTGTCCTTAAACTTCTACTCTACCACCTTACTCGGCTCTACTCTGTTTGCAGTACTTAGCCTAATGAGCCTTCTCTCTACTTCCCTTTTTCGTTATTGGGTGTATAGTTCTCAGGAGATACCAAGACTTGGGAGTCAGTTCTGCAGGGAGGTTTTGTAGTTAAGAGGGGATATGAAAGAAAAAGTAAGGGCCATCACCCTGTACTATCTCAATGCTCAGCACATCTCTCACCAGTCAGGAGTCCTTTTCCTACTAGAATGCTGAAAGAGAAGCTCGGTGGTCCAGTGAGAACCTCCCAGGACTGCACGGGCTCTGTTTGTCTAACACGTTTTTCCTTGTGGCTCTGACTGTGTCAGAGTGCTCACCCGTCACACTTATCTCCAACCTCTTTTGAGTGAATAACTTAAAGCTGACGGCATGGGGTTCTGGAGTCACTCAGTTAAGCTTTGTACTGACAACTTCTCACTAGAGAAGTTTGCTGCCAGTCCTTCCTGAGACAGCCGGAACACAAACTCCTTCTGAGACCATCACTCAGTCCCGCCACTTGCCCTGCACCACCAGTCACATGGCCCCCCGCCTCCACGAGAGGCACCCACATCCTCATTACCTTCAGCTTCCTAAAGCGACAGAGGCTATAGGGTCACTTGGGGTTGGGGTTATTTTCTTTTCTTTCTTAAGAAAAGATCCTGTTGACATAATTTGTTTCGAATAAAGAGAAACCGTGGTAATCTCCACCAGGACGGACTGAGTTGGAGGGTCCCGAGCGTTGGGAAAGTGTCAACCAAAGCCATGGATCTCAGCTTCCCTGAGATTCCTACCTTTTTCTACACCAAATTCTCACCCCACGCTCACAAGACAAATAAATGAATATATTATAAACCAAATTGAATTGTGACACCCCCAAACCCTCACAATAACCTCAATCCTCCAAATGTCCTCTTAAACAGGAGACAGAGAGACAGAGAGAGAGAGGAAAACAGAAGCGATTACCAGAGTTTTGTTCCCGTTCTTGCTGAGAGGGCCCCGGAAAACTCCCTTTATGTTGCGAAAGTGTCCGTTGCTGAGATGCGTGGAGCTGATGACAATGTAGTAACACTCCATGGAGCAGCCGCCGCCTCCTCCACCGCAGCCGCCGCTTCCAGGCACCCCGCGCCAGCAGCCGCAGCGCGCCGGGGCCCGGGGAGGTTGGGCTAGGGACCCGCCGCCAGGGCGAACCGCCGCCTCTCTCGCACGCCCGCCGGAGACAGGATCACTACGCGCCTCTGCCGTGCGCGCCGAGGTTCCTCCGCCTCCGCATGCTCGCCGCGCTGTCCGTCTCAGCTGTGTTTCTCTCCTAATGCGCCTTAGGGCGATTCGCCCCGCGGGAGGATCCGGGGCTGGGAGGGGCCGGCCAGGCAGCCAGGAGCGGAGCGCGAGTCAATGCCGGCTGCGCGGCCGAGCGGAGCCGGGCAGCGGGAGCCGCCCGAGCGGCAGCGGCGGTGGCGGCGGCGGCGGCAGCAGCATCCCCCGCTCTCGGTGCCAGCACTCGGAGTTGCTGCTGCTGGCAGGCATGAGTGTTATTATATTGAGCGGCGTTGCCGGTCCATTGCACTGAGCCAATGGCAGGGAGCCACTGGGCTGATACTGAGAGCTGTCAGAGGAGTACATCTGTCACCCGCGGCCTCCCTCCGCCCTCCCCCGCCGCCGCCGGGACCCACGGCAGCGCCGGTCTGGGCGCGAGTGGGAGCGCGCGGCGAGCGGGACGCCCCCCAGCGCAGCGCCGCGGCGGCGGAGGGCCAGGGACTCGAAGGCCACCGCGGGCGGGCGGCAGAGCGGCCCGAGACCGAGAAGTGGGAGACTCCTGTAAGGTGGGGGCGGAGGGGAAAATGTAGAGACACGGAGATTTCTTGCCTAGCAGTCAGGGAAGGAGGAGGGGACGATGAGGCGGGGGGGGCGGTAAATAATAATTCAGCACGAAAAGCCAACCGCTTGCAACTGCGGCGTATCCAGGCAGGTGCCAGCTGCTTCTCTCTTGAGATAGTTACTACCCATTGCGTTTAGCTTATTTGATCTTATTTATTTTTAATGTGGTTTTAGTATGGAGGCTGGATTCTGTTCCGAATCTTAGAGGAAGAAAATGTCCCTCCACCCACCACCCATTTGTAGAGATCATAAAGGTTTGTGTTGATAGTTTGGGGGGCGGGGAGGGGTAGTTGTGGGGATACGAGTGAAATGGATAGAAAGTAAAAACAGATTCTTGGCTTATGTGTTCCTCGACCCGGAGTTCCCCTCACCCTCGTCCCCTGAGAACCTAGGTTCCTGCTAAATTGCCAAAGCTGAACGGAAAGGGATGCTTTGCCGCAAAGAAGCTGCTGCCACGAGCTTGCTTTGCGTTTCTCTACAGTTCTTTTCCCACCACAGAGAGTGGTAGCGAACAAAAGCGTTTGCCCTAGAAGCGACCTGAAAGGAAAATCTCCCGCAAAGGAACTAATGGGCTCGTTAGGAAAGTAGGGGATGGGGTCTGCTGCGTTCACTGAAGAGAAACCATCGCGCTGGGTTTTAAGGGGCCAAGGTAGCCATCGGCCTAGATGTGCCCTGCCACCCTCCCTCTCACCCAGTTGATTCTTTGTGTAAGTTTAACTCCTCGGAGGTGGTAGGGTGAGAGCATCCCATCAGGTGTATATGCGACTCATTAGTCCGCTCTTAAAAAGATCGATAACAGGCAGTGGGAGGCTGGGAGATGGTGGCTTCAATGGGTTTACTGAAGGCTTTATTTTCTTCTTGCCTAGAATGGCTTAATTGGTTAGAGCAGATTCCAGGCATTCTGATGCTCCTGCGTCAGAGCATACTGCACTTTGATATAAATTGTGTTGATCTTGTTTATTTGAAGGTCAAGATTTCAAGACAGTCCATTCTGGGTGTCCCATATATATGATTTTACATAGCAGTGACTCTGCAAACCACAATATGGTCCTTAAATGAATCTGCCAGTTCAATTTCACTCTTTGAAAGAGGAAGAACAAAGAGAGAAAAAGAGTAATTATAAGAGGCAATAGTCATGTGAGTAATTTGTAAATTACAGGGGTGAAAGAGGGAAGTGCTAGATTCATCTAAGGGAAACTCTCCATGTATCTTGCTTCAATTCAAACAAAGAAAAAAAGTTGGTATGGATTTATCAAAGCTCATTATGAAGTGTCAGTTATTTAGAGGTACTTGGCTAAATTTCTCAGATATCCACTTGGGGGAGTCTGGAAGTCTTGGGAGAAAGAGAAAGCAAGAATTTACAAAACTTCTATACTCTGTGGAACAGATCACCTAATAATTTGTTACAATTCAGTATGAACACAATCTTATTAGAAAAAAAAATTAAGTGATCTCCACCAAATACTGTGTGCAAATCAAATCCATTTTGGCTCCTTCCATTAGAGTTATTTTTAATTTATATTTTGAGACTGTAGTGATTCTCTGTACATATCACCTTGGGAACAACTCATGACCTGTATGATTTTCATTATGTCTTTTGAAGTTGTGGAAACTTGCAATTATTAGACAGGAGATAAAATCTTCATTTTTACTGAACCAAACCAAGGAATCTCCTAAGGAAATGGAAGATGGCCCATATGTGAAAGAATCAGATAATATAGATTTCTTGTGTATGTAAGTCATAATAATCTAAGCTAGGTTTTTTGCAATATTTTTCTTTCAAAATACTTCTGACAGAATGTTCAGATCTGTATCTACATCATGAAGCTCAATTTCCAGTTCAGGAAACAGGAACCACAGTTACTTGAATTGTCCCATGGAACAGAATATCGTCTATATGGGATGCTATATTGTGTTTCTACTGGCAAAGTTGATATATAATATATACCATATATATGATATACATACATTTATATGATGATGTATATATCCTAAAAACCAACTTTAGTGAAATAATCTCTGAAAAGATTCACTTTACTGTCAGAATAGTCTACCTTTGCCACTTACAAGCTTGATATGACGGGGTAGCTTTTGACTGCAATATCTAAACCTGTGTATAAATAGTAGTAAATACACCATAGGTCTGTTGCTAATACATGAAGGATGCTAACAGTTAAAAAAGGAATGTAAATTTTTTTACATAAAATTTATCCTCATTGTTTCACTACACATGAAGTAATCTATCTCAACATTACCTAACGCTGAGTGTAATCAGCAAGATTCTATACCCACAACTTGAACTTACACAGACATATATGAGAAGAGAATGCAGATTCCTTTTGCTTACCCTCATTTCAATTGAGTAGCCATATCTATACTGTAACGGTCATTCAAATAAAACTACTAATCACACTATATGATATTCATTATGCCGTCACCAATGAGCTCTGTTGCTAGTGGACTCTTCATTACATTACATCAACCTTAAAATTCAAGAGAAAAATAAGCCACCACCATGTGCATTCTGGCTTCTAATTACAGCAAACAACTCCTAGGCATAATGGAATTCTTCTATTAAAATATGAAATAATTTTTTTCATTTGATTTGCTAAAAATTAAGAGAAGTCAAGTAGGAAATCAGGACTTCCCCATCATCTCGGAGAGAAATCATACCTTTCTGTGGCAATAAATTAAAATCAGTAAACAGTGACAAATTATTGTGACCTTCCATCTTGCTGTTCCCATGTCTTTCCTTTTGTCATGATGCAAAGGAAGTAAGTACATAAGTAAGCATCTTCAAATTTCCTATTGTGTTACAATCTCTTTGATATCCATGGTCTGTTCCCATTATTTCAAATAATTCTGATTTATGTTATTAGTGGCCATTTTGGCATTGATTATTTCTATGGAACAATGCCACTCTTAATTTAAAAAATAAAAGATTTCCCTTTCAAAGACTTAGAAAATTTGTATTAGGTTAAACATCTATCTGCTATTGTAAACATGCAGAATCAATCTTTCTTAATCATAAAATTTTTAAAAATATGGGATCATTATAGATAACTTGGGTTTAATTACCAACTTACCAGCTGAAAAAATTACAATTAATAAATTAAACATAAACGTTTTAAGTAACTGACATTACTCTAAAAAAAATTGCAGTTCATTTTTTGCCACCACTACACTTCAATTTTCCCTTTCTACTGGTGCAGTTTCCCCTTCAGTTTTCCCCTTTCTACCACTGTGATTCAAATCAAGATCCCGTATGCTCTGTGCTTATATTAATTTACCTCACTCCTTGTTCCTCATTTTACTTTGCTTAGCCCAAAGCTGGGTACCAGGTTTCTGCACAGCAACTGAGCATTGTTCCTGACCTGTTACTGGCTCACGCAGAATTTCAGGATAAAGTTACTGCCGTGAAATGTAAAACCAAGGTCCTGCCTTTTTTCCCAGACCAGCAGCTGGACCCCTCTATCCTGAATCCCTGCTGTGATTCCCTCTGTCCAGTTCTTCCAGAGGGAAGTAAAACTTCCCTGAGTTTACCTACTGATGTTTGAGACCATACGTTGCTACCTTCGCATGACTGGACTTCCTACTTCCTGTCATTACAATCTCTGAATGCTTTTACTCTATCTGGATAACCTCCCATTGCTAAAGTGAACTATCCACAAATTAACTTCTGGGTCCCAGAAACTCAGCCTTACCTGAGCTTCTGTGAACCAAGTTCCCCTTCTTATATCATTTGAGAAAAAAAAAAAAAAAGCATATTCCAGTGTTATTCAAATGTGTCTGTGATGTAATCTTAGTGGTTACAGAGTATATTATTGGGATTCAGAACTTTCCTTTTTATTACTATAATAATCTAACAATAATCTGTAACTCAGTTCTGTCACTATATATCTCTTGTGTTTGCATTCATGTTTGTGATCACATTGGTGTCAAGTATTATTACTTTTATTATTTTGGATTAATGAGGAAAAATCTAGGAACTTAACATATAAATGTTTTGTTTATTTTAAAATGTGTTCAAATGATGTCATGACATGCTGTATGAACAAAGGTGTGGCATAAAATGGAGAAAAGTGGTGGGAGACCTATATCACCATACAGTACCCATATCACTATAATCATCAGGCATACTTAGATCAGTATTGACAGAAATACTCGTAAACACATTCATGTTTTGAGATAGGATTTGGTTTCAGCAAAGCAACATCATCTGTTGTATTAAATTAAGATTGCAAATTTGGATATTTTGTCTGTTGTATTTTTATTTGATTTCTATTTTTTGTTTTGTATTTACATAAGAGTTATAAGCATATGGGGTTTGATGCATATAAGCATATAAGCATAATTAGTTTGATGTTAACATATTTCAGTATGTCACTAGTGAACTTAATTTATGGTAGAGAATTTTTAAAAAGGATCTATATGTTATTCAAATATGAGAAAACTGGTATATGCTAGTCATGGGATAAGTATTGAATAACCATTACTGACCTTATCTGAAGCTGATACTATTGTGGTATGATTTGAAAAGAGATGGTGACTTTTTAAGGTAATTATTAGTTAATTATTACCTAAAAGTAGTCCAATCTCCCTATTCCTGTTTCTGTATCTCAGATCTGCTGTATTTAAATGTGGGGCCTGTTAAAAACAAATACTGTATTTTGAGAAATCTGATATCCTGTCAATTGTAAGATATATTCTTTTTATCTCCACTATAAATAAAACACACTGCCAATTAACTATAAGAAGCCACTGATTATAAGACATCTGAATTACAGAGTTGTTAAAAACAAAAAGGCACCTAATAATCAATGATATATTGAACCTAAATTTGGGTAGACACTATCACAGTTAATACCTAACTAGAAACCACTTTAAGATATGTCCAACTAAAGCAACCATGGAATATGGTCAAGGAGTGATTCAACTTCCTTAACTTCAGTTATTTCACCTCTAAAAGAAAGGGAATAAGCCAAATATGATCTTATGTATTTCAAGCTTTAATTTCTCTGATTCTTTGGCAACTTCTCTAGAGCTGATGTTGATCAGCCCTGGCAGTGCAGAGCACCATTTTAATTTCCTACTTCAGGATGTATGTCTTAAATAGCTGGGGGACATGCAGAAATTGTGGAAATGTGGAAATTGATACAAATGTAAACAATCAGAGAAAACTTTTATAATTTTGCTTGGGTTTAACCCTGGAAGTAAATTAAACGATTTATATTATGCAGTTCTTTCACATGTCTTAAAATAATGGTAGGTCACCTATTGACCAGTCTATTTATCTGATTCTGATAATGGATTTTACCTTTTTATTCCTTTACTTTTCAATTCTAATTAGTAAAATTGGGCTAGATGCCAGAAAATTGCTAATTTTAGAGTCAAAGCCACATTTCTAATACATTGCCAAAGAAATTAATATAATTGGATACTATACATCTTATTTACCGGAAGGAATAACATTAAGATATATTATTGTAAGTCAAGAAAAAGTTGAGCAATTATTACATTCCTATGTTTTACAGTCTTTTTTGGAAAGCAATCTGGCAACATCTATTAACATTAAAATTGCATATAACTTTTGACCTAGCCATTGCATTCCTGGGACTCTCTACATAGAATAAAAGGATATTCACAAGAATACTTAATGCAACATTGTTTAATTATTCATAGTTATTAAAAACACTGGAAACAAAGGGAATAATCATTAGTCAGGGTAGACTTTGTGTCTAATAATATAATAAACTGTATCTGTACCCACAGAGCTGACTCTATGAAAAGCAGTTTTAATAGGAGACAAGGAATGAGCTGCCAACGGTGCTCAAACCAAGTGAACATGATGCCTTGGAAGCTCTTCCTTCCAGGAAGAAAAAAAAAAAGTCAAATTTAAGGAGAGATTGATCAACTATGAGGAATACTGTTGATAACTCAGGTAAGATGAAATCAGAGAGGTGATCTTAAGTTGGACACATTGAAAGTCATTGGTGACCTTGAAAAAGCAGTTTCTGGAATATACCAAAAAGACTGTAAAGAATTTACAAAAAATAAATTCTGCAACCAAGCTAAGAAACCAGGCATGTGTGCTATTTGTATGAGAGAAATTTTGTGGAAATATTGTTGTATATAGAACAGATGTGAACAGATTTAAAAATATAATAGAAGATCAAGACTCAATACTGTCCCTCAACACAACCTATATATACTTGAACTCCCCTCTTCTTTAGCAAACCTTTTGCTAATAAGAGGAAGAGGATATGGACATTTTCACTGAGGTTTCAAGTTTACATATGGTCATATTGATTTAGAACCAAATAAACATAAATTTAAACTATATGCATTTTATTAACTTATCAAATTGATTTATAAATATTTCACTCGAATTATGAGGTAATGGTAAAATGGAGACTTAATATAATTCAGATGGGAATATTAGTAGTATAATATTCATGAAAATAAATTTGAAAATAAGTATCATAAACCTCACCCCCATTCACCATCTACAAAGCTTTAACTTGTCTATCAAACGACTTAGTTCTTTACTAAAGTTGATTGTTCCATGGTGGGCCCCTGAACCAAGCAAGTCCAAGAGTCTCATACTAAGTTTCATGATGGGCCAGTAATATTTTGTGTGCCTGGACTCTAAGAAGCTTAGGAAGAAGTGGTGGACATTATTGCCACAATGTACCGTTCTTCTATAGAGATTAAGAAGGGGGAATATTCCTACAAACCTATTCTTTTTGTTTGTTTGTTTTTGCGTTACGCGGGCCTCTCACTGTTGTGGTTTCTCCCGTTGCGGAGCACAGGCTCCAGACGCACAGGCTCAGCGGCCATGGCTCACGGGCCCAGCCGCTCCGCGGCATGTGGAATCTTCCCAGACCGGGGCACGAACCTGCGACCGCTGCATCGGCAGGCGGACTCTCAACCACTGCGCCACCAGGGAAGCCCCAAACCCATTCTTAAGATCTGCTTGCTTTCACATGTTTCTATGTGACAACTCGGAACCCGTGTGATAAAATTAGTTATTTAAGTTAAGTTAGTATGAATTGGATTTTCATAACTAACTGAATCCACAACATTCAATTTTTAAATACGTACATGAAGATCCTGAATTCTAGTTAGAAATCTTAAGGAAGAAATCAGATATTTGTTTTTCAATTATGTGTGATAGACAAATACCATAAACAACATAAAATGTAAACAGTGGAAAAATGGTTAAACATAATTAATCCAAAAGATATCTTATTGCAAATATATTTTAATGCCATAAAAAATGGCAATGAACGTAATGTTATAAAAATGGCAGATATAAAATTGCATCTATATATACAAAAGAATAGCCCAATGTACACAAAAATATATACAAAAATGTGATTTCATGATATTACAACAATGTGTTAATAGAGAAATCTCTCAATAGTAAAACTATGATTATTTTTATTTAAATATTTTTGCAGATGTTCATATTTTAAGTGATAATTTTCCTTTACATGAAGGAAAAAAGATATCTTTACTAATTATTAAGTTCTAGGAAAATATATTAAATCTTTTCACTCTAGAAAATGTAAAGATGAGAAAATGAGAAACCATAAAAATATAACAAATAATAAGAAAAGAAGAAACATTAGGCATCTGACAAACATTTATGTTTTCACAATGAATGGGAATAATTTAACTTATCCTAAGAAAGGTGAAGATTTTCAGATTATAAACTCTAACAAGCAACATGTCTAAATCTAAAGTGATAGAGAATTTGAAAGTAAAGAGATGGATGAATATAAATAAGCAAATGCAAACAGAGAGAAACCACTTCTACCCTATGAAATGGTATTTAAGGCCAAAAACATTGAAGAGTACAATTGGTGAAGAAAATATTACATTCACAAACATTTATGCACCAAATAACATAAGAGCAAAATTTATAAAGCAAAAAGTCTTAGGGAAATAAGCAAAATATATAAAGGAATAATTCGCAAAAGAAATGTGAATAAACATGAGATGTCGTTGACTCACTTTTTCTATCAGACCATTCAAAATAAAAATAGATTGATAGCATTTACTAGTCTTTTAAGGTTAGTTGTAATATAAATTGGTACAACTGTTTGAAGTGTAATTTGGTTTTGTTCATAAAACTGTAAAAAGTACATGTTGCATGACTCAGCCATTCTACTTCTTGCAGACTATTACACAGAAATAACATCATGAAGAGATAAAAATATAAGCACAAAGTCTTCATTGCAGAATATTTGTAAAACCTAAAATTTAAAAGCAATCCATATATTTATAAAGGAGCATAAATAGCAGAAATTAATAAAAATGCTTGCAATGGTATATTAGAGATAAATTCTTAAAAAATAGTTATGTCTCTGTTATGTAGGATTTTCACCCAAGAACATCAAGACTAATAACTACAGTGTGGTTTCATTTTGGTATAAATAAATTAGCATATGTATTTTTACAGACAAATAAACAGATGGCTATTGATAAGCATAGGGGAAAGGCAGAAAGACTGGATATGCAACAGAAACTTAATACTGATTAACACTGTCAATATTAAGTTGAATGGTTTGGGGGCAAGAGTCAGAAGGATTGGGTGAAGGCAGCCTTCATTTCTTAAAAGATAATGTTTTTAATGATTATAAGTGGAGATGTAATAATGTTTGGATTTTTTTAGAATTTTAGAAGAAATTAAGGAAACTTTCTGCCTATTTAAATTAACCTCTGCAATTAATTTATCTGTTTACCTTTTCAGTCCCCCAGCAATATCAATGCACCTTAAGAGGAGCAACTGTCTGGTTTGCTCACTGTTGCGTCCCCAGGGCCTTGAAAAGTACCTTGAGCTTAGAATGTGCTCAGTAATTATCGTTGACTGACTGAGTTACAGGAGTGGAAGAAGTATTTGGACAAGTATTTGAAAAAGCAAATGCATTAAAATAATGCATCTCCCTATGGTAAAATCTCTTCATTTTTGTTTTATATCAACAAATGTGTTGCCTTTCTATTTATGAGCGTTAGAACATGAGGTAAATTAGGTTTCCCTAGTGTATTAGTGAGAATAAACATCAGATCTCTAAAAAGACCCCAAAAAGACAAAAATTTAAGCAAAATAATTTACTTCTCTCATTCATGGTAGTCAGTGTATGAGTTGTCCAGGACAAACAGTGTCAGTGACTCAGGATCTTCTGCCTTGGTGTTCTGCCGTGCTACACATGCAGCTTCCATCTTGTAATCTAGGATGACTGCTCTTGCTTCCATCATTGCATACATGTTTCAGCAAATTCAAAGGTGAGAAGGGCAAATGGAGGGCATTGCCCTTCCCTTTAAGAGAATGGCTCTTAACATATGATGCTTCTCTTCTCATATTTAATTGGCTATAATTTTGTCATATACTCACACAAAGCTGCAACAGGAGGTTTGAGAATGTAGTGCTTGGCTATATACCTAACTAAAATTCAAGAGCTGTATTATTAAAGAAAGAAAAGAGAATTAGAAGTGGTATCACAACATCAAATTCCTAAAATTGATGGAACAATTTATTTTAGAGATATGTAATTGCGAGGAACTGATTTTTTTAAAAAATTCTATGACTTATGCTAATGTGTGGGTTTCATGATTGACTAAGAGAAAAAATTTACCCATTCATCTTCCCCCTTTCATAAGAGTAAGTGTAATATAGCAAATGAATTTAAGCCTTGAAAACTTATATCCTAATATCACTGATTTGATTTTAATATTTTAACTTTTAGGGATACTATTCTGATGGGAATTTGTTTTGTGGCAGGGATGTTTGTTGGATCCAGCTATCTTTAATTGCAAGCCCTACTGGGAAGATTTCTCACTACTATTGCCCAACGTTAATAAGAAGTCACTAAAAAAAAAAGAGTACCTGAGGTATACTAAGCTATATGAAACATTTGTCTTAATTTTAATAATCAGTGTTTTAGCATTAACTAAGGGCCACTACTCTTTACAATAATTTGTTTTACTTTGACTCATAGCCTAGAGCTGAGACTAAAAGCTATACTCCGAACTGTAGATTAGTGGTTCTCAAACTTTAACCTGCATCAGAATCACATGGAGGACTTGTGAAAACACAGATTTCTGGATCCAACCACAGAGTTTCTGATTCAGTAGGCAGGTCCTAGGTAAGGCTCAATAATTTGCTTTTCTAGCAGGTTCCCAGATGATGCTGAGGCTGCTGATTCCTAGTCTGGGGAGCACATTTTGAGAACCTTACATCTGCACAGCCAGAGTTCTGACTGTGGCAAATTCTTTCTCTGAACAGAGCTACTGTGTCTAAGAACTCTGCAACTGAAGTCATAACCATAGTCTTTTCAAGGTGAGCAAAGAGATTCTGATTGTTGTCACCACTGCATAATACACACATGGCATAGTATCCCCTGATCATTTAAGCTCACTTTCTCACCTTTTGGTCAAATAATGATGATCGTTAGACAACTTAAGTAAACTGTTTCAAATTTTATCTTAAGTTTTACAAAATTAGCCTATAAGAGTACAGTATCTTAGGTAGATAATAATGAGAGGACTCATTATAAGGATACTGATAATCAGTATGGTGTCAAATCAAAACACTATAATATAAATGCTGTTTTAAAATTCAATATCAAAATATCTGACACATATGTACAATTACACAAAAACTTCATTTAAATTTAAGAAAATGATCACAGTAATAATACAAAAGACTTAGGTAGGTATAAAAGTAAGCATTAAGGCCACGTGCAGAATTTATGGAGAAAGCACTTAAATAGTCAAAAAAACAAGTTTTAAAAAGATAAATGCTCGTAATAACTACCAATAATAAATGAAGAAAATAGATTGAAAAGCATGAAAGAAAATAAGGTATTTTAGATACTCGTTTTGCGGAGTATTTTCACTGTGTTCGTTATTAATGGAAAGAAGTATATATCTACAAATTTCATTAAGCCATTCTTTGCAGCATTCATGTTCTCTGACCAGTTGTGAGAAAAAAAGAAAGCTATTAAGTTTTCCAGATGATTAAGAAATTGTTTTGTACGTTTTGCTTTTATTTTAAGGCATTTTTCTCTTTTATATTAACTTGTACATGCAAATCTAATACAGTGTATAAGTTATGTTGGGGGTTGCCTACATGATAATTATAGGACAATAGTGTGGCAAACACATTAGGTAAGAATTTGAAACTAATCAGTGTTTGTTTTATTTTAATTAATATACTTCATTTTTTAGAGTAATTTTAAGTTTACAGAAAAAGCGAGCAAAAAGTACAGAGTTCTCATCAAACCTTCCCCACTAGCCCCTGTCCCTGCACAGTTTCCCTATTAGAATATTTTGCATTAGTGTAGTTTATTTGTTGGAACTGATGAACCAATATTGATGCATTATTATTAACTAAGTCTCCATTTATATTAAGGTTCACTCTGTGTTGTATAGTTCTATGTGTTTTGTCAACCGCATGATGTCATGTACCCATGATTACAGTATCATATAGAATATTTCCACTCCCCAAAACACTCCCTGTGCTCCACCTATTTACCCCTTCCTCCTTATCTTCAAGCCCCTAGAGGCCCCTATTTTTTTACTGCCTTTATAGTTCTTTTGACTTTTCCAGAATATCACATAGTTGAAATCATATAGTATATAGCCTTTCAGACAGGCATCTTTCACTTAGCAATATGCACTTAAGGTTCCTCCATGTCTTTTTTGGCTTGGTGGCTCATTTCTTTTTTTTTTTATTACTGAATAATATTCCATTATAGTGATATATCACAGTTTGTTTATCCATTCAACTACTGAAGGACATCTTGGTTGCTTTCAAGTTTTGGCAATTTTGAATAAAGCAGCTATAAACATTTGTGTGCAAGTTTTTTTGTGTGGACATTAGTTTTCAACTCTTTTGGGTAAATGCCTAGGGGCATGATAGTTCGATCACATGCTAAGACTTTATTTAGTTTTCATAAGAAACTGCCTGTCTTATTTCCAGTAACAATGAATGAGATTTCCTGTTGTTCCACATCCTTGCCAGTGTTTATTGTTGTTAATATTTTGGATTTCAGCCATTTTGATAGGTGTATAGGGGTATCTCTTTTTAAAATTATTGGTTCCCTAATTACATATGATATGGAGTGTCTTTTCATATGCTTATTTATTAACTGCAAAACTTATTTGGGGAGGCGTCCAGAGCATATTATTATCTGAACCATAACTTCAGTGAACAAATGAAAAGTCTATTGTCTTTAAATTACTATTTTCCTCTCATGTGATCTCAGTGGAAACTCTCAAATTCAGCGTGTTATTACATCTACTTCCTAAGATTATTCATTCAAAATATCAAACAAAAATACTTGCAAAATTATCTACTTAAAATAAAGTTGGGCTTCCCTGGTGGCGCAGTGGTTGAGAGTCCGCCTGCTGATGCAGGGGACACGGGTTCGTGCCCCGGTCGGGGAAGATCCCACATGCTGCGGAGCGGCTGGGCCCGTGAGCCATGGCCGCTGGGCCTGCGCGTCCGGAGCCTGTGTTCCGCAACAGGAGAGGCCACAACAGTGAGAGGCCCGTGTACCGCAAAAATAAATAAATAAATAAAGTTTAAAAAGGAATATGTTTTGCTAACAATTACTTTATAGAGAATTTCTGAAATGCTCCTGCAAAAATTGAAATAAAGTTTGTTAAGAGATTAAGTTCCAATAACAAAATCATCCTCATGTTCTAATCAATTTTTCATTTGTAATACATATATAATATATATATAGTATATATAGTCTGTGTGGAGATAAATGTAATATATTTGTGTAAACTTCCCTAGATTTATTTCTATAATTGTATAGAAAAAATTAAATTATTAATCTCTCATCTTATGGGAAATTCAGTCATCTCCTAATAGAAATATATATTTAATGAAATTATATTATTTTAATTGATGCACCTATGTGCTGCTATTGGCATTTCTTTTGCTAATAAAATTAAACTTTATTCATTCCAGAAAATGACTGGGAGGCAATTTTAACAATATATTTTTGTGGACAACTGAGAATTTTGTTCATATAGAACACTCTGTGTTTTACGACCAGGTAACCAACTAGTCATATTGCACTTTCTAAGTCTCTGCTAATAATTTATCCGTATATAATACTTGAAGACAATGAAGAAAGTTATCATTTTAATATCTGCTTCATCAATAACAATTATTAGCTTAAAGTGAAGTTATAAAAATCACATGAACTACTGATCCTTTCTATTGGGAAAATTTTGTTGGGTAATTAACTGGACAGGAACACATTTGTCAGGTGTTATGAAGTAATATACCTCCCTCAATGACTGATGCTATTCATCCTTCATATGTATTCATAGCTACATATTTACATTGTTGCTGTTCAGCTCTCTTGTAAAGAAAAGGCTGGAACATTGTCACTATCTCCTATCCCATGTCCAATTTAAAATATAAGAAAACATATACCCTTTCAAATAGCCATGTTGAACAAATTATAATAAAATAAAGCTTGGCTTTCAATGAAACTCGCTTTCAGTAAGTCTAGATCAGAAAGTCAGACTTAATACCAACACCAAACACAGTGAAGCCAGTGCTAGAATCCAATTTGTTATTCTAAGGCCATAGGTATACTCTAAGTAAATAGGTACATGAGTATGAATGCAAAGACCTTTACAACTATGGACCTAGGAAACACTTCCATGGCTCATCCTTCATGAAATGTGACATTGAGAGGAATGACTGCCAACTGGCAGAAGATACATTCATACAAGCAGCAGCTGACAGAGATAGGAGTGATGGTTAGCAAGGGAATGAGACTGGGGAAAGCAGGAGGTTCTTTGAGACCACTTCTTCCCTCAGTTTTTAGTATGACACTTTGTTCAAGCATCTGGCTTTTTCAGCTCTACCAGGTAGCTGCAGGAGTATCGGCAGCACTTGAGATACACAATAGAGAGGCAATTGAGATAGCTGTCCATTGATCAGCACTTGTAGTTTAGTCTGAAAGAGTGAATTGGAGTTACTTGTGCTACTCTAAGCAGCAGCAGTTGAACTAAAAAGGAATTATTATTCATAAAAGTATATTAACAAACCGGGGGATTCATAGAAATAGGTAGACTTGTGACACTTGCAAAATACTGGAATGCTTGTTAGCAAGTGGGAGAGTGCTTGTACTACCATTTGGACAGACATGTAAATGTGACCTCCTTCTGCCAATGAACCAATGAAGCATAGGGAGATATAAATGAAATATATATCATAGAGACCTAAGCCTTTTATCAAATTGCACCTCCCCTCTCTATGGTTTATATATATATCATTCTGAAGTGACTGGCCTCTTGGTAATTCTATGAAAGAACAGATAGTATTAATAGTAAAAATGATGGTGCTAATTGTGTTACGTTTGGATGCTTACTATTTAATATACACTGTGCCTAAACCTACATATGCATTATCTCATTTAATTTTCACAATAACACTAAGAATTAACATTACTATTTGTATTTTATAAGTAGAAAACACTGATATTCAAATAATTGGTATAGTTATGGAGTTCAAACTCTCAAGTACTGTTACAATCATATCTCAGAAATGATGTTTAATATCACAAAATATTAATATGCTTGATAATTTTAGGTTGGCAATAATTGATTAATTTTATTACTCTTCATGTCAATAGCATACTTTTCCCAATACATGTAATTGTGCTCGATCATAGTGGATTATCATTATAGAAGATCACATAAGTAAATATGTTACTCCAAACTAGCACATATATATACATACATACTGGACTAATTTAGTCCATTAATATAAAATCATACTTGAGAAAATGTACATGAATACACAGTATTATATTATAACTTAATCAAGTGGTTAGTTCATTTTAATTAATTCTTACAGTTGCTTTTTCTGATCACATAAAAAGTGAGAAACCCATATGATTTTGCAGTTACTCTATTAATTCACAATAATGTGAACAATTTCTATGTTAAAAATTGAACAGGATTGAATTAAAATGAAACAGCCACATTAAGTGTTAATCAACTAAAAGTATCACAGTTGATATAAAATAAATTTAATGTCCTTACTTTAGATCCTACAGCAAAATTAATTATACTTATGTTAGCATATTTTATACAATGAAAATCTGAAATGCCACTAAAATACAGAATGACACACAAAAAGAGCAACTGATATTGGCTACACAGATTAATTGTTTCAATTGAAACCAAAATACTTTACACTGTAAGTATTAATTTGGATATTTCCAGTGTGATAAGATTTTTACATAGCTAGAAATGAAAAGACAAGTTTACTACATTGTCTCAGTTTCAAATTTTCTAGGTTACGATTCTATCCAGCTGCTTATAAAAGAAAACATCTTAGTGACTATATAGGGGGCTTAATTGTGCTATCAGAGTACGAATAGAGAATTGCATGTTCACAGCATGTCATAAGTAATAATAGGATTAGACAAGTCAGAGGATACAAAGGCTGGGAGACTATTTAGACAAGAGGAATTCAAAGGGATATCACAAATACAAGTAGTCAGCATGTTTGAAGTCAAAGTTCTAGATCCAGTAAATGCAGGAAATTTGATCAGCCATAATATGAATCAGGAAGGCATGGTAGTTTGGGGTTTAAATCCAAGGGCTAGAAATCCATCAATATAGAATAGATAGGTCAGGAACGTATAGTTAGGTGAGTGCAGATAGATGAACATTAGAATGATTATGGGGTAGGAGGGTAAGAAGGGAGGGGGGAGGAAAAATACCTCAATATCAGGGAGTCTAGACAAAGAATTTCTTTCTGCTGAGTAGAACTGTGGTTCTTTCCTGATAGTTATAACAATATTATTAAAAATGCAAAGGCAATAAAGGCCTCACAGGTTTATAACCAAGGGTTATATAAAGGTTCTAGATCCTTGCCAGCTTGTATAAATTTTCAAAGCTCTCAAGTAAAATAGGATGAAATACACAACATGACTTCCTCATGTGGTGTAGAAATAACTCGTGTTTTCACTCTAATGAAATACACGTGGAGTAGAGTGTGATGGGTGTTATCTTCCCATTTGTGATTATGTTATACTGAAACAGAGATGTTATTTACAAGTAAACTCTGTGACAATTGATAGGTTAAATGACTGATCTGTCATATTTCCAATAAATACTTGAGGAATTTTTCAAGTGTCTGGTTTAACGCTGTCTATTTGACAATTTGAGCATGATAGAAGAGGCCTTATTTTCAGCTGCAAAACACTTGGTTGAAATGAAACCTTACGCTATGTAAACTAATCCAGTTGAAGCTTGGAGTTAGCACCCAGAGCTTCTCCAAGTAAAGGCTCAGCATTCTACAAAGCCCATTTGAAAGTCCACTGGTCTAAGAAATACAGAGGATCATCAAGAAATTATTGCTGAATTGAAAAAGCTCATGCAATCGAAAGTCTTAAGAGGTCTGAATATTCACCAAGAGTTAAAAGTAAAACATTCAGTCAAAAAAATATTTATCACAATGTCATTATTTTTGTTTGTTTGTATTGTTTTGTTTATTTTTATTGTCTTTTAAAATTGGTAGCCTCTTTCTAAACTGAGGCAGCAATATACTGAAATGGTATCCAGGTTTTTAAAACATGTTGAAACTGAAATTTTTCAAAATTATAAGAAAAACATTGCTAAAGGACTGAGAAAAGTGTCCAAAGGATCAAAGGTAGTACTGAATATTAAGATACTTTAATCAAAAAAAATTTAATTCTTCAACATAAGTAAGAAAAAAAAATCACCAGTAATGACACACTTGTGATTGTAGCTATTTGATGCCATTATACAGTATAGAGTTGCTGATATTAGTGAGGAAGAGTGTTAGAATAGCACATATCTGAGCTGTCATACTGTTTATTGAAAAGATAGAAAATATGGAAGTATTCTAATAAAAAATTAAATAAAAACTAAGACTAATTAAAATAATGTGGGTCAAATCTCACACACATACAGAATAAAAAGCAGTAGACAGAATAAAAAGCAGGAGGAAGCTTCAAGCTAGGACAGGAGAGATAGCTGAAAACCAACCTGCATTTTCCATGCAAATGTAATAGATGCAAATGCTGTGGAGAAAAGTCATGCATTAGCCAGAAGATCTATGGCAGGTTTGATGGCTTCTAGGTCATGAAAGGAACTGATAATGAAGGAGCCAAGATCCAAAGATAGGGCTTTGAAGAGTCAGCCTACAAAATTCTATTTTAGAGTAATAAAGTAGTAGATCAATGTGGATATTCAAGGTAGTACAAAATTAACACTCATTGTCATATTAGCATTGCTTGAATATGCCTCTCCAACTTCTCATTAAAACACACAAAATAAGAACAATAAAAAACAAATTGATTCAAACTAGCAAATGCACCAAATATTGAGTCATAAAGCTGACCAGGAAGGTATGAAAGCGCTCATTTTACACTCTCGAATTACGTTAAAAAACATACAGTTAATTCTCAATACCCTTAAAATTTTTAAAGCTCATTAATTTTAAATATGTTACATACTTCACTGACTTAGTAAACAGCATATTCTAATACAATTTGGTATCTTAATAAATTTAGGGTTGTCATTATGAATATCAATTACTATGCTCTATTACAATGACAGCTTTGGGCTGTTTGTTCAAGACCTAATTGTGAGCTGCTCTGTAAGATAAACACAGTTTAGCAGAAGAATGAGAAATAGATATTTGATGCTGGACGTCCGTATCCTTTCTCTTTATGTTGCTCTCTTTAGTCCACTGCTAATTCAAAAGTGTATCTTTATATTGTTTCCTCTGTTCTCCTCAAATCTGCTGATCTCTAGTTTTAAGAGAAAAAAACTAATGGCTTTCATAGGCAAACAGAAAACAGTTATAATTTTTAAATAAACTTTCTAATTTTAAAGTCGATCATCATTTACAGAAAAATTGTGAAAATACTATAGAGTTTCCATATACCACATATATAGCCTCTTTTACTATTAAAACCTTACATTATATGGTCTTTGTGTCACAATTAATGAACAAATATTGATACATTATTATTAAATAAAATTATAAAGAATGATTTCCTAAAAAATCCCCTGTGCTTTATGTAGTCAACTCTTCTCCCACCCTGTGCATGAAGATCACACAGCTATAGCACATAGTGTAGTTCGTGGAATCAGGGAATAATTTCTAAATTCTGTGATCTTTAACTTGGTGCCTAAAGAATCCAGACGTGATTCCTAAAATCAAGAAACCATAGTTTGATCCTTGGCCCTACCAGATCTTATTTTGTCAAGTCCTGAAAACTGACTGGATCTTAGATTTCTCATCTGTAAAAGGAGAACACTGAATAAGATTAATTCTATAGTGCCTTTAATAGCACTAATTTTTTAAAAAAAATTATAAATCTATTATGCAAGCAATAAATTAAATGAATGTGAATTCAAAACCTTTTGTCAACAAGAAAAATAAAAGTAGTATAAATTTTGTAGAACCTAAAAATTATGTTATTAAAGTTCCAAAAACATTAGAAAATTAATGTTTTCCAAGAAAATTAATGTTTTAGTGTGTTGTTACAGATCTTTGAACCCAGTTCAACTTTTAAATCTCTGCCTCCTGAGTTGGTTCATTGATTACTTGATCTATAGGTAAACATATGCAACTATTTTGAGGTAATTGGTTTTCTAGATTTTTAAAAATGTCTTTCCAGGGAAAGAAAAATTAGTAGAACCTTAAAATGCACTCTGAACCAAATTTTTGAAGTAAACAAATTTAGTGCAGAGGTTCTGGCTATAGGAAATAGAGATAATATCTATTTTATCTGTGTGGAGAATCACGTTGTCAAAGATGGTCTTTGCCATAAGCTAATGTATGGAGGCATTCCATTCAAAACAATTTTGGTATGGCCTTCAAATTACTATGTATTAGCCAAAGAAAAGAAAATGCTTTTCAGGAACAATTATTTCTTGCCTAGTGATTTTCATCCTGCTACAATAACTTTTTTTCCTGATATCTCTCTGACAAAAGTAGTTTGCCAATAGCTTCAGACACGTTCTTTTCAAGCTAGGCCTCAAAGGGAGAATTTTAGATAGAAGAAAAGGAAACTCTAACACTTATATTTTAATATGTCTAGGAGGGTATATGCAAATTGCCTAATAGACTTTACTAATATATCTCAATTTCATTAAAAGATTGCTGGTGTAAAATTTAAAATTAATTATGTATATTGTAATTTCTGGATATAATAAATTTAAAATTGAAAGTTATTATGAATTAAAAATGTATGTTTAATCTATATTTTAAAAATAACTCAAATATGTATAGACAATTAGAATGAATTTTTCCAGACTGGAATTTATAGCATTCATCAGGTAATAATTGGGTTTTTAATTAAAATCCTCAAGGTCTAAATTATGCATTTCTTCCCAACATTTTTCATGGCCTGTGTTTAAATGTCTATTTTAAAATATTTGTTTAGAACCTGAAACCCGTTTTCACTTGGAAACTGTTATTCTTCTTAAAAAGAAAATAAAATGGTGTCTGACAAAAACATTTGAGCCATAACATTCATTTATTCTTGTCATAAATATTTAGTATTCCATGTAGTATTCTATATTAAGCACTGAAAATAAAAGAGTGAACAATATCATGTCTTCCTTGAAGAAACTCATACTTGAATGAGAGAAAGTATCCTAATCTGAGAATCTCTTTAATTTTTTTCCATTCAAAGGTATTCAGCAGTATATCAGTTAAATTCGCAGTTCTATGTCTCTTAGGTACAATTTGGTATATTTATCAGGAACGTATAGGTTTCAGAGGATGTGTACTTGCCAAAGATATAGCCTCTCCTCATTTCTGTGAAAGCAACTCCTCTTCCATTAAACGACAAGGTGATGATTCATCCCACTCTCCAGTTACTCAAATGGGAAAGCCAGTTTTTTCTTGTATTTCACATTCCTACACCTCACTGTTTCTGGCCTTTAACTAGGATTGGGTTTCAGCATGACTTAGGGAGACAATGGGAGCAAGATATTTCCCCAATTTCTGGATGTCTAGTTACAATAGCTATCATAAGAAATTGAATCTTTACTTTGACTCTGACACATGGAGAGAAAGCTATTACGGTAAGAACAGCAAAGTGGAAGAAAATTGCGTTTCTCCTCTTTGCTGAATAAGATACCAATAAACAGTGCAATATCCCTCAGGGAATAACAGAGAATAGCACTACATTTAAAATTTTGAAAGGCACAGAAGTGACAATACATGCTAAAGTTCTCCTTTATTCTCCCGCTTGTTAATGGTAAAGTGAATGCATCTTGGATATCAAAGTAGGTTAATGTAAACTATGATGTTATATAGTCTTCTTATGAGAAATTCAATATAATACTTGGCCCCCTGGTATGTGGATGTTAAACTGGACAATGTTTACCTTTGCACCAGTAAAACTTGATGTACCTACTAACATATGAAAAACAAAATAAAAATTGACAGAACCAAAGGGCAAAATAGACACAAAATCATAGTTAAAGTGTTAAATACAAATTGTTCAGTGCTTGAAAGAGCAGAAAAATAAATAATATAGATTTGAAGAACACAGTTAACTACCTTGAGTTAATTAAATATATATACATGTGTTTTTGTGAGTGTGTGTGTATAGTCGTTGGGAAAACAACTGCAGAACACACATGTTTTTCAATTTCAAAGAACTTCCGTAATGTAAACTTAATTTGCTCAATGGATTTAAATGAATTATAATAACGGAAAACAAGAAATCAATAACATAAAGATGATTAGATAATCCTCAAATGTTTGGAAATTAAGCATCCCAACATCCCCGAGTATGTCAGTCATTGAGCTTAAAACTTAACATGTGACTGTCTAACTTAGTTATCACAACATCTCTATGAGAAAATTTTTATTATCCCTATTCTACACAGAATAAGACTGAGGTTGTGATATTATAAATGACTCTGCTAATGTCATACGACCAGTAAGTGGTAGAGCTTGGATTTGAACTCTGGGATACTAGGCTTAACTGCAAGTGGAGAGCCTCCCATATAGATTCCACTTCTAGCAAAGTATTTTAAATAATTGTTTACATGTTCATGTGGCCTGCAATGTTTGTGAAGTATACAAAACCAACATCCACATCTTCCTCATGTTTCTCATATAACCTCTACATAATGTCTTGCTACATGATGACTGCTTAACAAATGTTAGCTGAATTGAATATTATCTGTGGTTCAACAGCAGACAATCTAGCATCTGAAGCTACCTATACCTGTTCTTCTAAGGCAGAGCATTCATCAAACATCTACTATGTGTTTTCCTATGACAAAATGATTCTACAATAGTAACAAGCAATTAGATAAATATACAGATATGTTTTTTTCTATTAATGCACTGATATGTTGAAGATATTTTACAGCTGGCACAATTAAGTAATTTCCTTCAACTCAAGAACTAAGCCTTAATAAACCGGGAAACCAAAGTCAATTTAATGACTTATTTAAATAGATCAAGAGTAAAATGTCAAATTTATAGTGAAACAAACACACATACAAACAAAAATATATTTTTAAAGTTACCGATAATTGATAGTGTTGGCTTTAACATGACCTCTCAAGACTCCTTAACCATGAATATTGATGGTGGGTATTTTATTATATTAAAACAACTCTTTATAAGTAGAACCTGAATCTTTACTTTTTTAGTACTCTTTAAACATTTACTTTAATTACTGTGTAATTATCTTTTATCATTTTCTCTCCCTTGATTATTTGAGCATTCCTCATGTACATGCCATGTATCCACAATGATATATCTGAAGATCTGCATGTGGGTGACATCATATAACATATGCAGTATAAGGGACCTAGAAAATACCAATGAAAAATTTGTCCTATAATAGTTCAATGATTGCCTTTAAAAGAAAACTTATTGCCTAATAGTATTGCCTAATACTTTTAAATAGTTGAAACAATAGTCATTGACTGAGGAATAAACTAAGATCTTCTACTTCGTGGAGTTTAATAATATTAAAATAAAAAAACAGATTTCTGTTTTAATCCATTTAATTTTTTATAAGACAAAAGGGATGTTAAGTTCCCCAAACAGTGATTTAAATCATAAATTTCCAAATGTCTGAAGATTGTAATCAATATATTTTAACAATTATAAATCCTCTTTAGTTGCTAGAGTGTAAATCTGGTGAATTAAATGACTATATAACATTTTGCTGTTACTGTTACTTTTGCACATTCATCTTTAGTTAATGAAATCCTTGCTTTTTTCTATCTCTTATAGTATTATTTTATGTATGAAAATTATCCTAAAGAGAAAAATATAGAACATGTTTATAAAAATACTACTCCCTCGTCTTTACTTTTAAACTACATATAAAAGGAACAGAGAGTACTCAAGGGCTTTTGAATAGAAGAACTATCCTGAAAATTGCACCGAGTGGCTCATGTATGTGCAGTAAACAATTTTACCCATTTAATGGATGGCAAGAGGGAAAGGAATTCCCGAATTTATTTTTAGCATGTTTTAGCTTCAATGAGTTATGTGAAATTGTGAATCATGCTTCATGTCCCATTTGTATGGTGCCGAATCTGTTCAGATATTAAAGTTAGCTCTCCGAGGCATCCTGAAAATGTTTACCCTATAGCTCAGATTGTGTCCATATGCTAGTAAAGTACTGTTTAAATTGGTAGCGAACATAACCTTTCCATCTACAACAAAAATATGCAACTAAAAAAATCCTCAGTACAATGTTAAAAAAGTGATAGCTTTTAATGTTAGCTTTCTGTTCCCTCTTCATTCTAAAATTTTGTGTTACTATATTTTACTACCATGAGACTTTATGTCCTTGAAATCCAAATTCTCTAGTTAACACTATAAACCAAGATCCAGAGACTACTGAGCAAGTTCCTGAAGTTAAAATGTCAGATCATTTGGTTCAAACAACTGTCATTATTATATTTTTTTTTAGAAAAATATGCTTTTGAGATCATGCTTACAGAACATACTCATGATTTCAATCCCACACAATACTTTAACTCCATAAGGTGTGTGGGTGGCTGTTTCAAATTGACATAGTTTTGTGTTATTTTTTACATGCAAAATTATTATCAGATGGAAGGGAAATTAAATATTCTGAATGTGATAAAAAACCTCAGTGTTCTTGACTTAAGTCACCAACTGCTAACTACTGCTAAAGTTTATCCATTTTGGGAAAATGAACAAACTTGACAACATCAGTAGTCTTAACAAAAAATAAGAATAGAACATTGTCAAAATATCTGAACAAAATTCTTGTGTGAAATGGCTGGATGTATAAAGATGAGAAAAATTGATAAATGATCCATACTTTACCAAATAATTTACTGATACTTACTAAAATATTTTCCAAAATGTAATCATTGACATGAATATTTTTAGATTGACTTTATGAAATATTTTATGATATACATTTTAATAGTGAAATAAATATAACACTTTACAGAAAATTCTATCCCTGTTTTTCAGTCACAGGTTACTTCAACCGATAGGAAATTAAGCCTCTTTTGTCAAATAAGAACATCACAATATGCTTACCAATGATGTAATATAATGTAGGATCAATTCAATAACCTCAGTAATCCATATTATAAGGCAAATGAAATATATTATATCAGTTATTTTGTCAGGTTATCATGGATATATACATAAATTTTTGAATATTAGTGGATTTAAGAAATAATGAGGTTTATAAACTAACATTATAAGCACTTTTATGAAAGAGTTTTCATGGCATCGTAGGCAGAAATGGTAGCTGCATGTTCGCTGTGCTCCTCCATGTTAGAGGTTCTTGATTTTTTTCCCTAATCTAATATGGGAAAATATAGCATATCATTAGTGCTTTATTTTTCATTTTCCCTGAATTCTAATGTGAAGGGAATGGGTTCCTTGACATCCAGTATTTTGGAATTTGTTTGCAAAGCTTACTTTTGTTCTCTCTTCTATGAATATTCCTCTTATATCTCTAATGTGATTTTCCATTAACTTGTTTTATCACTACATTGTATTCTTGCTATATTACTGATTTTAACTCCTTGTCTATCAACATTATCCAGCTTTAGAATAATTGTTTTTCAGTCTGTTACAGTGATAAACAGCAAGCAAAACAGAGCAGTTCACCTCCCTGTTCATGGAGAACTCTTACTAGTCAGCTAAATCACACCGTAATACATCTACTTTAAGATGATTTCTGGGCAGCAATGCCACCAGAGATCCTAGCTCCAAGTACCCTTGGAGATATGAGAGTTCTCTAAGCCCTCAGATTATCTATTATCTCAACCCCTCTCCATCAAAAAAAACAATCTGTAGTTGCATCTTCAAGAAGGAGGAAGGTATGGTCCAAATTTCAAATTTCCAAAGTTCCTTACAAGATGACCAGCCATCTTTGATCTAGTGGCTAAATTGCTCCCCTTGAAAGTTGATAGATCTCAGTAAGATGTACTCAGATCATCATCTTTAATGAAACCCCCATCATCTTTATTATTTTAAAAATAAATTTAAATTGTTGCTGTACAAAACAAGACAAAAGATTAAACCCTTTCTTTTCACAATTACTTAATGAATGTACCTTATATTACATTATTAAACATAAATCAGCTTTCAGGACTGAAGAATATATTCCCCCCGGGAGTGTCAGTTGCCTGCACCTCTCAGCTAAGTCCTTTTCTTTTAATTAACCTTTGTTGAAAAAATCCATTTTGTCTATCCTTATGTCTAATCCTAGGGTCTGTTTACCTTCAATGGCCAGTGGATGTGGTGCCCCATTTCAGTATAACACTGAACCATCAAAGCCTCAAGACTCCCCGTGGGATTGGCTGAGGACTTTGTTCTGATTACTTTGCACTCCAACTTCTCTCTTTGCCCAGTCCTATTTGTAACTCCTCCTCATATGTATTGATATTGAGATCACTTCCCAGTGAATTCCTGAACTCAAATCTCTACCTCAGTCTATTTCTTGGAAATACAGTTGCATATTGCCCATTACCAATCTTAAAATACACTAACATATCTTACAAACTTTACTATTATTCTTCCCCTAAATAAATCATTTTTTGAAGCAGAGAAAGTAGTAAACACAGGGAATACTGAGTTAGCCAAATTGCCTCATGAAACAAACAAATAAAAAAGTAGAAATCACTACAAAGAATGGAAAGAACAATAATCACACTTTATAACCTAGTTGGGAGTCAAATAGCTAATTGGCATTATTGTGAAACCACAGATAGAAGGAGCATTCAAGGCTACATTTTAAACAATGATTTATCCAAATGCCCTAAAACAAGACCTGACCACAAGGAATAAAACCCTTATCATCTGGAAGATGATCCTTTATATGGCTCCTCAAACTGTAATAAAATTCAAATTAGGCATACACAATTTTTAGTAATACTAACAAAACAAAATGAAAGGATCATTATGACAGTACTGTGGGTGATATAATACTGACCTATCTGATCTAAAAGAATTCATGGTTTAAGGAGTCGTTAAAGTGTTTCCATATCATAAAACGTATGTGAAAGTCATGGTGGATTAAAAAGTCTCTGACTTAGCAAGTATAACTTGAAAACTTAAGCAAAGTCTGAGCCTAATGACAAATGCTATTTTACAAAACTTAATCTCCTGAGAGAAGCAATGAGTCCCAGACCCTGACCAAAATTCATTGACTTGATAACCCATGTCCTATAAAGCTGGCTACTCTGAGGTGGTTATGTTTCTTGTTGCTTTTATAGGATCACAACAAACCAAAAGTATCAAAATAAATGTCTTTATAAACTTAAGAATCTTTATAAACCCATTCAAAATAGTCATATATAATATCAAATTGAATTGTAAATGACTTAAGATGAGCTAAATGTTTAAAGTTCATATTTATAAAGATTAATTTTTGAATTTTATTATATTGATATATTTACATTTAATAAATTCTACATTAGAATACATTAAACATAGGATTGTAAGGGATTTTCTCCAAGTACATAACTTCTTATTTATTAAAGAGAAGAACAGAAAACTCTTGAATTTTTTATAAATTCTCTGTATGTTCACATTATTAGCAGCAGTTTGCATGGCAATTATTATAATACTGATATCATAGTAGGAATTTTTTTCAAAGCCCACTTTTAAATGTTGTACAGAGAGAAACTTCATACCCTGTAGTAATGCTGAGTAATGTAGTCCTCATCTGAATTGGAGGTACTCATTCATTAGTCCCACCATGTACTCTGACATCTCTTGTCCAAGAACTGCATCTTTTCTGAATATTCAGTGTCTAAGACATGATAATAAGAGCTAACTGAGATATCATCTCCCACCGGTCAGAATGGCCATCATCAAAAAATCTGGAAACAATAAATGCTGGAAAGGGTGTAGAGAAAAGGGAACACTCTTGCACTGCTAGTGGGGATGTAAATTGATACAGCCACTATGGAGAACAGTATGGAGGTTCCTTAAAAAACTAAAAATAGAATTACCATATGACCCAGCAATCTCACTCCTGGGCATATACCCTGAGAAAACCATAATTCAGAAAGAGTCATGTACCAAAATGTTCATTGCAGCTCTATATACAATAGCCAGGAGATGGAAACAACCTAAGTGTCTATCATCGGATGAATGGATAAAGAAGATGTGGCACATATGTACAATGGAATATTACTCAGCCATAAAAAGAAACGAAATTGAGTTATTTGTAGTGAGGTGGATGGACCTACAGTTTGTCATACAGAGTGAAGTAAGTCAGAAAGAGAAAGACAAATACCGTATGCTAACACATATATATGGAGTCTAAGAAAAAAAAAATGTCATGAAGAACCTAGGGGTAAGACGGGAATAAAGACACAGACCTACTAGAGAATGGACTTGAGGATATGGGGAGGGGGAAGGGTAAGCTGTGACAAAGTGAGAGAGTGGCATGGACACATATATACTACCAAACATAAAATAGATAGCTAGTAGGAAGCAGCCGCATAGCACAGGGAGATCAGCTCGGTGCTTTGTGACCACCTAGAGGGGTGGGATAGGGAGGATGGGAGGGAGGGAGACACAAGAGGGAAGAGATAATGGGAACATATATATATGTATAACTGTTCACTTTGTTATAAAGCAGAAACTAACACACCATTGTAAAGCAATTATACGCCAAAAAAGATGTTAAAAAATAATTTAAAAATAATAAAAAAAAAGATTCATATGGAAAGAAAAAAAAAGAGCTAACTGAACAATTTCCCATTTAGCTGTTGCCAAAACTCACCCCTCTTTCATTTTTATATTTGCTATAGAAACGAAAGGATTACCAGTTTGCTTTTAAATGAGTGCTTTACCATCAGGTACATTAAAATGTATGAGTATATTGGGATCATTTTTTTTAAATAAAAAGAGTATAAGCACACCTTTTTTTTTCATATAACAATGCAGTCACAGCTTATGAGCTAAAAAAAAGTTCTAATTCAGACAGAGCTTTATAAGACTTTATCTATTCTTTATTACATCCTGTTAACATCATGCTCATTCCTGTCTCTCTAACAGAGATAACTATATTTTATCCTAACTCTCTATCACTGGAATTTAATGAATCATGCTATCTATATTTTGTCAAAGAGGCTGTCCTGTTTTTGGAGAAATATAATATCATAGTTTATAGTTAAACTGATGTTCTAATTAAAGTAAAATTCTGGTATTTTATGTATTGAAATGCAATCCAAACTAAATTATTCTCATTCCAAGTAACCTTGACTGCTGAAATCTATTTCTCTTAGAGTCAATCTTCTCTGCATTGCCCTGATCAGACACACATGTTGTCAGCCACCCTCCCCCAACTCGTTGGCAGTTCTGCCCATTAAAATCATTAGTGAATTTGATTTTAAAGGCAGGTGACTTCAAAAGCCTTTTTAAGAAAAGGCAATCTGTTTTAAGAAACACAACAGCAGATAACATGTTTGGAGCCAGAAGGCATTAATTTGAATCCTGGCTTTAACCTCTATTACTTTAGACAAATTACTAAACATCTCTTAGCCTTAAGATATTTCCTTAGAATGGGAAATATAATAATAATAGCTAACATATATTAGGCACTTACTATCTTTTGGGAAATCCTCTAAACAATTTACATGCTTTCATCATTTAAACGCACAACAACCATATAAGATTGGCATTATTAAATCCCCATTTTCCAAATAAGTAAACTGGAGATAATAATACTTGTCTCTCTTATTCTTTAGGGTTGCAGAGAACATAAATTTGGTTAATGTAAATGAGAATGTCTCCTGATAAAAGTTACCGTTCTTTCTCCTCCTGCCCCTTCTCTGTTCTAGACCACCTGTCCTCTTCATGAAATTATTGATATATACATTTACCTGCTTAACCTGTGAAACTACTTCAGGCTTCAGAGAGTCACAGGATCAAGGTATCTTAGCAGCACAATTTTGCAAAACAATCCTGGAACTTAAGAGAAAGTGAAAAAAATTGGAGGAAGGAAAAGCTTGAGCACTTCAGAAGAAGGTAAATATAGAGTTCTTCAGGTTGTGGGAGTGAAAGGAGCAGAGATATATACCAGTGTGACTCTTCTCAGAGACACCCCATCCTTCATAGTGATGGTAAAAAGACTGTTTAGGGTGAGACTTTAATATGTGATATTTTTATTTATTATATATATCTATATATATATACACATATATAAGATTATTCAGATGACCAAATTATATTTCTCATGTATATTTGGTCTTCATCCATGGTGTCTCACTCACAGCCCTGAAATCCACTGGAAATTCCCAAGTGTTGAGAGTGATTTAAATGTCTTTTGTTATGTTAATGAGGTAACTTTTGGAAATCACCTAAGCCTGGCGGATGGTTACCAATGGTGTGATTAGAGAGTTGGAACTTTAAGTCTCACCCTGACCTCAGAGAGGGGAAAGGGCCTGGTGGTAGAATTCAATGATTTAATCAAGTGTGCCCTTGTGATGAGGACTGAGTAAAAATCCAAAACAGGGACTTCTTTGAGGTCCAGTGACTAAGACATCGCGCTCCCAATGCCGGGGGACTGCGTTCAACCACTGGTCAGGGAACTAGATCCCGCAGGCTGCAACGAAGATTCCGCGTGCCTCAACTAAGACCCGGCACAGCCAAATAAATAAATATTTAAAAGAAATCCAAAACCTTTGTTTTGGATCTGGAGAGCTTCTGGGTTGGTGAACTTGTGGAGAAAGCAGTGCACCCAGGGCTTCCCTGGTGGCGCAGTGGCTGAGAGTCTGCCTGCCGGTGCAGGGAACACGGGTTCATGCCCCGGTCCGGGAGTGATCCCACATGCCGCGGAGCTGCTGGGACCTGGAGAGAGCACAGCAGCTCCTTGCCCTGTGCATCTCTTCCACCTGGCTATTCCTGAGTTTTATCCTTTTATAATACACCAGTGATCTAGTAAGTAAAATGTTTCTCTGAGTTTTGTGAGCTCCAGAATTAATTGAATTAATTGAACCTGAGGAAGAAGTCAGTCAATCAGAAGTATGGGTAGCAATTCGGCCAGCCTAACGACTGAAGTTTGAAGTTCAGGAATCATGTGAACCTTCAGCCTGTAGTCAGTGGGTCAGAAGCACAGGTAACAACCTTGGCTTGTGACTGGCATCTGAAGTAGGTGGGGAGATGGTCTTATAGAACTGAACCCTTAACCTGTGGAATCTGATGCTATCTCTGGGTAGATAGTGTGAGAATTGAGTTATATTGTAGACACGAAGGTGGTGTCATGAAGACCTGCTTGGTGGCGTGGGGGACACCCCCCCAATAGTGGAATTGGGTCCAGAACCCTTTTAATTACTATTGCGAGCAGATAGAAATTATAGCAAAATGTATATATTTGAATTCCTTCCAAGTGAACATATTTACCATAACCCCAAATAATGGTGTTTTATTTACCATCATCTTAATTTTCAATGAATATGTTTTTACAGCACACATACACTGCAGATAAGAACAATTCCTCCACTTCAGATAGTCTGAGGGGCACGTAGCTTTTAATAAAAAAGAGGATTAATAAAGAAATTGTTTATTATTAGAAAGCATCTTCAGCAGAAATTCCTAACAGTTCAGCTTCTAACAGAAATTCCTAACAGTTCAGATAATTTGCCTTCACTACTGCTAAAGAGATTCAGTAGTTGTGTCAAAACACTTTCATCAAACTATACCAATGGTGTTCGTAAGCCAGGATACTGCACTTAAAAGTACAATTTTATACCATTTTTCTCCTAAGAAATTTCGAAGTCACCAACAGATTGGTACACTAATGTAATGTGTTAAAACTAGATTTACAAAAAATCAATATGACCAATATTCATTCATTCACCACCTGTTTATATCTGTGCCAAGCCTTTTTCTGGGTATTAGGAAAATAAACTTGAGTAAGTCAACTTCCTGGCTTCAGGGAGCTCCAAGTCTAGTGGAGGAGGCAAATATAAAAACAGAAAATACAAAATAAGGAGGAAAAAAGCAAAGTAGAAGTATGTACAGTCTGTGATAAAATATTTTTGTAACCGTGACTGAGGGTATGCAGTTGATGTTGGGAAAGGCACCATAAAGTTTCTCCATATGCTGCATCAAAGGATGTTTGTGATTTAGGCAGGTGAGGTCTGCAGAGGATGTAGAGTAGGGCAAGAAGTGCAGTGGATGTAGAGACAAGAATATTACTCTGTGTATGGAATTATAAAAATAATGATAAAGTATGAAGCAGGGGAGTGGTGACACTCAGTGCCTATAAGGTAATTGTATAATCCCTTAACATTGCTGAAAAGGTCTTTTAGGGTCTGTTATGATCTACCATCCAGCCTCCTTCACCTTGCTGCCCTTAGCCCTTTTACTCCAGTCTCACCAGTTATATTGTTTCTCCCTCTCTCTACAGGGTTTGTGCCCACTGTGTTCTATCTAGAAACATTCCCAACACTTAACATCTAGCGTCTTTCAGATCTCAGCTCAAGTGTCAATTTCACAGTGAATATTCAGATTATTCTCTCCCCATTTTAAGTCAGATTTCTTACTTAGTTATTCATCAGTTTATACTTGAATACTTATTTGTAAGTTTATTGGATTAAAGAATGTTTCCCTCACTTGACTGTTCCCTAAGAATAGGAACTGAGTCTGATTTTTGCTTTTCAGTGCTTAGTCTAGGGCCACAACTCAGTAGGTAGCCAACAAATACTTGTTTAATGAATAAAATTATAATTTGTGATATAGTATTAATACCTGGTATAGTTCACATGGACACATAAAGCATAATATATAACATAAAATACATAATGTAAACTAATATATTTAATATGTATATACCATTTAATATGCAAAAGGAAGAGATTGCTGACTCTCTGCCTGATAGACATTTGTCTTTCAATTTAATGACAAAAACTCCAATTTTATTCAGGGCAGTGATTGTTTGATTAAAAGATTTTCTTCCCTTGAATCTCTCACAGTTAGTTGTGACCAATGAGATAGAAGTAGATGTAATTCTCTGAGATTTTGTGGAAAATTTCCTAAAGAGAGCTGATTCAACTGAGTAGTGTCTGTATTTTTCTGACTCCATGTGCTTTTTTTTTTTTTTTTTAGAGCTGCTTAAAACTTGAACAAGATGCTTTGAGATAAGCTGGACTGTGAAGTGACCTTAAGAATGGAAGCCATGGGTTACAATTAGGTATCAGAAAGATACAAGGAAGTTGGGTCCACTAATCAGTCTACTTTGTAATTTTTTCTTTACCTGAGAAACAAAATTATACTATATATGATAATAAATATATTACTTAGTAAACTTATTGTAGTTGCAATGAATAGATATTCTGTAACAGGGGATAAGTGGAGGAGTAACTAGTCAGGGATTATTTGAATTGTCAACTAGTAAAATAATGATGCGCTAACTGCAAAAGCTATTGTGAAGAAATGACAAATAATACGGGAATGTAAATTGGTGCAGTCACCATGGAAAACAGTATGGAGTTTCCTCAAAACAAAAATAGAACTATTATATGATCCAACAATTTCACTCCTGGGTATATATCTGAAGAAAATAAAAAACACTAATTTGAAAAGATACATGTACGCCAGTGTTCATAGCAGCATTATTTACAAAAGTCAAGATATGGAAGCAAACTAAGTGTCCATCAACAGATGAATGGATAAAGAAGATGTAATATATACATCTATCTATCTATCTATATACAATGGAATATTATTCAGCCATAAAAAATGAAATTCTGCCATTTGCAACAACATGAATGGACCTAGAGAGTATTATGCTAAGTGAAATAAGTCAGATAAAGACAAATACCGTATGTTATCACTTCTATGTAGAATCTGAAAAAATAAGACGAATATATATACAAAACAGAAACAGACTCGCAGATATAGAGAGCAAACTAGTTGTTACCAGAGGGGAGAGCAATGGGGGAAGGGGCAAGACAGAGGTAGGGGATTAAGAGATACAAACTACTATGTATGAAACAGATAAGCTACAAGGATATATTGTACAGCACAGGGAAATACAGTCATTGTTTTATAATAACTGTAAATGGATTATAATCTCTAAAATTATTGAGTCACTATGTTGTACACCTGAAACTAGTATAATACTGTAAATCAACTACACTTCAATAAAAAGAGAAGTGATCAGTAATAAACTGTGATTGAATTTGGCAAAAGGGAAATATTACATTGCTTTCTAGGAGAATGATTGCAACAATAGAAACTTTTGAGGATGTGTACTTTTAGGTAAATATGAGATTTTTTAAAGATATGTTGAAATTAAGCTAATGGGATGACGGGTTAATGTATTTAATGTGTACAACTGGAATACTAGAACTCACTGAATATGACACATCAGTTTATGAAAATATTTCCCAAATATTTTTGGCAGGGTACTTGGAGGGAATTTACTTCCTGTAAATACTCTGCTCACCAGGGTATTTATATAAACAGGTATTATATAAATGGGTATTTATATAAACAGGGTATTTATATATTCCTATAAACAGTGCTCACCAGCCCACTCTGGAAATTTTTCCTTCATTTTTTTCTTTTTCTTTTCCTTTAGGGGAAATTCATATAACATAAAATTAACCATTTAACATGAACAATTCAGTGCTGTTTAGTACATTCACAGTGTTATGCAACCACCACTTCTATCTAGTTCCAAAATGTTTTCATCACCCCCAAATAAAACCCCATACTCATTGAGCAGTTGCTCCCCATTTTCCCCTTCTCCTGACCACAAGTCTGCTTCTGTCTCTATGGACTTATCTGTTCTAGATATTTCATATGAATGGAATAATGTAATATGTGACTTTTTGTGTCTTCTTTCACTTAGTATATTTTTGAGGTTCATCCTCATTGTAGCATATATTAGTACTCCATTCCTTTTTATGGTTGCCTGTTTCTTATTCTTTAAACTCTCTTTTTTACATGTGGGATAATGTATTAGTTTTTCTTAAAGTGATTTTGTGTTCCCTATTTCACCTAGATCCACCAGGTTCCCTGCTGCCCTAGAAATAAACCATGCTTGTCTCCAACTTTGATGTCTTTGCTAGTGCAGTTCCAATTACTAAAGCTCTCTTCCTCCCCAATCCCATATATTCAAATTCTTATGTCGCCTAGCCACCTCCTATTCTACTTTATCCATTAAATTCACTTACCATCCCTCAGAAGAAAAGTTCCTTGGAAATTAGTCTTATAATAACTTGTTTTGTCAATTAAATGTTATTGAGAATATGTCAATCGCCATGTAGATTGAAAGCTTAAGGGCAGAAATCATATAATTTATTTCTACATCATACTATACAGAGTCTCCAATACATTGCAAATGATTGAAAGAAAAGGTACAATTTATAGACTTAAAAAATATTAAAGTTGCATTGTCATTGTACTTTCCTATTTACAAGGTGGTTGCTTATACATTACCTCAGTTTACTTGTAGAGGACCCAGCTTCCGGGATATCAGAGTAGAGGTTACTAATCCTGATTTTTGGACTAAAAATTTTCTCCCAAAGACTCATTTACTATAATTAATTGGCAGGGCAGAGCCTGAAAAATAAACTTTTAACTGTGGAGGGGGCATGTATCTCAGTCTAAAAAGTTAGGGTAGAAGATACATAATTTTCTTTATTTTTTTATAACTGAATTTACTTTGAAGCCTATTTGGCCTGAATGCTATAAACTTAATTAAGTTGAGATCAGTGGGGTTTGTCTAGTGACAAGATGTATATGGTGGTAGTGGTGAATTGCTACTTGTCCTCAATTTCACGACCATGATTACAGCTGCAGTGACTTCCATCATTTTATTGATGGGCTCCAAAAACTGTTGCTTAGTTATTCTCATTCCTATTGACAAAGTTTCTTTCAATTCCTATGGTTCTGTCTGTGATAAGTGATTTTTTCATTCTTGGAAAACTGTGACCTTTTTGGTGCCCACAGCATGCGGCAGCACAGAGAAGATTTTGCAGGCACCTCAGTTGCCTGTATATGTGATGTGGCCAATTTTCTTTCAGTGTCTTACAGCCTTGATTGAATTTGCCTAGTAAAGTGGGGAAAGGATTTCTCCTCTGAGAGTTCATAAACTTAAAAAAACAAAACAAAACAGCTTTTATTGAGGTATAATTGACATATAAAATTAGATATTTAAAGTATACATTGTGGTGAGTTAACACACATATATTTTGTGAAAGGATTCACACTCGCATGACTGACCTTCCTACATATTGTACCCCAGCCCCAGCTAATGATTGTTCTGACCTTTAGATCAGAACATCTTCACCTGGATAGCATATCAAAGGGGCAGTGAGAGGCCTTCGCCTCTGCCAGTTTCCCTGGTAACTGATGAGCAAACCTGACTCCAATTAATTCTCCCTATAACTGCTAACCTCCCACGCCTCCCGGGATGTGAAGCCTCCCGCCATGTCTTGCTCACTGTCTGCTGCACAGAGTAGGGTGTTGCTCCAGAACCTCACTTCAGACAGGTAAGCGCCCCCTGTCCATTAAGCCATTGATGTCTCTGTTGCTGACTCAGGGCTCTTTCTTCAGTCTTGAAGCTGGGCACGTACGGGGCTTGCAGGCCTGCGGGGTGCAGCCAAACAACTGTCAGAACAGCCAGGAGACGGAGGAAACTCCCGTGAGCTCCAAGATGTCGGGAAATAAGGATGGGAATGGAAAGTTGTGGGAGCCGTCCACTAACATGTGAAAGTTATGGGTGTAATCCTGGGGTGTCAGTCCACTAAAGTGGGGCCCAAAAGTTGTGGGAGTAATCCTGAAAGCTGTGGGAGAAATCCCCGGGTGGCCGTCCACTCATATCTGGGGCCCTGTGGTGGCTGTTCTTGATGAATGGGGGCCTCCAAGAGAGTACGGGGAACTCATAGACACCCCTAAGGCTGTTGCCAAAATATTGGCCACTGTTACAATGGGGGAAAAGAAGCTACACAATAAGGCAGTAGCCGCAGCTGCAGACTGGTTGTTGCTTTTTGTATTAAGAAAGGCTACAGAGGCTGAGCTAACAGCTGAGGCGAGGTTAACTTGAATGCTGATTCCTGTTCCTCTGAAAGTGAGGCATGTGACTGTGAGTGGATGATATGTGTTATTGTCTATTACTGTTATTTGTTTAAACTGAACTTGCTATTTAGAAAACTGAGAAAAATATTTCCTGAAAATGGCCAAAATTGGAATCTTTTGACATTATAAAACTGGTTTTGCATATGCCCTTAGAGGAAGTTAGCTTTCTAAAAGGAATTGTTATCTCTCTTCTTGTGCCTTTAAGATGTAAATGATCTATCTGGGCTCTCAGGAACTTTAATCCCTAAGAGTGAAGAGGAAAAAAAGGCCTTAAACTTTAGGAGGAAAACTGCGAGATCTCTGTGTCTATATAGACATATGCATGTCTATGTGTAATTTATAAATATGAGGTGTCTCTACCTCCAAATGGCATTGTCAAGATTGGTTTGTGGATGAGCTCTGTTTAACTTGGCTTAAAAGAAATTATGTGCTTATATGAATTCTCAGAAATATAAAAGAATGAATTTCAGGTTAATGTGATTTGGGAAATATTTAGTACTGAATCAATATCTGGTATTGTAGCTACTTAAGCTCCTTGGTTTGATTAATATAGACATGTGTTTAGAGTCATCAATATTAAGTATAATACTTTTGTTGTACCTAGGTTTACTAGAAATCAAATTAGACATTATTATACCTGTTGCAAATTTGTCGCAGGGAAAATAACTTGACATGATGAAACGAAGTAAATGTAAATGAGATAAGACCTTTTAGGTAAACTCTATAGGAATAATTATGTTTTGGGAATGTCTGTCTAAAATAGTCTCTCCAGATTTTGGTAACTTGAAACTAAACTAAGTTAAATGAAGAGAATTCATTGACTATCTGGGTCATTTCAAATAGGATAAAATATTGGAACATTAATTGCTGGGCAGGTCTAAGTTTACCCACCTTTGTCTTCTTAGGAGAGGAAGACTAAAGCATAAATTCCAATCAAGAAATGCTGATATGACAAACAGTTCACAATAATTTGCTTCTTGGTTTTTGCCAGAGATTAAGGTTTTTAAGCCTTAAGATTATAATCGGTCATAATTCTGGTTATTGTAACCAAGTTTCTTTATCAATTACATTGTGATCAGGTGTTTAACCATGACTGTTTAAGTTATTGTTGTGCTCTGATGCTTTTGCAAAAGTGCTTCACCTTCAAGAAGATTCATAGGAAGGACCTTTAGACAAATACAGGTGTCTGATAAATTTCAGATCATACACTAGCCATTCAGTATGAAGATAGTTGTACGATTTTGTAAATGTCCTTTATAAAGTTGAAGAAATTTCCCTGTATTCCTAGTTTGAGAGTTTTTACCATGAATAGATGTTGGATATTTTTCAAATGATTTTCTGCATCATTTGAGATGATATATTTTTATTTATCCTGTTGATGTGGCATACATTGATATTTCAAATGTTAAACCAACCTGAGGATCTGATATTAATTGTCCTTGGTTGTGATGTATAACTCTTTTATACATTGTTGGATTCAATTTGCTATTATTTTGGGGGGATATTTCATTGATGGTAATAAGATATATTAGGTCTGCAGCTTTCCTGTAATGTTGGATTCAATTTGCTATTATTTTAGGGAATATTTCATTGATGGTAATAAGATATATAAGTCTGTAGCTTTCCTCTCTTGTATTTTTTTCTGTTTTAGTATTAAGATAATTCTGGTGTTATTGAATTATTTAGGAAATATTCTCTCTGCTTCTATTTTCTGGAAGAGATTGTAGATAATTAGCATCATTTCTTAAATATTTGGGAAAATGACCAGTAAAACCATTAGACTGCATTATGTTTTTAGAATTTTGTTAATTATTAATACAGTGTTCCAGTAGATAGAGCCATTCAGATTATCTACTACTCCTGTGTGAGTCTTCGTAGTTTGTGTCTTTCAAGTTACTGGTTTATTTCATCAAAGTGCTCAAATTTGTGGGCATATAGTTTTCATAGCATTTCTTTATTATCCTTCCCTTCGAATATTCATGGGATCAGTAGTGATGTCCCTCTTTCATTTCAGAAAGAGGAAATATTGGTAATATGTGTCTTTTCTCCATTTCTTGGTTAGCCTTGGTTATTTAGTTTTAATAATATTTTTGAAAGACCAGTTTTTGGTTTCATTAATATTCAACATTGTTTTCTCAATCTTTATTGATTTCTGCTGAAATTGCTTCTTCAGCTTTCTTTTTGCTTAAATTTTCTTTCTCTAGTTTCTTAAGATGGAAGCTTAGGACACTTAGTTAATATTTCCCTTCTATTCTAATGTATGCTTTATAAACTTCCCTCTAAACATTGCTTTCACTGCATCTAATTTTGATAGACTATATTTCTAAATTTGTTTACCTCAAAGTATTTGTAAATTTCTCTTGAGACTTTTTCTTTGGTTCATATGCTATTTAGAAGTGTTCTTTCTGCAAATATTTAGAAATTTTCTATCTTTCTTCCTGGTTTTGATTTCAGTTTAATTACCTTATAGTCTGAGAACATATATAGTATTTCTATTATTTTAAATTTATTAAAGTGTGTTTTGACCTAAAAATGTGATATCTTTTGCTAACTATTCTATATAAGCTTGAGAAGAATGTGCATTCTCTTGTGGGGTGAAGTATTCCACAAATGTCAATTAGATCAAGTTGAATGCTATTCATGTCAAATATATCCTTACTGATTTTCTGCTTTCTAGATAATTACTGACAGACGGGTGTTGAGGTCTCCACTTATAATAGTGGATTTGTTTATTTCTCCATTAAGTTTTATTAGTTTTGCCTCATGTATTTTGACTCTCTGTTGTTAGCTGCATATATATATATATATATATATATATATAATATTTTCTTAGATAATTGATCCCTTTGTCATTATGTAATGCTCCTTTTTATTTAATTTTAACAATAAAGTCTGTGTTAGCTACATTGACTATTTTTAGAATAAAGACTGATATTTTCTTTCAGTATTATTAGCATTTTAAATACATTAAATTAATGTAAGCAAGCTAGGCTAATTATATTATTCATTATTTCAACATCATTTTTTTCTCCAAAGAATTTTATGACTCAATATCATAGTTATTTCACTCCCATCTTTACTTAAATTCCAGTTGTAGGCATCCTCAAAAAAAAAATACTGGATGTTTCTCATTTTCCATGCCTTTCTAAAATAAGTTTTTATAGAAATAAAACCTCTAAATACGCAGCTTTCTAACAATGCATATTCTAACAGTTAGAACATAGCCTTAGAAGTGGGCTAATATTCCAATTTACATTAATTTCCCTAATTAGGGAGTCCAGAGACCCCTAATATCTCAACAGTTAGTATGGATAGATAACAAGACACACTGATTATTTGTGAGTACTGATGAGTATTTGTGAGTACTGATGTGTGATGCCTCCAGCTATCTTATTCTTGCACAAGATTACTTTGACAACTCGGGGTGTTTTTTAATTCCATATGAATTTTAGGATTTTTTACTATTTCTGTGAAATATGACATTGGAATTTTGATAGATGACTTTGGGTAGTATGAACATTTTAATAGTATTCCATTCTATGAACACAGAATATACTTCCATTAATTTACATCTTCAATTTTTTTCATCAATGTTGTATAGTTTTCAGTGTATAGATTTTTCACCTCCTTGGTTAAATTTATTCCTAAGTGTTTTATTCTTTTTAATGTTATTGCAAGTGAGATTGTTCTCTTAAATTTTGGGGGGGATCATCCATCGGTAGTATATAAAAATGCAACTGATTTTTCTATGTTGATTTTGATCCTACAACTTTAATACATTTATTTTAAGTTTTCTAGTGGAGTCTTTAGTATTTTCTATGTATAAGATATTGTCATCTGCAAACAGACAATTTTATTTCTTCTTTATTTGGATGTCTTTTATTTTTCTTGCATAATTGCTCTGGCTAGAGCTTCCAGTGCTATATTGGATTTTATTTCAAATCATAGTTATTCATACAGTTTAATTATATGCCCTGTCCACCCTTTCATATCCACTCCGCACTAAGCTCAACCCTGCTTTGACTGATGAGCAAACTCCATGGTCTGAATTATCCAGATTTCTGTTTCTCTCCGCTTTCAATTCTGTTGGCCTTCTCAGAAAAATTTTAAAAGTACTTAGTTTTTTAAAAACATTCTATATATATTTCAACTTGAAGAAGTTAGTTAAATATGTTTGAGCATTTAACGTGTTCCTGAAATATGCTTTAAATAAATTTAAGTTATGCAGTTGGCAATTTGGGGGGTTAACTTGTATCCTATTGCAGATGTGAGTTGACTTCTCATTATTTATTCATTCAAAATATTATTGACCATGTACTGTGTGCCAGGTGAGGTTCTAGTCAAGAGTATAAAAGTATCCCTCAATAATATAAAATATAATTGTATGAGGTTCTCTTTTTATGAAACACCAAAAAACATTAATATTTCAGAAGTGAAGCCTCAAGTCAATGGCTATAAGATAGCTGGCATCACAGAACTAGTTAAACAATAAACAGTAGTGGGAAACTTTCCCAAAGACAAGCTAAATATCCATTCTACTAGTGATATCTGAATTTCTCTGAAGAATAAATTTATGTCAGTTTATAATTCTGTACTTCCAGTTCCCTGAAGAAATGACTTTTTTGAATTTTAACAGTATTATTACCTCTGCTTTATTTTTGGAGTGGAGAAACTTTAAATATATTGTCTTAGAGGACATTAGTATCTTCTGTAAGACATAGATTGAAGGCTTCTTTTTCCTTTTCTGACATGTCTCATATATTGGCCAAGTAATTATTTGTATAGTTTAGTTTCAAAGATTTGTTTTCTTTATCTGTGAATTTTACGCTTTCTTTTAAATTAAACTATAAATTGCATCACTTCTCCCACACCCAGGGGATATCAAGAGCTTAGAGATGAATTTAAAGTTAAATATAATAGGATTCATTAGCTACTCTTGTTTACTTATGTTTTTAATCTTTTAAATAAAATTTGTTTTATTGCTTATGATTATTTGCAAGTGTTAAGGAACACTTGACAGCTTTTCTTGTGTAAATATATTTATTGTCACGTATCAAGTTTGAAAAAAAACATGGATTGGTATTAGAATAAATGATATTTATAAAATTATTAATTCTGTGCATCTAGGATACCAGTTCTAGTATTTGAAAAATTGGGACAAAATCAACATAAACAAGAAAAATATAGTTGAGGCTTAGGGACCTGCTAATAGTTAAAAATAAGATGCTGAAATCTCTGTTCACTTTTTACTCCTAATAGTGGTATCTTCTGCTATATTCACTTACTCTACATTAGGGTATAGAGTAAGCTTTTAATACCTTTCATAGAAATACCACATACAAAAAAAAAAAAACGGTGAACAGAGTTTAACCATTCTAGCTTAAGAATAAAAGTGAAAGTTAACTACAAGTTGTTACATGTTTAAATAAAGTTTCCAATTTTTCCTCCAAAGAGGCAAAAGTCTGAGACATTTATTAGACTTCTTCATATTAAACTAACAACATAAATAGGAATGATTGATATCTGCTTTTCCTACCAAAGAGCTGTGGACCTAAATTATGACATTGCATCTGTTATAAGGAAATTTCCAAGGGATTTTGAGATTCAAGACAGTCTAAAGAGCAGTAAAATATTTCATAAATGTACTGAAGTAGGTTCCATACTGCCACTAAACCGATGAAAACATTCAAGAACACAAGACTTTATGCTCACATAATTTTAAAGTTGAAATAGATCTTATAAATCACAGTCGAGTTGTAATGTACATGTCATTTTGGTCCCTTCTTCCCTCTACAAAGAACAGTCTAATCTTGCACAATCCTTTTATGAAACTATTCTTATATTTTCTGGATGCTAACTGAAGCATATGGCCACCACTTCTTTCCCTTCTTCAGGGGAAGACATATGAATCAGATCTGATTAACCAATACTGTGCCTATCCCTTGGCTAATTGGAATATATATATATTCTAAGATATTATAGATCATTATAAAATATATACATTCCAATATATTTTATAAATATATATACACATATACACACATTCCAATATATTATATGTTTATAAAACATTGGAATGTGTTTATATATGTATGTGTATATATGTGTGTATATATATATGTGTGTGTATATATATATATATATATATATATGAAATCAATGGTAGAGAAGTCCTTTGGTATACATAGGTTAATGATAACTTCCTGGTATTGTAAAATTTTGGAAATGTTTGTAGTTTATCTGCAGTATGAGATAATAAGGTGGACACCAAATGAATCAAGTGATTAGGTAGACCAACCTGATGATAATACCTGAGTCTTTGGATCAGTTTGTTTCACATTGGGTCGTCTGAGTTATACAAACAATACATTTGTTTTGCCCAAGCCAATTGGACTTCAAGTTCACTAACTTTTGGTTAAATAAACAAATTTTTCTTCTGATTATTTTAAGCAGTAGAGTCCCTACACTTTTTCTGTTCTAAAAATATGTTACCCAGGACTCGTTCACCATTCATTTATTTCATTCTTACAGGACAGGAGTCTTTCAGGTAACTTGGCAAAGTCCCATCTAAGTTTGGATATTGGGTGCTTAAACATTATTTGTTCATTTTAAAATAAAGTGACATCTAAGTCAATTTTTATTTCTGCCTAGGACCTGGGAAGAATTTTCTGGTTAGAGGGAATAATGAGGGTAAGTGTTCTGAAACAGGATGTTTGACTAAGAGCTAGGTGGCCCATGACGCTTTTGTGGAGGAAGGAAGGAGAGGGTGGTAAAAGTTGAGGCAAGTTTTGAGGGCCCTGAATTTGGTTCTTACTCTATGTGAGCTGGGAATCCAATCCAGGTTTTTGATCAGAGTCCTAACATATTCTGACTTATATTTTGAAAGGACCACCCTGATAGTTTCAGCAAATATAAAGTGTGGAAAATAATACCATTAATAACTAAAACATGTGCTTACTATGTGCCAGGTACTATCTAAGTGGTTCTATTTGTTAGTTCACATAATCCTCACAATATAACTATCAAGTAGATGGCTTGCCATTATCTCATTTTACAGATGAGGAAACTAAGGCATAGAGAGGTTAAATAACTTCCCTAGAGTTGCACAGCTAATAGCTGGTAGGCAATATAGCTGCCAAGCCATGTCTTACCAACTATAATATGTTGTTGAGCATATAATATTTATTGAACAGTCTGTAGGGTTGTTCGGGGGAATGCCTGAGATAACCCACATACAAGACTGGAAGAAAGTTTTGGCACATAGAACTCAAGAAATGTTAGCTATTATCTCCTTTGTTCCATCTGGTCATTCTCACTTTATCTTCTGTATGTAAGCCATATAGCACTTACTGCAGTTGCTTTAGTATTTATGCTTTCCCTCATTCTTAGGTCTTTGCAAACAATATTCCATCTTTAACTTCCTTTTTACCTAGGTAAATTTTAGTATTCCTTGGTAAATGTTCTAAGATATGAAACTCCCAAACCTAATCAAAGAACATATAATTCTGTACATGTCAACTTAGGTCCATATACTTGGTTTATCATAATATTTATCACAGTTTATTTAAATATCTTTTAAAATTGTATGAATTCTGCACTAGTGGTAAGTTACCCTCTGAAACAAAAGCAGTGCCTGTAAGTCATTTTGAATATTTTAGACATCTAATGAGAATGGAATTTGATCAGTTCTTCTTGAAATAACAAATGAGTTTGTGATAAAATTACTTACCTATTAAGAAGTTAGTATTAGGAACTTCCCTAGCAGTCAGTGGTTAGGACTCCATGCTTCCATTGCAGAGGACCTGGGTTCGAGCCCTGGTCGGGGAACTAAGATCCCACAAGCTGCACGGTGTGGCCAAAAAAAAAAAAGTATTAAGTTCAGATTTACTTGTCTATACATTTATTTATTTACATATGTGGTTTCCCTAAAAATTAAAATGAGAAATTGTGCAAAAATATTACAGAAAGTATGAGACAATATATTTTTAAAACATCAAAATTAACAATTTTTCTTCAGTTTCCCATAAACTAAATTAGACTAAGAAAATCAGCATGATGCAACAAATATATAACTCAATTTTAAGTCAATCATTTGAGATTTACATGATCACACTACCACTTATCTTCAGAAGTCACTTAATTATCCTATGCTGAGGTTTTATTCAAGTGAACCTATCTCTTTTGAACATGACCTATATCAGCTACTTCATAATATTTGTAAAAATCAAATAGTGTAATGTGATTTAAGGTGCCTTGAGCATTTAGGCAAATGTAAATTCTCATTTAGACTAAAGAGCTGATGCATATTTGCGTGTCTCACCATTCAATTATTGTTGTCATTATAACCAAAGAGACAAACATATATACATACAATATGCAAATTGAAAAAATATGAAATACATCACATTTATGTACAAGAAACATTTTTATTTCCTCTAGAGTGATAATTTATGAAAGCAGGGATTATCACTAGCATTAACTTACTTTAAGTTAGACCTCCTTATTTACATTTTCATTTTATACTATTTGCCCCTGTTTAACACTCATCAATTTAATATGTGTCTTCCTGGCTGTACTGTAAGGTCTATTTGGGAGATCAGTACTATTAACATAGTATCCTAGCACTAAACAGAGGGCCTGGCTCATAGCAGATCCTTCATAAATGCATTGAGTAAGTGTACAAATGAAAATATATACCATTGTTACAACATGAACTGTGTGCCCCCTCAAATTCATATTTTGCAGTCCTAACCCTTAATGTGACTGTATTTGGCGATAGGACCTTTATGTAGGTAATTAAGATTAAAACAGGTCATAAGGGTGGGGCATAATCCAATAGGGCATGTATCCTTATAGGAAGAGAAAGAGATACCAGGTCTCTCTCCCTCTGCCTCTCCTTCCTCTCTGTGAATGCACAGAGAAAAAATCATGTGACAACACAGTGAGGTGGCAATATACAAACCAGGAAGAGAGGGCTCACCAGAAGACAACTCTGATCTTGATCTTGGACTTCTAGCCTCTAGAACAGTGAGAAAATAGATAAATAAATATCTGTTGTTCAAGCCACGCAGTCTGTGGTATTTTTTATGAAGAATAATACAGCCATCATCAACATATAATACATCTTTTTTAACCCTTAGGAATCATATTATTCTTAGTGTATAAGGTTAAGGACATCATAATTTTTTAAATTAAAAAATATATACATATATATATATAGATATGTATTAGGTATGTTCACATTTGCCTAGAATGCATAAACAAAATTGCTATAAAAACAATATGAATGACAATAACACTTCTCCAAATACTTTGAATACTCATTAAACCGTTCTCAAAAAAGTCCTAAAAATTCCTAAGCAGTACTATTTAATAAGAACTTTGGTTACTTGAATCTGGTGTAATAGACAATGACCCAGGCTATAAAGAAAAACAAAAACAATAGTTAATCTTTTTATTTTGTGTTGCTTGTAACTTCTAGTTTTATTTTCTTTCTGAACTGCAATGGACCATAAACTGAAAGGGAGTAATATTTTCTAAAAATGGACTGCAATATGATATAGCAAGTTTATGCTAAAATCCCAAGAGACCTACAGATAAAGGTAACGATTTTCATATAATAAAATGGAATTTATATGAAACAATCACCAAACCTATTGTATTTTTTAAAAATGTATTTCACATTTGAATAACAAAACCCTCAGTAACCATGACAGTTAAAAAGCAAAATGTTGCTCTCGAACAATGAAGTAATTCTCAGAATGAGTTTAGGCCCAGAGCATGTGAGTAAAGTTTATTGCTCTAGGGATACAAAAAGAATATTATTTTATTCCACTTCTATAGGAAGGCCATTTTCTCTTGAAATATTTGCCATGGCTGTTAGAGCTAGAAAATCTTAGTTATTTGTATATTTTCCCTAAAAGAAAAAAAAAATCGACAGCCGTTTTTTTTTCTTTTTTTGCGTTACGCGGGCATTTCACTGCTGTGGCCCCTCCCGCTGCGGAGCACAGGCTCTGGACGTGCAGGTTCAGTGGCCATGGCTCACGGGCCCAGCCTCTCCGCGGCACGCGCTATCCTCCCGGACCAAGGCACGAACCCGTGTCCCCTGCATCGGCAGGCGGACCCCCAGCCACTGCGCCACCAGGGAAGCCCTCAATGGCCCATTTTATGTTTACTAAGTAGATCACCAAAAATCGACTTTAAACTTTTATGGCCATTGGATGTAAGGGTATATATTTCACCTGGATGATTTTCACTCTAGTGCTGCTAAGCCTGGTGCCCCTTGAAATGAAACCAAGTTTAGAATGTGTGTGTGCCTGTATGTGGGTGTTTAAGATCCTTTCTATTCAATAAAGAAATCTCTTCATTATGTAACCATAAAATCCTTATTGGTTATAGAAATGATATTCTTCAATTTTGAGTGAGTCACGTTTAACCAATAAAGTGTCTTTCTATTTTACGTACGTTATGATTCTGCTACCTACCATATACCATCTGAACCAGTTTACACATGTCTCAAATCTCTACCAAAAATGCACAGGGTAGGAGTTATCCTCAATGCACATATAAGGCCACTGGGGTAATATACTCAGGCTGGAAACCTGTTTAGCTGTTGAACTGAGATTAGACCTATGTGTATACCATATCATAGTAATTATCACAAGATGGTAAACATTAATATGTTACCTCACATTTCAAGTTGAAGATTTATCATCATGATCAGTAGGTAAACCTACGATTTCAGGCTTCCCTTGGTGGCGCAGTGGTTGAGAGTCCGCTTGCCGATGCAAGGCACACGGTTCGTGCCCCGGTCTGGGAAGATCCCACATGCCACGGAGCGGCTGGGCCCGTGAGCCACGGCTGCTGAGCCTGCACATGCGGAGCCTGTGCTCCGCGACGGGAGAGGCCACAACAGTGAGAGGCCCGCGTGCCGCAAAAAAAAAAAAAACAAAACCCTACAATTTTTTCAAAATTAAATAAATTATTTTATATATTTTAAAAATAAGCACAAACGTCTCAAACTACTCCTATTCTACATGCACATTTTGATTTTTTTTTCCTGTCTTGAATTTCCTTCTTCTTATGGCAAATACAAGGGTAAGTGCTCTACCTCCTTTTAATTTTCATATGTATTCTTTGTTATTTTACTACATATACCCATGCATGTTTGTGTGCATTTATAATTGAGTATAAATTCAGTAAAAAATTTCACATTTATAGGACATTAGTCAAAAAAATGAGTTGTGTAAAATATAATCTGGTTGTATTGCTAAGCAGAACTAAGATTTTTCTTTCACTTGAACTATTCCCCCAGGCTGCTTTGACATTATTAAACACTACTTAGATCCTGGAAAGATGTGAGGTATTTAAATATTGTAACAGATGAGAACATATTTTGGGAACTTAGTTTGTATTAATAATTTCTTCCATTTAAAAATCTATGTTATTTTTCTCCTCTGGTTTCTTAATAGATTGCCTGGAATTTAGAAAAGGCTTTGCTTTTGTAATGATGCTTCAAAATGAAAAACTTCCTTGTTAACAGTGCAATCACACCATGTGGGCATGCCTTTTTGCCATTTTCATTTCCTGTCTATAGGGTAACCACATTTGAATATAGGCATTTTGAAGGATTTATTTAATGTCTCTATGGTTTTAAAAAAAAACATACTTTAAAAGTCCAGTTGGAAATATAATTGCATTGATCCATAACTTTCTATGTCTGACTTATAAATTATAGCATCCTTGAAAATACATTAAAAACCTAACATCCCCAAATATTTTTATCAATTTAAAATATTTTAGTCTAGAGGTATTATAGCAGTGCAAATCATAGTTATCTAAAATAGCTGTTTCCACCAGAAGCTGAACTTGTTCCTAATGCCATAAGAGTATTGGGCGTCTTAGATATCTGTTCCCTAGATGACAACCTGTGACATCCAGTGAATCATTTTGATGTCTTTAATTTCGAACTTAAATTTGGATTTTTTTTTTCCTCCTGATGATGGCTATGTATTTCCTGGACATCATCCAGGAGAGGCTACAGAATATTAGTCTCTAGCTTCTTTGTCATTTGGCACAGAACCAACTTAGCCCAGTGGTTTTTTTTGTTTGTTTTTTGTTTTTTATTATAAGATAGAAGTTTTACTATCTAAGAACATTCAGAAAATGAAAGACTTCAATAATACTGAAACCTCACTCTACAACAAAAGCCTTTCATTAAGCAAATATTCATTGATGCCTACTCTACCAAAAAGCCTGGGCTCTAGAGAGAAAATAATGAAAATAAACATTCACGAACCCTGCTTCCATTGAGTTTATGATATACCAAGAAAAATAGACATTAATCAATTAACAAAAAATGCATCAAAACTTAAGTGCTTTGAGATGATTTACTAACTTCTAAACTTTAGTATAATTGGAGAGATTAAGAGCATATAATAAATAGCAAGCTACAGATTGACTAAATAATGAAGATATTTCTTCTACAAATATGTATTTCTTCTTTTAAAGAAAGCTGATCTGATTTTACTAAGTTCATACACCATGAAATTCTGTATCTATGTAATATATAGCCAAATTCTTTTTTCATGAAACCACCTTATTTTTGACATGGACATGTGCTTTTGTGTGTGTGTGCACACATGTGCATTCTTAGATCCACATAATTTTGAAGACAATATTTTGTGTTGGTTACTTTAATTTTATGATTTTATCCAACTTGTTTTAAAAGTGCCTAATTTTATGATTTTATCCCAACTTGTTTAAAAGTCCCCTTTAAAAGTCCCTAGTTTGTTAGTAGTAATATTCATAAAAAATGTGCTTTAGAGAATCACCTAATGAAATTATAGAGAAATCTTAAAGTTTCTTACTTTGAATGTTCAATTTTTGAATGGTTAGCAACTTGCATAAGCAATAAAGTGATTCATATTGATTAGCAAGAGAATTGCCAAGGAAGAAGTCATCTTAAGTAAATGTCTTAGAAAAGGCATAAAGCAATTGTTTTGCCTCTCCTCTCATTTGGTCATTTTATCAAAGTGAATGCACTTACCATAGTAAAAGACATCTGTTTGCACAATCTGACAACTATGGTGCTCAATTCATATCATTGTCAACAATAGTTTTACACAAAAAACATTTATTTTGTTATGGGGCTAATAATACAAACTAATATAGCTTGTATCGGTTTTTTGTGACAGCTGAAATTAAAGACAACAAATGTAGTGACTTAAAAAACACAAATTTACTACAGTTCAGGAGGTCAGCAATCTGAAATAGGTCTCAATCAGGTTGGGCTAAAATCAGGTCAGTGTCAGGGCTGCATTCCTTCTGCAGGTTCTAACAGAGACTCCAATTCCTGTCCCCTTTCAGCTTGTAGTCCACTCACATGCTCTAATGGCAGCATTCCTCAATCCAATCAGCTTCCTATAACTGGTTGCACTCGCATTGAATCATTGTGACTCTAACTCTTCCATCTACCACCTTCTTCCACTTTTAAGGACCATTGTGATTAAACTGGGTCCACCTGGGTAATTCAGGGTAATTTCCCTATTTTAAGGTCTGCTGATAAGCAGCCTTGATTTACTCTGCCTTAATTCCCCTTTGCCATATAGCCTAACATATTCACAGATCCAGAGGATTAAGAGGTGGACATCTTTGAGGATATTTATTGTTCCTACCAAATAGAGTAGCTGTTAAATCCTGAATGAATTATTCATATTAATTCAGTGTATTGATCAATTGTTTATTGGTCTAATTATGTGTCTAGTTATATGATAGATAATAAAGCAAATTAAGAGTTTGATAACCTACCTATTGATATTTAGGTGTGTTCCACATGGTAAAAGAAATTAAGAGAGTTCTGATTTTGTAGGATTTGTGGCCCAAATAAAGCCATTTTCAAAATGCACACATAAAATAAAATCCATAGCACATTTTTAGAGGACTTTTCAAGATTTTCAAGTTATTTTAACATTCTTCTGTTGATCGTTCTGTTGAACATTCTTCTGTTGATTTAGTTCTTGAAAAATGTAAAATGGACTAGCAAGAGAAAGTATCACTATCTCATATTATAGATAAGGAAAAGAAGCAAAGTTTAAAGAACTGACAGTATTATAGAGGTAAGATTTAATCTTCCAGACCTTCAATAAAACTCATTCTGTTAAAACCTAGGTCTGGTAAATACTTGGCTGGTCTTACTGTCACTTTAATCTCTTAGAAGTCAGAGAGAATGATGAGAGGAATTGCTATTCTGTACTTAATTCCAACCAATAAGAAGTAACTGATTGGCACAGAAGTTGAAGTGACAGAAAATCTGGAAGAGATTCAGTTTGAACTCTTAGAATTTATTATTGTCAAGGCTGGTTACTTGAGTCTAGTCAAATATACACCCTTCAAAAGGGAAAGGTTTTTTTTTTTAATTATAAGAAAACGATAAAAACATTGAAGTTTTAGCATTTACAGGGTAATATACTATAGGATTCATTAACAGGAAACATAATAATGGATTGCTTTCAGAAATAAATTCTGAAGATACAGTTACAAATGATCTAAGAGAGAAGAAATTAGTAAGGGTATCTGAAGAGTTCAGTTATTGAAATTAAATCTATAAAATAGAGAATAAGACAATGTAATTATGACAAATTGACATGAACTTGTAAAGATAGATTTTTAAAGCAAAATTAGTATGAAATGATCCTTGTGAGAAAATATTAAGTGGTCATAAAGTGATCTTTTATATTTACTATGAAACAAAAAATACTGAAAAGAAAGCCCAGGTTACTTTAAGATAATGGTTTATTGCTAATGTATGAGTAAAAACTTCAGTTTTTTAGCATTTTCTGGCCAGATGGATGGCCACCCAGACAATAAAAGGCAGAATCTACATTGGTAAAAGTAATATGAAGCCTAAGATAGAAGAGAAGTTTTTAAAAAGGATATTTTTAGAGAACACTTAGTTGCTCTATAAAAATGCAAATCTATTGGCCTGGATGACATCCATTCAAAAATGGTGAGAAAGAAATTGAAGATGAAATCTCTGAATAGCTTTCACTTTTCTTGGAAATATTGAGAAGATAAAGAGAAGGGCTGGGAGACAGGATAAAATGATGCCACAACTTTCAAACAGAAATAAGGTGACTTTTCCTAAATTATGGAATGTGATGTAGGTTAGTGTAACATACTAAAGTATTAATTATTTAAATTTGAATTTTTAATCATTTAGAAAACCACATTTCTTTGAAAGACAAACTTTGAATTAGTGAAAGAAAATAAAGATGAACTATATACTCTTTAGGAGTAATCCACTCAAAATAAAATAATGCAGAAGTGTGGGGAAAGAGATGGTAATAAATATACCATGAAAAAATCTAACACAAAACATATTGGTGTACCAACATGACTACTGGGTAAAACAGAGTATAAGTCAGAATGTATTCCATGGGAAAAAGTGGTATAAAAAGCACAATTCAAATACATGTCTTTAATTTTTTGTTCTATATGCCTCTAGTTGAACTGTGCTACTTACCATTTATTCATGTTTAGTTATTTAAAATAAAGGAAAAAGAATCACAGTAAAATATTTAATAAAATACAATGATTAATTCTGTGTTATTCTGGCAAGAGAAAAGGCAAACAAATAATTACAAAATTGCAAATAATGAAATGTGCCATATTAATATAAGAATGTCATTTGAAATCAGTGGAGATATTGTGATTATTCAAAAAATAGTGTTTGAAATACTGGTTATGTATTTAGAAAAAAGTACTTAGCTACTTCTCAAATACCACACTAAAGTCACATTCCAGATTTGTTAAGATGTTAATGTACATTGAATGAATAAATATTAGTTGCAAAATAAAATACACATGAATATTTTTATTAAGTTAGAATAGGGGAGATTTTTCGAAAATGACAGTAAAAGTAGAAGTAGCAATTGTATCTATTGAAAATAAGTTTTGCTGTGTTCCCACGATTAATTGTCTGGGCAACCTCAGAGGTGCTCCCGCTTTCGGCTTTTATGTATACCTGGGGTGTTTTGCACTCCAGAGGGTACCTTTGGTCTCATGTCCCTTCTCTGTGCTATGGGCATCTAAGAGGTCAGGAGATGGGCAAGGAAAAATTCAAGACTATAGCCAAGGGGTGGGATAGGGGGATTACAAGGAAGAGGAGAGGCTCCCCCTCACATCCACCTGCACAGGTGGCAACTGCCCAGAGCTTTCCAGAGGACAGTCTCAGAGACCTCTGGGACAACATTAAATACACCAAAATTCTAATGATAGGGGTCCCAGAAGAAGAAGAGAAAGAGAAAGGGACTGAGAAAATATTTGAAGAGATTATAGTTGAAAACTTCCCTAATACGGGAAAGAAAATAGTCAATCAAGTCCAGGAAGCACAGAGGGTCCCATACAGGATAAATCCAAGGAGAAACACTCCAAGACACATATTAATCAAAGTATCAAAAATTAAATACAAAGAAAAAATATTAAAAGCAGCAAGGGAAAAGCAACAAATAACATACAAGGGAATCCCCATAAGGTTAACAGCTGATCTTTCAGCAGAAACTGCAAGCCAAAAGGGAGTGGCAGGACATATTTAAAGTGATGAAAAGGAAAAACATACAACCAAGATTACTCTACCCAGCAAAGAGCTCATTCAGATTGATGGAGAAACTAAAACCTTTACAGACAAGCAAAAGCTAAGAGAATTCGGCACCACCAAACCAGCTTTCAACAAATGCTAAAGGAACTTCTCTGGGCAGGAAACACAAGAGAAGGAAAAGACATACAATAACAAACCCCAAACAATTAAGAAAATGGGAATAGGAACATACATATCAATAATTACCTTAAATGTAAATGGATTAAATGCTCCAATCAAAAGACATAGACTGGTTGAATAGATACAAAAACAAGACCTGTATATATTTTGTCTACAAGAGACCCACTTCAGACCTCAGGACACATACAGACTGAAAGTGAGGGAATGGAAAAATATTCCATACAAATGGAAATCAAAAGAAAGCTGGAGTAGCAATTCTCATATCAGACAAAGTAGACTTTAAAAGTCTATTATAAGAGACAAAGAAGAACACTACATAATGATCAAGGGATCAATCTAAGAAGATGTAAGAGTTGTAAATATTTATGAACCCAACATAGGAGCACTTCAATACATAAGCAAATGCTAAGAGCCATAAAAGGGGAAATTGACAGTAACACAATAGTACGGGACCTTAACACCCCACTTTCACCAATGAACAGTCATCCAAAATGAAAATAATGAGGAAACAAGCTTTAAATGATACATTAAACAAGATGGACTTAATTGATATTTATAGGACATTCCATCCAAAAACAACACAATACACTTCTCAAGTGCTCATGGAACATTCTCTAGGATAAATCATATCTTGGGTCACAAATCAAGCCTTGATAAATTTAAGAAAATTGAGATCATATCAAGTATCTCTTCTGACCACAATGCTATGAGACTAGATATCAATTACAGGAAAAACACTGTAACAAATACAAACACATGGAGGCTAAACAATACATTACTAAATAACCAAGAGATCACTGAAGAAATCAAAGAGGAAATCAAAAAATACCTAGAAACAAATGACAGTGAAAACACAATGATCGAAATCCTATGGGATGCAGCAAAAGCAGTTCTAAGAAGGAAGTTTATAGCAGTACAATCCTACCTCAAGAAACAAGAAAATTTCAAATAAACAACCTAACCTTACACCTAAAGCAATTAGAGAAAGAAGAATAAAAAATCCTCAAAGTTAGCAGAAGGAAAGAAATCATAAAGATCAGATCAGAAATAAATGAAAAAGAAATGAAGGAAACAATAGCAAAGATCAGTAAAACTAAAAGCTGTTTCTTTGAGAAGATAAACAAAATTGATAGACCATTAGCCATACTCATCAAGAAAAAAAGGGAGAACTCAAATCAATAGAATTAGAAATGAAAAAGGAGAAGTAACAACTGACACTGCAGAAATACAAAGGATCATGAGAGATTACTACAAGAAACTATATCCCAATAAAATGGACAACCTGGAAGAAGTGGACGCATTTTAAGAAAAGCACAACCTTTTGAGACTGAGCCAGCAAGAAATAGAAAATATAAACAGACCAATCACAAGCACTGAAATTGAGACTGTGATTAAAAATCTTCCAACAAACAAAAGCCCAGGACCAGATGGCTTCACAAGGGAATTCTATCCAACATTTAGAGAAGAGCTAACACCTATCCTCAAACTCTTCCAAAATATAGCAGAGGGAGGAACACTCCCAAACTCATTCTACGAGGCCACCATCACCTTGATACCAAAACCAGACAATGATGTCGCAAAGAAAACTACAGGCCAATATCACTGATGAACATAGATGCAAAAATCCTCAGCAAGATACTAGCAAACAGAATCCGACAGCACATTTAAAGGGTCATACACCATGATCAAGTGGGGTTTATCCCAGGAATGCAAAGATTCTTCGATATACACAAATCAATCAATGTGATACACCATATTAACAAACTGAAGGATAAAAATCATATGATCATCTCAATAGATGCAGGAAAAACTTTTGACAAAATTAAATACTGATTTATATAGTGCAGGAGGGTTCCTTTTTCTCCACACCCTCTCCAGCATTATTATTTGTAGACATTTTGATCATGGCTATTTTGACTGGTGTGTAATGATACCTCATTGTAGCTTTGATTTGCATTTCTCTAAGAATTAGCAATGTTGAACACCTTTGCATGTGCCTTTTGGCCATCTATACATCTTCTCTGAGAAATGTCTTTTTAGATTTTCTGATCATTTTTTGATTTGTTTTTTTGATATTGAGCTTCATGAGCTGTTTGTGTATTTTGGAGATTCATCTCTCATTGGTTGTTTAATTTGCAAATATTTTCTCCCATTCTGTGGGTTGTCTTTTCATTCTGTCTCTGGTTTCCTTTGCTCTGCAGAAGCTTTTAAGTTTAATTAGTTCCCATTTGTTTATTTTTGTTTTTAATTTCCATTATTCTAGGAGATGGTTTCAAAGATATTGCTGTGATTTCTGTCTGCCTATGTTTTCCTCTAGGTGTTTTATAGTATTCTGTTTTATATTTAGGTCTTTAATCCATTGGGGGTTTATTTTTGTGTATGATGTAAGAGAACATTCTAATTTCATTTTTTTTTTTTTGTGGTAGGCGGGCCTCTCACTGTTGTGGCCTCTCCCATTGTGGAGCACAGGCTCCGGATGTGCAGGCTCAGCAGCCATGGCTCACAGGCCTAGCCGCTCCGTGGCACATGGGATCTTCCCAGACCGGGGCACAAACCCGTGTCCCCTGCATCGGCAGGTGGACTCTCAACCACTGCGCCACTAGGGAAGCCCCTAATTTCATTATTTTACATATAGCTTTCCAGTTTTCCCAGCACCACTTATTGAAGAGACTGTTTTTTCTCCATTGTATATTCTTGCCTCCTTTTTCATAGGCTAATTGTACATAGGTGTGTGGGTTTATTTCCGGGCTGCCTATTCTGTTCCATTGATCTATATATCTGTTTTTGTTCCAGTACCATACTGTCTTGATTACTGTAGCTTTGTAGTATAGTCTGAAGTTAGGGAACCTGATTCCTCCAGCTCCGTTTTTCTTTCTCAAGATTGCTTTGGCTATTTGGGGTCTTTTATGTTTCCATATAAACTTAAAAATTTTTTGTTCAAGTTCTGTGTAAAATGCCATTGGTAATTTGATAGGGATTGCATTGAATCTGTAGATTGCCTGGGGTAGTACAGTCACTTTGATGATGTTGATTCTTCCAATCCAAGAACACAGTATATCTTTCTGTCTGTTTGTGTCCTCTTTGATTTCTTTCATCAGCATCTTATAGGTTTTGGCGTACAGTTTTTTGCCTCCTTAGTTTTATTCTTAGGTATTTTATTATTTTTTATGCAATCATAGATGGGATTTTTTCCTTTATTTCTCTTTCTGATCTTTCATTGTTAGTTTATAGAAATGCAACAGATTTCTGTGTATTAATTTCTTTTTTTAATTTATTTTTGTCTGTGTTGGGTCTTCATTACTGTGCATGGGCTTTCTCTGTTTGTGGCAAGCAGGGGCTACTCTTTGTTGCCGTGCCTGGGCTTCTCATTTTGGTGGCTTCTCTTCGTTGCAGGGCTCTAGGCATGTGGCCTTCAGTTGTTGTGGTGCACAGGCTTAGTTGTTTCATGGCATGTGGGATCTTCCTCCTGGACCAAGGCTTGAACCCATGTCCCCTGCATTGGCAGGCAGATTCTTAACCACTGCACCACCAGGGAAGTCCTGTGTATTAATTTTGTATCCTGCAACTGTACTGAATTCATTTAGTTCTAGTAGTTTTCTGTTAGGGTCTTTAGGATTTTCTATGTATAGTATCTGTCACCTGCAAACAGTGACACCTTTGCTTCTTCTTTTCCAATTTGGATTCCTGTTCTTTTTCTTCTCTGATTGCTGTGCCTAGGACTTCCAAAACTGTGTTGAATAAAAGTGGTGAGAGTGGACATCCTTGTCTTGTGCTTGATCTTAGAGGAAATACTTTCAGCCAATCACCATTGAGTATGATGTTAGCTGTGGGTTTGTCATACATGGCCTTTATTATGTTGAGGCAAGTTTCCTCTATGACCACTTTCTGGAGAGTTTTTTATCATAAATGGATGCTGAATTTTGTCAAAAGCTTTTTCTGCATCTATTGACATGATCATAGGTTTTTATTCTTCAGTTTGTTGATGTGGCATATCACAATGATTGATTTGTGGATATTGTAAAAAAAATCCTTGCATCCCTGGGATAAATTCCAGTTGATCATGGTGTATCATCCCTTTAAAGTATTGTTAGATTTGATTTGCTAGTAATTTGTTGAGATATTTTTGCGTCTATGTTCATCAGTGGTATTGGCCTGTAATTTTCTTTTTTTGTGGTATCATTTTCAGGTTTTGGTATCAGAGTGGTGATGATGGCCTCATAGAGTAAGTTTCAAAGTGTTCCTACCTTTACAATTTTTTGGAATAGTTTCAGAAGGACAGGTGTTAACTCTTCTCTAAATGTCTGGTAGAATTCACATGTGAAGCCATCTGGTCCTGGACTTTTGTACAGCACTGGAGACTATAGGCTGTTGGGTGGGGCCAAGTCTTGGTGCCAAGGACCCAAGCAAGATGTCTGCTTCAGCCAGATTTCAAGTAGATGGACACTCCCCGATACTTCCACCACCAATTTTTGTAACCCCAGAGAGAGACAATATAGCTGGCCCCTGCCTCCACAGGAAACCCTCCAAGACCAGCAAGTAAGTCCGGCCCAGGTTCATATGAAGTCACTGCTTTTGCCTTGGGTCCCAGTGTGCATGAGACCTTTTGTGCACCCTCCAAGAGTGGAATCTCTGTTTCCCCCAGTTCTGTGGGGCTCATGCAATCAAGCCCCACTGGCCTTCAAAGCCAAATGCTCTGAGGGATCCTCCTCCTGATGCCAGAACCCCCCAAGGCTAGGGGCCTGACATGGGGCTCAGAACTGTCCCTCCTGTGGGAGAACTTGTGTGATATAATTATTCTCCAGTTTGTGGGTCACTCCACAAATTGGAGAGTAATTGGTTTTGGTTATATCGTGAGTGCACCCCTGCTACCGTCTGGCTGGGTTTCTTCTTTATGTCTTTGGTTGTAGAATATTTCTTGATAGGTTCCAGTCTTTTTTATCAATGGTTGTTCAGCAGTTAGTTGTGATTTTGGTGTTCTTGTGAGAGGAGGTGAGCTCAGGGTCCTTCTACTCTGCCACCTTGTCTCCCATCAGATATTTACTTTAAAACATGAGATTTTTCAACCTGCTCTTTTGCTTAATGTTTACATCATCTTTTACTTTCCTTAATATGTTAACTTTTAAAAATAACAACAAAGCTTAAGATTGAAAATAACTATTTTCTGCCTTTCCTAACACCAAAAATCCCTCTTCCCAGGCACAAGCACTTTTATCTCCTCAACTATTGTAGTAGTTAATTCCATTTATCTAGCAGCATCATTATATATCCCTTAATTACATTTCATTTTTGTATAGTATTGTTCGACTTCCCATATTGTACATAAAGCTATGTACTCATATACCTCCCCTGTATACACATTCTCTCTCTCTCTCTCTCACAGTTTATATTCCATAACTTTCTTCCCAATTACGACAATATAAATATTTAGTGAAGCTGCACCAGAAAGTAAACTGCCTTCATTTTTTTAAAAAAAAATTTAAATTGAAACCTTCATTGATACAACTGTATGTTACATGCAGCTATCAGAAATAATACAAAGACATCTCATATAAACTTTGCCCAGTTTTCCCCAATGGTAACATTTCGCAAATCTATAGTATCTTACCATAAACTGTAAATTGATCTGGGTATAATCCACCCAGCTTATTCAGGTTTCCCCAGTGTGTAATTCTTAGTGTATAGTTCTTGAGCCAGTCAGCTCACTTCTTGCTTGCTCCCTATCCTATGATAAAATAAATCAGTTAGTACTTGTTCACATGCTTTATAACTTGTAACATTTTAATAAAGGTCTTGTTTGTGTGTTTTGGTCTGATGAATTGACACCATTCTTGATCCTTTACAATTAATGTAGGATGTTACAAGGAGTAGAGAGAAATGTGTACATTCAATTCTGTGTAACCAGAAGTTATCTGCTATTTTTGTAGAATCCGCATTGTACATTGAGAATTATAAATCATCTTTTGTTATAAAATATAGACTTTCATGCCCTATTTCATGTATCTTGATCTTGGTTACTGCATGGTGCCACTACCTGCTAGGTAACATTTAAGTGTCAGTTTTAATATCAAGATTCCAAAGATATTTCCAGTAATTGAAGTTAAGGGTATCTGGTTTGTTTTGTTTTTTATTTACTTATTTTAAGTCATTTGAGAAAAAGCTTAGAACAAGAAGCAGCCAATATGATATTCTACAATTGCTAGCAAGTCACACTTCAGATTGACAGATTTAAGGAAAAGCATGTCTTCATAATGCTAAGATCTATTTGAAAAATGTGTGGACAAGGCAAAACTCTAGAGACAGTAAAAAGATCAGCGGTTACCAGGGGATGGGATGAGAGGGGAAGAATGAGTCCGCAGAGCACAGAGGATTTTTAGAGCAGTCAAAATACTCTGTATGATATTATAATGATGGATACGTTTGTCCAAACTCATAGAATGTACAACACTAAGAGGAATCACTTGGTAAACTATGGATTCTGGGTGATTTTGATGTATCAATGTAACTTCATCAATTGTAACAAATGTACCACTCTGATGGGGAATGTTGATAGTGGGGGAGACTGCATGTGGGGGAGCATGGAGCATAAGGGAAATCTCTGTAACTTCCTCTTAATTTTACTGTGAACCTAAAACTACTCTAAAAATATTCTTTTAAATGTATGGACAGTGAACCAAAAGGGCAGATTAATAATATGTCCCTAGTTTTCTTCCTGCTCAAACTTCTAAAAATAACAAAAAAGATATAGAATTAAAGATTAAATCCATAACAGTATTAGATATCCAGAACAGACGATATTAGAAGGCCAGACATTTGGAAAATTTCTGAAATATTAAAAAATTATTAAATTGAAGAGTTAGAGGAAGCCAGAGACCAAACCTAGCCCAGAAGAGAATTTCCATTGAGTTAGAGCATAGGGAGCCAATTATGAGAGTGCTGAAAGCCTAAAGTAATGATCAACAGGAGATCAACAGGTCAACCTCTCCCTTTGCTATATTGAGCAGCCAAATCATACAAAATCCTGGCTGGCTTAGAGAACATGAGGAGTGATAGAATCCTGCCTCCTCTGAACCTTAGGAGACAAATTGCTGAGACTACATGCCTGGCAACACATCCTGTTTCTCTTCTGTGGGAGTCACATGCTATAATATGAATCGCATTCCAGATACACACCAACCAAATACGATTCTGAACAACCAACACACCAGTGTAAAGATTTAGCATCTAGAATGTTAAAGTAACTTTTATGAATCTTTTAGAAAACTAAAAAAAGGAAGAAGAAAGAATTAACATAGGCAAAAGTCTGGAAAAGGTGTTTCAAAAAAGAGAAAGCCAGAATGACCATAGATATAAGATGTTTCACTTTATTAGTAATCAGAAATATAAAGTAATATCTATCATCTGTAAGTTGAAGAAAATTTAAAAGTTTGACAGTCTTAAGCATAAGAATGGATTTGCAGAAAAGAGGAATTTCATATACAAATGGTGAGAAAGTAAACTGTTACAATCACTCTTTTTTTAGAAGAGAATTTAATTTTTATTAGACCAGTAAATAAATAAATGCTGAATTTCTTTAATACAGGCTGCCCTCCCATAAAATTCTATAAATTAGATTTTCATTTTCTTGTTTTCATTCTGATTATGAAGTCAGATTAAATCTACTGAGTGAGACCCTGTTTTACCTGTATAAATCAAACTAGAAATTTGATTCCTCGGGAACTTGATATAATTTAGTGACAGTACCATATCAGCTCAAGTATTAAGGAATGAAACATCAGAACATACTGGCAGCATTTATGAGAAACACCATGCTTTTTACAGTCACTCTTGAGAGCTATGCAACACCTAGTAAACCAGTAGATGTACATACGGTGCAATATAGCAATTCTATTAAGGACATGCCCTAGAGGAACTCTTACACCTGTGAACATGAATACAAGCTTCAGAATGTCCTCTGTAGGATTGTTTTTTCATAGCAAACCTATTGAGAACAAATTTTTTTTTCTTTTCTCTGTGGTACGTGGGCCTCTCACTGTTGTGGCCTCTCCCATTGTGGAGCACAGGCTCCAGACGCGCAGGCTCAGTGGCCATGGCTCACGGGCCTAGCCGCTCCGCGGCATGTGGGATCTTCCCGGACCAGGGCACGAACCCGTGTTCCCTGCATCGGCAGGTGGACTTTCAACCACTGCGCCACCAGGGAAGCCCGAGAACAACTTTTAATTATTAATTACATGTAGTAATGATCAACATACAGATACTGAAAACATAGTGATGGGTTGAAAAAGCAAGTTACACTTGGCTCTGTAGAATAACTTTTAAAAACATATAAAAATATGCAATATTATCAATGCTCACGTATATGAAAAAGTATAAACCCTTGAGCAGGAATGATGGTGATATCTAGGAAAAGAAGGGCAACGGTATTAGGATAGGATAAAAATAGTATTTCAACTATTTCTATGACATTTATTTCTTTAAAATTTCTTTTCTGAAAAAAATGTGGCAAATACTAACATTTATCAAATAAGCATGGTGGCTACATGGGTGTTTAAAATTATTTTCTGTTCTCTATATTTGATATATTTCCTAGTAAAATTACATTAGAAATTTAAAAGATGTCCACACAGAAACCTTCACAAGGACATTTATAGCAGCTTTATGCATAATTGCCAGAACTTGGAAGCAACCAAGATATCCTTCAGTAGGTGAGTGCATAGTAAATTGTGGTATATCCAGACAATGGAAATTTGTTTGGTGTTAAAAAAAAAAGTGCTATCATGGCACAAAAAGATATGGAGGAAAGTTAAATGCTTATTACCAAGTGAAAGACCCCAGTCTAGAAAATCTACATACTGTATGATTCTAATTGTATGACGCTCTGGAAAAGGCAGAAGTATAAAGACAGTAGAAAGATCAGTGGTTATCAGGGGTTGGTGTGGGGTCAGAAGGAAGAATAAGCTGAACACAGAAGATTTTTAGGGCAGTGAAAATACTCTGTGTGGTATTATAATGATGGATACATTTCACTATATGTTTGTCCAAACCCATAGAATGTACACCAGCGAGAGTGAACCTTAAGGTAAACTATTTCTACGGTGATTATGATGTGTCAGTGTTACTTCATCAGTTGTAGCAAATGTACAACTCTGGTGGGGAATGTTGATAATGGGGAAGGCTATGCATGTGTGGCAGTAGAGGGTGACATATGCATAGCCCCCCTCTTTTTTTTTTTTTGCTGTGAACCTAAAGCTGCTCTAAAAAAAAAAAAAACATTTTAAAAAACACCCCTCCCCATCATATGAAAAACACTGTGACATTAAAAACAAAATTTTCAAAATTGCTCTTGAAAAAGAGCAAAGATGAAAGTCATAAATGAGGACATTGGGAGCACTATGACAAATCATGTTGGAGATAGCCAAAGAGACGTGCAGAAGAAAATGTATTGCCTTAAAAGGACTCTTTATAAAATGAGAAATTATATTTGTAAGTGAAATAAACATTTAGCTCTAAAAGTTAGAATTATGCATAATAATGGAAATCCAAACTTAATACAAAGGAAACAGCTTCCTGAATCAGGCTACCTTGATTTTCAGTTCAGTTTCTTCCACTCACCAGCTGTAAAACATTGGGAAAGTTACTTAACTCACTTTTCCTCAGTTTCCCCATCTTTTAAATGGAATTATAATAGTATCTTCATAGAACTAATTTCAGAATTAAATGTGTTTATCTTGTGAAAGCACTTAAAACATTGGCGCATAGAGCCAGTGCTATACAAGGACAATGTAATGCTATGTAAGTTTGACTAATAAAAATTTTAAAAAGGATTTAATAGAGAAGAAAATAGAAGTTAACTAAGTGAAATCAAAATACATACTGAGTTGACTGAATAAATAAAACCAAATGCTGAAATTTGATAAGATAATGAACGTTTGGCAAGTTCAATTGAAAACAAAAAAGATAGCTAAGAAAGATAAAATTAAGGAGGCTGATATAACTTTAATATTGAAAGAATGAGACAAGGAGCGGCTATAGATATATATTGGCAGCTCAATGAACATTTGGTGGATTCTCTTATTATGGTTTTTTGAAACAAAGCAAATGCAGAACTAATTATTAGGTAGTACACTATCAGGTAGTACACTATTTGCCTTTTAAAACTTTAGTGATGATTGGGTGAAATAAATTTAAAATTTTTCTATGCAACTAAAGAAAAATTAATATCAATGGGAAAACATAATAAAAAGACATCTTATTTAATATAATTTTAAGGGTCTCATTTCCTCATCACCGAACAAGACACCCAACTTGTTCAGAGCTGTGATCCCAGTTCCATATGTTCTGTAGCAAGTTTCTTTTTGCAAAAATTATGGCCTTGAAAATGCAATGGAACAAAGTTAGGATCTCTCCCAAAATGAATAATTGTTTCTGTTCATATCATGAAGCATAGGAGTGGTACAGTTTTTGATGCATATGAGAGTCAATTTCAATGTATGCACTGAGCAGGCAAATTGAGTTTTTAGAGATAATCCCATCTGAGGAAACAATAAAATCAATTCCTGTGTTACATTCCACATGGCCCAGCAGAGAAAGAGCCATTTGCTGATGGTCACATGCAATGAACATAAGTAGTGTTTGGGATATTGACTTTCAGAATTCATTTATAAAGACACACTAATTTGAAAAGTTATTAGACTACTAAAACAAGAGCCATTGGTTTATGGCTAATAGTAGAAAATGAAATGATGGGAGTAGACATATGAAATTACATAAGGAAAAATAACTAAAAGTAAGAAGATCAAGAACAGAAACTTGGAATCGACCAAGTTTAAACAGAAGATATAGGAAATAAATATGGTGATGGAGACTGAGTGAAATTGAGTCCTATCAAAGAGGGAGGGAAGATTGGTATTTGGAAAGAGACCATAAGTAGTGGGTGGGGTGAAGAGATTCATATAATTGAATAACTATTATGTTACAGGCACTGCGATAAGGAAGAGAAAATCAAGAGGGGGATTACCAGTAACGTCAAAGGCAACAGGGAAGTCTAATAGGGGAAATGAAAGGACCTTAAGGGCATTTAAGAGGTGTGTTTATTCATAACGAGAATAATATCATCCACCAACACTTACACTAAGTGTTGTTTTATATACTGCCATCTTGTCCTCCAGAGATTCAGTCTTACTTGGAGACTGGAATGACTTTGATGAGTAAATATGATAATATGGACTAGGAACTGTGGAACTCTTGGACACAGAAAATCAGGAGACTATTTCTCACAGGTTAGAAAGATTTATGAGTGTACTTGATTTGTCCTACTATGCCCCTCATCCATAATGATCACCGTTTATGCCCATTCTGGTCACCTAAATATATTTGGTATTTGTTCTCTCATTTCCACACTGAATCTGTCATCACTTCTTACCTGTATTACTACAGTGGCCTCCAAACCCCAGTATGTCTGCTTCAGTTTTACCTCATTGTCATCTAATCTTCAAGAACTGCCAGAATGTTCTTTCCATAATAAGGCTGAATGTAAACTACCCTTAATTAAAACCATAGACTTCAAACTAATTACCGTAATACAAAAAAGCCTTTAATTACCTTGTCTTCATCTATGAAATCAAGAAAATCTGAGCAGCTATCATAACACTTGTTGCACTCTTCTGACTTTTCCATCTACTTTAGTTAGATAGTTAGATGTTGTTCTGTTCTAGCTCCTTAGGGTTTAAAACAGTGCCTGGCATATATAACCATGCATTTAAAAAATTCCCCAAACTGTATATTTCATCCCTATAACTCGTTTATTTTGTAACTGGAAGTTTGTACATCTTAATAGTTTTTGATGGATTGAATATATAGGTACATAAAAACTAGTAGGAATGTTACTTTTGTCTACCTGTCCATACACTATTTAAATAAAATTATAAAATTTATTGAGCAAACACTGAAAAAGTTAAATGCTTTATAAAATTTCCATTGTACATCATTTTTCATAGCCTATATCCCTCCACAAAATTTTGAATGATAAGTATACACATTACTTATTTTTTACTTAATACTTACAGCAGAAAAATAAATGGAAGGCAGTATCCCTTTTAAATCATATTCCTCCTGGAACATGGGCTTTAGAGACACACATTCTTATCCAGATTTTAGTCAGCGGATTAATTTAGCTGAAGCCTCCCAGAGGACTCTGGTGTGCAACTCTGTCCCTGGAGAGAATTTTGGAACCACAATAGCAACTCTAAGTAAAAAGAAGGTACTTTCTCAGATCTTTATATCCACAGTGCCACAACTTCCAAATAATTAAGGAACAGGGCAACTCTGAACTGTTTATCCTAGAATGTACATGCACTGCTTTCTCTTCATCCTCTAAAGTCACAGTGTTCTTTAAGATTTCTAAGCAGATCGTTTGGAAGGCAAAAGATCACACTCAGCCCCATCTGCTTCCCTCTCTCCCATTCAAATAAAGACAAATTAATTCTATTTACTATGTTACATCAATAGTTATTTAGCCAGACATAAATAAATTATAGAAAAATAAAAGAGGTAATTTCCACTGATTATATCAGTAGCTGCAGACCTAAGATAAGCAACTTTATTAGTTCTTATAACTTTCCCAGTTAACTTTCTTAGACAGATGTCTCATAGTAGGGTTTGGTATATTACCAGAAACTAGCCATTTCTGGGTATGATCACTCAGAATGCTTATGGAATTTCTCCTAAGATTTTTAAGAGTTAAGAAATAAAACCACAAATATATACAAATGCAATAAATTAAATAAAATTTTTAAATGTATAATGTATACAAAATGTTGCAACCGCTATGGAAAAATTTTAGTAGTTCAAAAATTAGAATTGCCATATACCTAGCAATCTCACTTCTGGGTATACATTCAAAAGAATTGAAAGCAGGGTCTAGAAGAGATATTTGTACATCCATATTCATAGTAGCTTTATTTACAATAGCCAGAAGGTAGAAGCAAACCAAATGTCCATCATCAGGTAAACAGATAAAAGAATGTGGTATACACATATAATGGAATATTATTCAGCTTTAAAAAGGAAGGTAATCCTATCACATTCTGCAACATGGATGAACACTGAGGACATTATGCTAAGTTAAATAAACCAACCACAAAAAGACAAATGCTGTATGATTCCACTTATATGACATATCTATAGTAGTCAAATTCATAGAAATGGCAAGCAGAATGTTGGTACCCAGAGACTTAAGGGAAGGAGGAAATGGGGAGATGTTGTTTAATCGGTATAGAGTTCAGTTTTGCAAGATGTGAAAGTTCTGGAGATCTGTTACACAGCAGTGTGAATATACTTATTACTGAACTGCATGCTTAAAAATGTTTAAGAAGGTAAATTTTACATTACGTACTTTTTACTATATTAGTGAAAAAATTAGATACCAAAATGAGATTTCTTGAGTTGGTATAAAGCTCTTTGTATCTCACTAAAATGGCAGTTCCTTCTTTTAGGTAATTTTTATATTTACACTAAATAAGCAGTACGTAGCTTTCTATTTTAAATAGTTTTTTTTCCTAACATATTAAATATATTTTATTTAATTCTTTGCTTCTTAAGTAAAAATATTTGTAAAATATCTCTACTTATTTTTCTACCCTTTCTGTGTAATGTGAAGAGCGGTTATTTTTGCCAAAGCAATTTTGCAGAAGAATTCATTGCCTTTTTGGACATAAGTTTGTTCTTAGTTAATTATTTCTACCCCTTTAGCATAATTCATAAGAAAACGAGCTTCATCATGTCAGGTGTTTACCTAGTGAAGCTCATTTCCCTCACTCTTCCCTAACTGCAGCAGAGATAATTCAACACCAGGAGTTTGAAATTTGTACTGCACGGAAAAGATAGAGGAAAAAATCTCCCTCTTATGAAAGAAGGTATCACTACAAATTACAAAAGCAAGAGGCCTATAGAACTTGACTGGGTTTGGATTTACAACGGCTGCTGTAGTTAACAATAACAAGTCCTTGACCCAAAGCTAAATGGGAGATTAAGTAATATAAACCCCTAGGATTTTACGATTTATTTCTAAGATTTTTTAGATACATAGATTTAATTTTAAGATTACGAACAAGTATTATTCATATCGTGCAATCTCTCTTTTAGACTACTCACTTGATATCCTCTTCTACTCAATTAGTTTGTCAAGTCATAAATGGGAAGCACTGTAGACGCCAGGAAGTAGGAATGTTTGGATAAGTGAACGGATATCTGTAGAAGATGGTACTTCCTTTTCTTCTTGCCTTAAATTTCAAAGACCTTTTAAATTACATTTCTCAATAGAATGTTATATATGATTAAGCTATTTTCCCTCAACAAGAATTTTCTCTTCCTGCCTTCTTCATTCCTTTTCTCATTAACAGAATATGAAAAGACAGTGTAGAAATAGATGCTTTTGTTCCTGAGAAAGTTGTACATATCACTAAAGATCCATACAGATAGAATTAATGCCAGACTTAGATGGAGACAAGGCCTTTGAATTTGGACTACTCTTAGGGAACCAAAGGGAGTAGGAAGCTTTATTAGTATTAAATATGGTCATTAACAAGTTAGTACTTATTAAAGCAGCATGGCCCTGTTAGGAAACAGTTGAAATTTTATAATCAAATGTAATTGAAATTTAGCTGCAGTTTTATGAAAAAATACCTATAGAGTTATGGTGTTGGCTTGAACATTTAATTAGAAACCTGATTTGTACTTTAATGGGGAAATTCCACAAAAGTTAACATCTTTTTTCATAGGTCCAAGCAGGCAGTGGAAAGGTTGGGTTAGTAGAGGGTGACCTGAGATAAAAATAAGTGCTAGAGCAGGGAGAGGAGAAAAAATGATCACAAAATAATGAAATTGTATAATTTTTCAATGAGTGTCTCCAAATTCTTGTCACCATTTTTTTCAATGTCCAAACAAAAATTATCTCAGAATCTATATATGTTAACTTCTTTCTTCCTCAGAACAAGGGCATTAGCTTTAATTATTCTCTAAAGCTTACCTCTCAAGCTTAACTTAATATAAAAATATGGTTTTTATGGCTCTCAGTGATAATCACAGGTACCATTCACAGGTATTTCCCAACTGTATGTCTCTCCCCAAGGAAATCAGTCTTCCTTTATGGTTTGGGAAAACATTTTTTTTCTTTACAGTTGCGAGTCTGCTTTTCATTTCCTTCTTTCATCAAATTCAGGGTCTCAACCATGGTCTTTATTCCACTACTAGTGAAAAAAAAATGTATTTTCAAAATATAATAATCATTTTAGAATTGCATGCTGCCCTCAGTGGTGACAGAGCTTATTACATGATTAAACATATTAATTAACAAACATTTAAGTATGTATGGTAGGATTATTCCCCAAGTTCAGGATTTGACAAAGGTTAATGAGTAGATCCTAGCCTTATATTTACAAGACTAAAATGGTTCATAGGTGTATAGATGTGGCCTCTCTTGTCAAAGCAAATTTAAGCTTCCACTATAGAATATACAAAATATATAAATATACATAGGCATAATTATTCTCATTGCTATCCCTGAGAAGCAGGATAAAAATATTTCACAGATTATTCCAAAGAAGTGAACATGTTAAAAAAATATTTAGGAAAGTAGTAAGTTCAAAAGAGCATAATATAATCACTCATAAAGCATGATCTCTAAATCAACAGGTTCTGTAATGACTTGATTAAAAATTCATTGAAGTCATCTGAAAAATAACAAAATTATTTAAAAACCAAAGAAACAGAAAGCTTAGACTTTTGGGAAAGACAACATGTGTTCGAAATTTCTGTACCTATGTCTTATTGAAATGGGTAACAATGATTACTCTTTTTTCAACATCATGTGAAGTGATTCAGTTTGCTTCTCTTTATTTATTGCAAAAACTTTGTCAGGTACTTTTTTAAATGTGAGAAAGAGACTTAGTCTCCAGTGTGCGGCTTTGAGCTTATTCATTCTTGCAGGAACCTACTTCAGGGAAGTCTGGATTTGACCAGAAGCCACTAGTTCCAAGGTCAGGAGTAGCAGCAGCAGGAACAGGGGCAATAATAGGTAGGCTCTGGACTTAGACCATGCCTGGAGACATTTGGACTTAGTCTCTGATGCAAAGACACCTCTCTTCTGCTCTATTGGTTTTTGTTCCCTGAGTCCTTTGACTTACACTGCACTCATTCCCACTTGACTCCCCTTTCTGGAGTGCTCATTCCAATGTTCATGCTCTTCCTGTTCAATTACTTGTTTTTCCCAGTCCTGGGAACACCACAAACAGCTTGTTTGGCGTAAATATAAAAAATACCTAAAAGAAAGAACTGCCATCTTAGCGAGATACAAAGAGATCTACACCAATTCAAGAAATCTCATTTTGTTGAAAGGATAAAGGAAACCACTCTAGTGGTTAGGGAATTGAGAATGAAATACTAGGGACTCAAGTTTTAAAAGACAGTTGGAAAAACAGAAACCCTGGAAGAAATGAAGATAGTACGTGTTTCTATTATTCTATCTCTAGATTGAGATTCGATCTCAATATTACAAGAGAATAGTGTATGAATTCACTGGAATTAAATATTCTGTAAGACAAAAGTGATTTTTTTAAAAAGGCATTTGAAATGTGGTTATAAAATCCAAGGTCATGGTTAATTATTCAAAGGGTGAGCGAATCTGAGGTAAGCTAAAACACTGAATGCCATTTTAAGAATACTTCCTCTAGCTGAGTCTTAGTTTTATTTAAAACTCAGGAAGGAAAACAGGAACTAATACAAAGTGGTGATTCTTTGAAGAAAACCAATTAAAAATAAACATTAAAATAAAATTAGAAATAAACCTATAAAACTCTAACAGGTTTACATAATGTGCTAGCATATTGATAAATAACTGACTTCCCATCTTCCTTCTTCAGGTGATAACAACCCTTTTATACTTTTTTTAAAAAATATTTTATAAAGTAGTTTGACTCATAGTGATGTCTGTGATGAATATAAGAGCTAATGAAGAGAATGGGTATATGAACTCCCTTGCTTAAATCTAGCTTAATTGAAAATTAATAGTCAAAACAAGAAAATTAAGTAAAAATGACTGTGAGATGAGAGCATGAGGATTGTTGAAAGGGCAGAGGGAGAAGAAGAAGCATCAATAGTTGCAGAAATATTCAAGCTATATTCATATTAATCTATAGAGCTGCACTTCTGAGATCACTATTTGTAAAATAGTGCTATGTGTGAATAATTCCAGTTCCTTAACTTGAGCTACTCTTGTTGGACACAATTTTGGACATACTTTTTACAAAATTGAGGATAAATTTTAATTTTTTAAAAGTTTCATGTCTGTTTTTACAAATACCTTCTAAAATGCATACCCCATTAAGAAATGTGAACAGTTGGGGATTGTACTCTCTTCATTCCCCTCCTCACGTAAGTGCATTTTCCCAAGGCAGCAACTCACATCAACTACTATTACAATGTATTTCATAAAATAAGACTCACTTGGGGTAGTTTTTCTCTTTCACTCAGAAAGCACTGACAGGTGCTCACCATGTGCCGGATACTAAGAATGCAGAGATGAAAGAGCAAGATCTAAAGGCATATGAGACTGTGACTATATGAATTGCAATAAAGTGGTTGTAAACCGATATAATCGTAGCGTCAGTATGGACCTCTGATTTACCTTCCTCTGGAAAATGGTTATGAGTATTATTGTTTCAAATTCAACTCTCCATTCTTTTAAGGGATCAAATTTTAATTGGGTAATGTACTAAAAATCAAATATATAACAATATGGTCTATGGGTTTTTCAGTACCCTTGTAGAAAAGCTGTGAAGCTGTGCTGAGACTGCTGATAACTGATTCTAAGAGCAGTATGTAGGCTGTGACTAGGATTCTTAGGAATCTCTTTAGATAGATGATAGATGTTAGATACATAATAGACACAAATCTTATGTGTGGGAAATTTTTTCACCTACCTATTGCTTATAAGAGACACATTTAAAACATTAAAAACAGAAAATATTGAGTATAAAATTATGGAAAAGTTTATACAAAGCAAATATTAATCAGTAAAACCTAGTGGCTACATCAGTATCAGAAGAAATAGACTTTAGGAAAAACTAAATGTGAAAAATCAATCAACATATAACAAGATCTTAGTAATTAGAGAAATGCAAACTAAAACCACAGTGAAATTTGTACTTAACACCACCCCTCGCACACACACATCACCCAACATTAAGGTAGCAAAGTAATAAAGTCTGATAACACCACATATTTGTGAAGATGCAGAGCAGCCGAGTTGTAGCAGGAAAAGAAATTGATACCATACCACTTCAGAAAATAACTGGAAATTCTTAAGTAAAGTAGAAAATGAACATACCCATGTCTCATCAATTCTATTTATTCTAGAGAACTCCTTGTACTTGTGCAATACTAGACATGTAAATACCATATCCTGTGTTGTTCATAATAGCAACAGCTCTTAAGCCCCCAAATACCCAAATGTCCATTTGACAGAGTAGATAAATACACTGTAACTTTTTTTTGCTTGTACTATACGGGATATCCTGCAGCAGTGAAAATAAAGGTGAGGTACAGGTATCCCTCTGGAGGAGCAGGAATTTAATTATTAATATAAAAGCAAACTCAAAAATACAAAGTTATTTCCTACAGGTATGTTAAAAAAATTAAATACTGTATATGTGAAAGTATAATAAAATTTTGAGTAAAGGAAAGGAATAAACAAAAAGTTTATATTGGTTACTTTTGGAGAGGAGGGAGGATGGGGGTGAAAATGGAGACTAACACACGGTAACTATGGTAAATTGATATAATAATATTTACAATGTTCACTTTCCCATGTGAAATGTTGAATAGAAATATGTTAGTTTGCTTATTCTTAAATCATTCATATATGTATAGGCTCCTTTATATGTTCAATATATTCCATAATAAATATTCTACAAAGAGTTAATAAATATATAGATGCTGAATAACTAAAAGAGAGTCTGACCAGTTAGAGTGTTGTTGGAAGGATGTGTTTCAAACTCTGTCCTCAAGAAAGTTAACACTATTTCTCCAGTCTGGGCTCTGGGAAGAAAATTATGACTTAAAATCCTTGCCTAATTTGTATATCCTGGCTTTGATAGTATGTCTCTCGCATACAAATGTCTATTCTTAATACAGTATTGAAATCAATTTTACTCTTGTAGAATGTTGGTGGTGATGCCTCTTTTTCCTACAGCCAGACCACTGTCTCCATGCTGACTATCATGTATCCAGTCTTGAAAAGTCCCAGTGAAATCTGACAGATTAAAACCAACATTAACAAAAGCAAAGTAATAGCAAAGTTGAAAATAGTTATAACTTTTGAATATCTGTGACAGAAATAAACATGTTAAAAATATGTAGTTTTATAAAACCTCCTTAGAAAAATAAATTGCTTTTGGCAATTCAAACAAGCAATGATCTTGCAAAATAAAATTTTATAGTGACATTTGAAAGGGGTTCTCCAAATAGAACTTCTCTTTTACAAGTGGCTAATTGTAGTTTTGGATGGACAGTTTGGCATTTAAAATTGAAGGTAAAATAGTTTATGAAACCAATTACACCCACAATTTTTTTTAATGTACAGTTTTACTCTAGTAAGTGATTTAGAGGATATAAAGAGCTTACAAACAACAAATATATATAAAAATTCTAATAAAGCAAGATTCTTGTGGGCGCAAGAGTATTGTGGGCCTCCCATGTCTGTCATACATAGCTACTGCTAAAAAAATGCAAGGACACAGTGAGATGTTTTTCTCTTTTTTCCACTTTGATGTTATACTTAAATATACAGTGATTTCTTAATCTCTACCACAATTTTCAAATTTAACTATATTGATACAAAATAAGTTACTATGTTGAGAAACTAGATGTAACTTTTTATTGACCTGGTAGCCAAACTTCAATACTTAAATTGAAGAAAATGGACAATTTTGAGGATTTTTAGATGGAATAGTTCGTTAAGAATGCTATCATATATTCATTCATCTCCATATAACTCTGGGAACTAACATTGTTCCCTTCCTTCTGGTAAGTACTTAATAAAGATTTATTAGATTACTTTAAATTGAAAAATTAAATCATTTACACACTTTCCCATGATACAGTTATTTTACATAAATTCATTTTACTCTGACTAGAACATCAATACAAACATAAAATTAAAATCATAATTTACTTAATTCAAATAAGTGAAGAGTTGGAGGAGAGGGGTTCAGAGAACGGAAACCCATTACTGTTTTGGCATGAACCTAAATACCTGTTTCCTTTAACATTTACTTGTTAAGAACTTACTGCATTAGGTGTCAAGAAAATTACAGAGATAGATAATATAAAGTCCTTGGCCTTAATGTATTTACTATTTAGAGAGAGAGAAAAAATGAGAATAAGTAAATACATGTAAATATATATAAAATACGTACAATGAACTGTATCAACATCTCCACACTTTAAATCATGGTGAAACTAAGCTAAATTCTTTTTCTTGGGCTTCCATTCATTGAGGCTTTTGCAGAGGTGGTTCCATCTGTTTATGAGGGCCTCATCCTCTTACACAATCACCTGGTAAACAGCTCCCCATCCAATCAAAGTCCTCTGGAGAAGACTCCATTTACTTCCTAGATAGTCTTATAAGCTCTGCATGTTCCCACTGCACTTTGCATATCCTTCCCTTATTGCAGTTGTTTCTATTCCTGTATGATGATTGCAAACATGGATTGAGTATGTATACTTTTTATATCAACCAACAATTAATGGGCATTTAAAAACAATGTGAATAACTTAGTCAATTGTATAAAGACCTAAATTTCTAATAAAATAACCTCTGCTGGATTTTAAATTAAGAAATAAAATTAAATCACAGAAATAAAATTAAATACCTGTTTGGATAAAGGGGATTTCTGCAAGTTTAAGAGTTGAGGCAGATTTGACCTTACAGAATTTAATAAAAAGCAGCCTATAATAACAGACAAAATCCTTGGATTCAAAAGAAAAACTGGATTCAAGGTTAAAATTCACACATTACTCCCTGTCTGATCCTGGACAATGTTTTAATCTAAGTGTTCATTTCCTAAACGGTAAAAAGGAATAGATTTCTGACCTACTTATGATAGGCTTATTGTGATAAAAGAGAAATATAGTGCAGTCACTGGGCAAATAAAGAGAATTATACAAATGCAGAGTATTAATAAATTATGAAAATGGGAATTTAATATAGTATGGATATATCAAACAAAGAAATGGCCTGGTGTCTCAGATTTCTTAAGAAAAAATTTGGAAAATATAAATGGAATGCATGAAGATAGGGAAGAATGGATGCATTTTTAACTACATAGCAGTAAAATGGAATTTTCCTAAGCATTAAGTTTGGAGTTACAATGAATGTTTTATAAGTCATTTTGTGAAATTTTTGCTTTGCATAAATATTAGAAAAACATTTCTAGGTGTATCAACTATTTTTAAAACCAGAAAATCCTCTCCCAGTAGCTAGCACCCATCACCTAGTGGAAAACATAGATCTCTTACATAATTATAATGCTTATTTGTTAAAAGTCACTTGGGTTCTTCAGAATAGCAAGTTGCCTCAATAGATAATAGTCTTACCAAGGAACAACCAGGCCTCCATAAATATTTATTTTTTAAAACTTAGTTATTATACGTTGTACACAACACTGCCGTGGCCTCTCCCGTTGCGGAGCACAGGCTCCAGACGCGCAGGCTCAGCGGCCATGGCTCACGGGCCCAGCCGCTCCGCGGCATGTGGGATCCTCCCAGACCGGGGCACGAACCCGTGTCCCCTGCATCGGCAGGTGGACTCTCAACCACTGCGCCACCAGGGAAGCCCATGTACACAAACTTTTAATAAACACCTTCACTGCAACCAATTTGAAATAATTTAGGACCACATATAAGCGAATAAAGATATAAAAGAATCAGGAACATAATGGAATATCCACATATTGTAAGTAAGTATGACACTAAAATTTAGCTAGCAGTCATCAAAATCTTTTATTTACTGTTTAGTCTCTAGAATCTGATATTTTACAAATGTTTTTATTTTGAAGTCAGAAAACATAAATTGATTATTTAAAAATAAAATTTGATTTTAATGATACATGAATCAAATACCAATGGTAATATTTGTCATAGGAACACATTTTAACATGCTGTCTAGCTGACAACAATAAGTATAACTTGTTATCTACAAATTATTTTAGTAATTTTGCCTTTCCCTTTTGCAACCAAAGTGAAAAGATTAGTTATGCTTACTTTTGGCAGGGTTAGGGAGATGAAATAAAGTGCGATTTAAGCATCAAATTATCATTAAAAATTCCATGTACCAATGTACCATTAACAAATGATACCAACTAAATTGATGATGCACTATGATATCTACCTGGCACCTAATACACATATTCAGAAGACCTGAGCTTGAGTTTCTGCTGAACCAATATTGTGATTTTGGGTAAAAGCTTTGATGTTTCTGGACCAGAAATTTCTCACCTAAAAGGGAGGTAAAATACACACCTTAAAGAGTTATATTAAAACAGGCAATGCATGCGTGTGTGCACACATACACACACACAACCCCCAAGATGAAATTAACTTAGAGCGTGTTTTAGTAACTTAGAAAAATGCTTTTGTTATTAAGAATTTTTAAAACTTCTGTGCTTATTTCTGGTTGATGCTTTTTAAGACAGTGATGCCATATTTGATGCCTTAAAGTTATCCCGAACTTTTCCAGGCATCATCTGGAAAAATGAATAGAATTGCTTTAGAAGTTATTTTCTTGACTGCTTTTCCTGGTTATGCATTATCACAGCTTTTATTTCTATATTCACATTCAGCATCTCCCCACTGTGTTTTGTTCAATTAATCATTAATTAGGATTTACTGTGTGCCAGGAAATATTCTAGGTCCTGGAGAATATTGAGAAAGTGAAAGACAAAGAAAACAGGGCTTCCCTGGTGGCGCAGTGGTTGGGAGTCTGCCTGCCGATGCAGGGGACACGGCCTGTGTGCCCTGGAGATGTTGTGGCATCTCCCGGGAAGATCCCACATGCCACGGAGCGGCTGGGCCCGTGAGCCATGGCCGCTGAGCCTGCGCATCCGGAGCCTGTGCTCCGCAACGGGAAATGCCACAACAGTGAGAGGCCCGCGTACCGCAAAAAAAAAAAAAAAAAAGAAAAAAGAAAACATAATGCCTAACCTCCTAAAAATTATAGAACCGTGAGGGAGACAACCATTAATTACGGAAACAAACAAATGTTGAATTGCAATTATAATCACTATATGGCTATAACTATTAAATAAAATCTTATTTCTAATGACTCTTACCTGGTTAGAAAGATTAGAGAATTCCAGAGGATAGACTATTAGAGCTGAGATTTAAATGATGTACAGCAGTCACATAGGTGAAAAGGAATGGATGGTAAAGTGTATTCCAAATAGAAAGAACAGCACATGCAGGCTTCCTCAGCCTGGGAAAGCTGTGTGTTTGATGAACTGAAAGATCACTGTGGCAGGGGTGTGACAAGCAAAGGGAAGAATACTACAAAGGGAGAATGTTTTATTCTATTACAGTCCTTTATACTATTCCAACTCAATACCTCTAATTTCTAGGCCACTAAGTTCTGCCAGTCATTCACTTTTCATCCTTGCTTGGCTTCGTTTCCTGGCACAGTGGTTCAATCATGTTTGATTTATGCCATATTCCAGTCACAGCCCAATATTAGACCTTCTATATTGGGTGCCTTCTCTAAATTTTGGATCAAGAAGGGAAAAAAGTTTCTTCTCCCCTCCACTATCCCAACACATGCCAGTGCACATACTCCCTGTAGGATTTCCTTAGCCTTATATCATGATAGTACCAGTACGTTTTTACCAGACAAACTCATTTCTTAAAATGCAGTAACATTTATCTGCCTGTCTCTTAAAGGAACAGATGACAAAGATGGCAAACTTGTCTCTCCAAGAAAAGAATGCACACTTTTTCTTACACTCACATCAGGTGATCAAAGAGCACCCTTTGTCTCTATATAGACATGGTCTATACACCTATCTGAAAAGGTCTTATGTCCTACAGACTTCTATTTTTAGTAAATTTGATTAGATCCTAGGAACCCACTAGTTCTCAGTGAAGGCCAGTAGGTATCCGTTATCCATGGAACTAATGTTCTCTTTCTCACTATAGGAATAGAATAAGAGAGGGTAGTTTTACACTTGTATACTTGCATATTAACTTCATCTGCTGGAAGAGTATGACAATGATTCTAAGAGTTCTAGTAGGTTTGTGAGGTCTTGCTAATTGGAAAACAGCCAACTGTATCATCCTTGACGATTTTCCATTGAAGTCCATTCTCTGTTTTCCTGGTTATGACTTGGCATACTTTTAAGTTACACTTTATTTAACTTCAAACCCAGACAGGAATGGCATTCCAAATTAGATCTGTACCTGGAACAGAATTTATTTTAGACAAAATGGTAAAGTACAAAAAGTTCTTCTTCGGTGACCCTATAATCCAACATCTGCAGAATTTAGATTTTTGATGGTAATCTCTTTCTTTCTCAGAAGCCCTAGCATGGATTCTGTTCCTTATTAAAACTCTTTTCATGAGGTGACTTTTGAATTCCATCATTTTTTCTAGATTTATTGGTTGAATATCTTCTGTAAGGAAAAGCTTTCTCTTGATTAATTTGTTTCAGAATGGTCTTACTGATTCTTATTTTAGTCAATGAGTTATAATTTTTCACTAGTATTATTTCGATGCTCAGATTGCACCAAATTTGGCCAGGGGAGTCCCTTTAAATTGCTTCTGTGTTCGTTGACATGCCTTCATTAATCTCTAAGTGCTACCTTGCTTTCTGTCACTGCAAAGATATTCCAGGCATATCTTTTACTTTTCCTGCCCTTGGTCTAAAATCATTTGGTTCTCATAATAATTGATTTAGGCAATAGTCACTAATGAATGTTAAACCTAGTGCTGAATGTTTGAAGAGTAATCAAATATTTACATAGTCTCAAAGTTCCTCCCACAGCATCCTACCACAAGATGCTTTTAATTACAATGAGAAAAATAATCATTTTACAATGAAGAAAACTAGCAAACACCATCTTAATCAAGTGATCAAAGCTGGACCATCACCAGTAAGTGATAAAACAAAATCATATTCCTCCTGATATGATGGACATAAAAGGAAACAGCACTGGGAATGTGGTACTTTTCAAAAATATATATAAGCACAATCTAAACATCAAACCCTGCCTAACGGATACTCTGCAGAATAACTGACCTACTCTTTGAGAAGTCAGTCTCATGACACACAAAAAAAGAGAAACTGTTGTAGATTAAAGAGACTAAAAAGACATGGCAACTGAATTTAATTCATAGTCTAGGATTTTCTTTTCTATAAAAATATTATTGAGACAATTATCAAACTGTCAAATCTCATTAAATACTGAAGATTATATATTATCTTCAATGTTAATTTTGATTATGATAACTGGTCTGAATTTATCTTAAAGTGTGTCTTGGTTTTAGAAAATATACAACAAAGCATTTAGGAATAAATAGGCACTTTGCCTGCAACTTCCTTTCAAATGATTCAGAAAAAAAACTATCTTAAGAGTAAATATGATAAAACTATGAACATTTGAGAAATCTGGGTAAAGAGATACAGAAATTCTTTGTACTACTCTTGTAACTTTTTGTAAGTCTGAAGTTGAATATTGTGCTACTATAATCAAAGAAAAATACAAAGGAAACTAATGTCAACATCTTGAAATTTACAAAGTCTCAAAATTCCTCCCACAGCATACTACCATCTTGAAAGAGTGTGATTGCTACTTGGAATGACATGTACTGTGGTGCCGGGCATCCCAGAAGTGATCTTTGTTTTTTCCTTCCTTTAAATAAGTAAAAATCCCCAACGGTAGCTAATCATTAATTTATTTAATATTAAAAAATTCTATTGATCATAGTAACTCATTTAAATTTTATGTTTTAATTGGAACAATATTGAAATATCAGAGAGATTTTAAAAAAGAGAAGTTTCACGAACTCAGAAAAAATAATTGGACTAGGTGACGAATTAAAAATGAAGGAAACAGGAAATCACTGCCTCCTAACTGATTCTAGCATCTTACTGACATTAGCAGAAAGAAGAACTCAGAAGGACTTTTTCTATTAATTATTCACAGCCCAAGACTGCAAAGCTTTAAAAAAGGAACTTAAGATCAACTTAAATCAGGTCATATTTCTCATTAGGCTTTCTTCCTCCACTAATGCTGGGGTGTATTTTTTTTTCTACTTACCTTCTATCTCTACATTTGTTGGGACCTAAGGGTCCCTGATGATTTTCTCTAGAGTAATCTGGCAAAAAAAAAAAAAAAAAATTGCTGAACTTTAACAAATGATTTACTACATTTTTTTAATATAGAAAAATATCTAACTCATTTATGTTTTTTCCTTTGTTTTTTGAATATTTCTATAAGCATTGCCAGTCATGAAATAAACACACCCTAGTATTTTGTACTTTGATATATAATTAGAGGATTTTTCCACATACCATTTGGTATAGCAAAATATGAGAGGTTTTTTTTAATTCTTAGAAAATTTATGGAATTAAAAAAAAATCAGCCAATATGGTTCCAAAGTAATTATATAACAGCACATCTATTACTAAAATTAAATTTGAAAATATTATATACTACCTATAATGGCCCAAAATAGGCTTATTTCCTCTGGTGGCTATGTGAGCGATAAATATTAATATATTCTCTGTTTATTTAACTAGTTACTGTTCCTTGGCTATTTTTCTCCTGTACAAATTTAAATATTAACTAATTCTAATCTCTTTAGAATACAACTGATAAGTATGTTCTGAAGTTATACTACCATGACTTTTCCTAAGATTTATGTAAATTGAAACCACTTTCCAGCACCTTGGCTCCATTTATTTTTGCAGTACGCGGGCCTCTCACTGCTGTGGCCTCTCCCGTTGCGGAGCACAGGCTCCGGACGCGCAGGCTCAGCAGCCATGGCTCATGGGCCCAGCCGCTCCGCGGCATGTGGGATCCTCCCGGACCGGGCCACGAACCCGTGTCCCCTGCATCGGCAGGCAGACTCTCAACCACTGCACCACCAGGGCAGCCCTAGCTTTATACATTTTTTAAAAATTTTGTTTTAATTTTTAAACAGATGTCAGTTTGGGATATAATTAAAAACACACTACATCCTTATGGAATTTAGTGTTCAAATTCAAATATGTTCCTATGCATTTTGTATTCTACCCTACAAATTCAATGGAATGAAATTTTGGTCAGGTGCTTTTAAGTTATTTCCTAGTTCCCTTCTAATTTGGCCAAGTTGGGCCAAACTGTTTCATAGTACACCCCGTGAGGAAATGCTCTGTTTTTCCCAGTATTCTTTGTCTTCACCATACTGTTTGGCACAATTTCATCTCCCTTCCATCTTCATAATCACACTTTTTTTTTTTTTTAGGTTTTAGTTGTCTGGGGATCCTATAGTTATCCAGCTAACCTATAAGAATTGTTTTATAGTGTCAATCAAGCCAATGTTAGCTTATGACACAGAACATACTGTTGCCTCCTCAGTTAGATTAGGGCTTACTGATAGAACTGCTCTGTAAATAATAGCAAAAGATGGATCATGGAACTCTAGCTGGACAGAGAAGGACATAAGCCAGAATGGGCAGAGTAAAAAATATAAATCAGTGGAGTCGATATTGGCTGTTTCCAAAAGGTCTACATATTGTTAAAGTAAAGATATTAAAGAGAGTAAGTTACAGGGAAAGAGACTGGAAAATGAAGTTGGAAAATTGGGACTTCAGAAGTGGTACAGCAAGTTCTAGTAGCATTATTTTTCAGGGTTCGGCCATGGGAGAAGGTAACTAACTGATAGTGGTAAACAAGCTTTTGAAAAATGCGGTAGTCATACACAACAAGTTTAAGATGTTCTACAGGTCATGGGAATCTAATGTTCTTGAGTCTTAAGAGCAAGCAACACTGAAAGAATAACTGGGAGTCAGGAAAAAGATGATCGGCTTGTTGAGGTTTTATAAGTGGAAGTCCCTTGTCCGTGGCACCCCCCACAGTCCCAGGCAAATCGGAACAGTTGGTCACCTGAGGTGAATGAGTGTGAGACCAGGAGTGAAGAAGGTAGCAGTTGCATAAGGACCAAAAATCTTGTAGGAAAAGAAGGTATGACTACCAGGAAGTGGCAATGAAGGTGAGGAGGGAATCCTCTCTCTTGATATAGAACACTTGGGAGGAAAAAAAGCAAACCAATGTTGAGAAGGCAGTGAAGGAGTTTTTGCAAAGGATAATGTGATTTAGTTCAGACAAGGCTATCTAGGCATACACTGTGACGGTGTTGAAGAAAAAGTGATTGTGCTAAGAGCACAAGTTGATGAGCCCATAGCGCAAAGGTAATAGAGAGAGAGAAAGGAATGGAGGACAAGGAGACACCATAAATGAATTCATGGAAAATGTGGGGTTTAGATCAGATGACATATAATGAGCAAAATGATAAATGATGACTTTTATGGTGACTGAGATACATAGGGAGAAGCAATGGAATCAATTATTATAGACTCTTTAGAAAAATAGGCCATAAAACTATGGAATGTTTTATTTGGTAGTATGTTGACTCTGGGCCTCTACCCCTTGGGCTGCACAAGATGATATTTCAGCATAATAAGAGTTTCTTCCAACTTCCCCAGATGGTGTGATTAAGATGCGAGGGGCTGCTTCCCAAGTCTGCTGTTCCAAGGTGTAGGGAGGAAGCTGCTGCCTCAGTTTTGCTGCAGAAGTTCCTTCTTGCTCTGACCTATGTCTACTAGTTGGGCTAAAGCAGGTACCCAGGATGTACTTCCTTGCCTGGAATTAAGCATAGGGCTTATAGTGGATTCCCGCTGTTGTACTCTGCTCACTCCCTTTGTTTGAATCTCTAGGATCTGATCCACAAGAAGTTGCTATATATAGATACTTTTCTGTTTTCTTTGTCCAGCTGATGTTGGAAACCACAGAAATAAATGACCATGTTACAGTTTGCTCTTTAAAATATAATTTTATACAGTAGAGATCTCACACAGTTTAAATTTGTGAGAATAATTGAGAAAGGCTTGGCCTTCAAACACTTAACATGACTTTTATAGGTGTATCTCCACCATTCATCTAAATGCCGTAAGGGAAACCGTTGCTGTTTTATGGTTGGTTCAGCTTTTAACAGCTTTGGATTTTGTTTTGGAAATGAGTGCTAGGGAAATCACTTGTTAACTACTGCATATTTAACAATATTGATTTTCACAGTGCAGACACAATAGGTAAAAACAGTGCTTGTTGGTCTAGCTGCTTCCAGAGCATTATTATAAATTCCTTCTCTCATTAGCTTGAATTAATGCTTGGTATCCACACTTGACATTTCCTGGAAATTTAAATGTTATCTTCTTCTTGTTAGATGTAGTCAGATACCACAAAATCATTTACTAATAAAATTAAGTAGATAGATTTTTCCACTAGCTGAGGATAAGATTAAGGAGCAATTGTTCAATAACAGGAAATAGAACTAACTTGAGTCATCACCTTTTTATTTTTATTTTCCTAAATAGAACAAGTCCCTGGTAGACACTAGATTGAGAGGGAGCTTAATATAATTATGTACCTGTGAAATTATTACCAGCTTTGACAGAAATGCCTCTGAGAAATTTAATAACTCAATGTCAAGGGATCTTATATGCCTTTTATAAGCAGAGAAAAATCCAGGAAAGAAAATCTGTGCACATTAATATCTTTGCATTTGATATAAATATGCGCAACAAACATATAATAGATGCTTATTGTTACTAGTATTAGGGAAATACAAATCAAAACCATAGTGAGATACCATTTCATACCCATTCAGTTAGCTATTATTGAGATAATAGAAAATAACAAGTGATGGTGAGGATGTGGAGAAAGTGGAACCCTTGTGCCACTCCTGGTGGGAATGTCAAATGGTGCAGCCCCTGTGGAAAACAGTATGGTGGTTTCTCAAAGAATTAAAAATACAGTTACCATATGGTACAGCAATTCCACTTCTGGGTTTATGCAAAAAAAAAAAAACCTGAAAGCAGGGACTCTAATAGACATTTGTACATCCATGCTCATAGCAGTATTTTTTTTTTTTTTTTTTTTCGGTACGTGGGCCTCTCACTGCTGCGGCTTCTCCTTTTGCGGAGCACAGGCTCCGGACGCGCAGGCTCAGCGGCCATGGCTTACGGGCCCAGCCGCTCGGCAGCATGTGGGACCTTCCCGGACTGGGGCAGGAACCCGTGTCCCCTGCATCGGCAGGCGGACTCTCAACCACTGCGCCACCAGGGAAGCCCAGCAGTATTTTTCACAATAGGCAGAAGACGGACTTAACCCAAGTATTGATCACTGGATGAAGGGATAAACAAATGTGGTCTGTCTACACAGTGCAGTGTTATTCAGACTTAAAAAGGAAGGAAATTCTTTCACGTGCTACAACATGGACGAATCTTCAAGACACTGTGCTAAGTGAAATAAGTCAGTTCCAAAAAGACAAATACTATATGATTCCTCTTACATAAGGTACCTAGAGTAGGCCACTTCATAGAGACAGAAACTAAATTGTGGTTATCAGAGGTTGGGGGAATGAAAACTGGGGAGTTATTGTTTAATAAGTACAGAGTTTCAGTCTGGGATGACGAAAACGTTCTGGAGATGGATAGTGGTGATGATTGCACAACAGTGTGAACTTAATTGTACTGAATTGTACACTTAAAATGGTAAACTTTGTGATTTATATTTTATCACAATTCAAAAAAAGAATGGCAAAAAAATAAAATAAAATTACTAACATATTAATGTTTCTCCTAAAGCCATGATAGGATACACACACACACACACGTGTGTGTGTATATATATGTACATACATATGTACAGAGAATATGAATAAAGCATAGATTTTAAAAGAACTATTTGTGGAAATTTAAAGAACATGATTGGTTAAGACAGTGAAACCAAAGAGCAATTGACTGTCTCCCAAAAAGTTACATCTATTTCCTGGGTGAAGTTTGTATGGACCAGAGTTTGGACATGACCGTTAAAGTTTCAGAAGTGTGACTGTCTCAGCTCTTTGAGAGTTGATGCAGTTTTCAAAGATGGACGTGACTTAACCAATGCAAGATACTGATGTGGATGACTAGAACAACATTTAAAAAATAGCACAAAATATGGACAGTAATCCTTATAAGAATATGGTCAGAAATGTTCTACCTAACATAGTGAGGTTGTATGGATAACAGTTTATAATACAAAATCACAATTTATATGGTTAAATTAATAAATTTAACTGTTACCAGAACCAGGATATCTGTGTATGTATGATGAATGTATATTCTTCCTATGGTTTGTAATCTCCCATGGGAAGCCAATTCACAATCTAATCGTAGATTGAGGACTGAGAAATCAGAACAATGGGAGTGTTAGATAAACTACACATGCCCAGGATAACACAGTTGATTGACTCCCTCTCTCTAGAGAGGTGGCCTTACTAGTAGGAGGTAAGTCTACTGAGAAAGGCCCCCTCCCTTCTGGACCTTTGTGGTAGTCATCGTCAACACTGGTTTTGAAGATCTCTCATTTCTACAGGCCTGAGACTCACCACCCCTCCTCTTGAGGGACATAGTCTCTCTTTTGATAGACATTGAATATGGTTAGAGTTTAATCTTAAGAACGTTGAAGTTATTTTAGCCTCTTATTGACTTTCTGTATATTAAACCAAGGTTTTTCAGACTCAGTACTACTGACATATGGGGCTGGATTATTCTTTGTTGTGAGAGATTCTGTGCATTGTGGGATGTTTAGCAGCCTCCCTGGACCCTACTAGATGCCTGTAGCACCCCCTCCCCACTTGTGACATCAAAACTGCCTCTCGACATTGTCAGATGTCCCATGGTGGGGCCAATGCATCTCTGGTTGAGGACTGCTTATTTAGTCTAATGTATTATATGTTTGTTTCTAAGTTTAGAAAGCAAAAAGAAACCCAATTTCCAATTTTTTTTGACTTACAGTTATCTTATAGTTGCCATATACTAACAGCACATGTGTGATGGCCTTTTCTAAACTGTGTGGTTTTGTCTTAGCACAAAAGTTGCTCTATACTTCTATGAAAGAGAAATTTGTGGCATCTAGTTGTTAAGATGACTTCTTTAAAAAGCCATTTCCTACACTGATTACCAGAAAGACACTTTAAAATAAGCTATTAATTTCCCCTTAATGTTTTTTTTCTCTTGTCCCTACTCCCCCTCCAGCTACTGGCCCATTCCTCTACCAGCTCTTAATGTAAAATTGCTTCAGGCACTTTTCCTTATTTGCTGTCTTCAGTTTCTTTCCTCCCAGTTTCTGGCCAGGCTTTTGCTCATATTATTTCACTAAAAATGCTCTAAATCATCAGTCATCTCCAATGTCAGTTTTTCTATTCTCAACTCACTTGACTCATCAGCAGTGTAGAACACACATAAATTCTCTCATTCATAAAACAATCTCTTTGTTTTCCTGGATACTTACTTGGTTTTCCTTCCTCACAGCCCTCTTCTTACTTTCCTTTGCCTCTTCCTCCAAATTCCCCGGACCGCTTTTCCTGCACGCAAAGTCTCAGTCCTCGGACATCTCTCTCTCTTTTTTTAATCCACGCTCCTTTGTTAATTATCCCTTTTATTATCCTCACATCAAAATAAAATTGACTCTCAAACATAAATATTTAGCCACACATCTCTTCTAGACTTCAAACATGGAATTTAAATGCTTAATGCATTTAAATGCTTAACTTCACTTGGATATCTAAAAAATATTTCAAACTTCACCTAGCCAAAGTTAAATTCCTGAAGAGCTCCCCACCGCACACCAACCATCCTCTGTCTCTCTCTCTCTTCAAATCAGTAGATAAGAACTCTAGGCATCTACTGACTCAGGAGGAAAAAAAAAAAAGGGAATTAATTTTGATTCTTCTCTTTTTCTCACACTTCACTTCTAAGGTGTTGGCAGATTCTGTCATTTTTAATTCCAAAATATATTAAGGTTATATCCATTTACCAAAATCTGCACTGCTCTCAGTTTGCTGCAATTTACCCTAATCTCTTCTGGAATATTGGAATAGCTTCCCATTAGGTTTCTTTGCTTTAGCCTCTGAGTCTGTGCAGTCTAGTTTCAACACAGAAGTCAGAGTGATCCTGTTAAGTATAGATCACAGCATTTCACTCATTTAAAAAATAATTTTTTCCTTGGACCTGTAAGACCTAAAAGATTTGACCTCCAATTAACCTTCTGACCTAAGCCCCCAAACACTCATTCTCCCCGAGTTCTCTCAAGCAAAAACACTTCCTCACTGTTTCTCAAACACCCTGAACATGCCTCTGCTTCAGGCTTGTGGCATTTTGCTGTTCTCTCTACCTTGAATGAACTTTCCCTGATAAATTGGTATATTTACAGGGCCCGTTCTCTCATTTCCTTGAGGTCAATCCTTAAATATCATCTTTTCAATGAATCCTATCAGGCCACTTTATCTGAAATTTCAACAGCCTCCTACCCACTCACCAGCACATCATACCTCTTCTCTGCTTTGTTTTACTTCTTTGCACTATTTAATGTACAAAATGTTATACATATTAATCATGTTTATTGACTGTATTCTTCACTAGAATATAAAATCCACGAGGTCAGGAATTTTGTATCTCTTGTTTACTGCTAGGAAATCTGTGCTTAAGATAATAATCTTTGGCACATAGTTGACCCTTGGACAACACAAGCTTTGAACTGTGCAGGTCCACTTACACATAGATTTTTTTCATTAGTAAATACTACAGTACTGCACGATCTGCATGTGGTTGGTTGAATGCAGGGATATGGAACCGGTTATACAGAGGGCCAACTATAATTTATGCACAGGTTTTTGACTATGCAAAGGGTTGGTGCCCCTAATCCTTGAGTTGTCATGGGTCAACTGTATATGATTTAATGAGTGAACAGATGGAGACTACATTAATGATTGAATGACTAAATGAATTTTCAAACTTAGTGTTAGAAAATTGTTCCAGTCTTATTTTTAATTCTCTTAGTACCTGTAGTTACTTTCATGTTACATATCTTTTTCTATTTTTTTTCTAGCCTAGAATTTCCAGATATATTTTATTTTGTAGGTCTTTTGAAATATTTTGTTTGTTTGTGCATCACCTTGTATGACTGGAAGCTTGTTGATATTTGTGTTAGTTTGCAGAGAAGCAGACACCAAAACCAGGTTAGCAGTGCAAGAGATTATAAAGCCTGTGTAGGGAAATGGGAGGAAGTCAGGAGTCTGGGAGAACCATCAGACCATGATGCAGTTTTAATCCCAAGTGAAGGAGAAAATGAGAGGAAGGTTGGGTGGAAGTATCTTAGACTGCAATGCAATTCTAAGGAAAGTACTGCAAGATTATCAGAGTTCTTGAGCCAAAGTCACCCCTCAGAGGAGTGCCACCTCCCTCAGGAAGAGGCCTTAGGATCCCTGGTCACACTGGGGCATTGGTTAGGAGCAGCTCCTGTAAAGTGTAGCTTCAGACTGAACACAGTTAGGGATTTCAAAGAGCAGCAATTCAGCCATTGGGAATTACACTCCTGGCAGGCATTCAGAAATCATTAAGGCACATTTTCATGACCACAATGTATTGGTTTTCTATTACAGTGTATTTTGCTTTTTAAACATCAATAGATTTCTTCACATTTCCTTAAATTTATTTTGTTGTTATTTTCCTATGTATTTGAGTTAACATCTTAGAATTGAAGGGGAAGAGTTGTCACATAACATTACTGTAGGTCTCTGAAAGGCTCCTCTTTTGAATAAAAAATAAGCTAAGACAGGTTGCTCAACTGCCACCCCAAACAGCTCTACACTGCTTTCCTGGCTCTTTGCCCCTTCTCCGTATCCTGTCGAGTCTCGAGGTCCCAGTTAGAACTCTGTGTCTGCTGTGTGCTGGTGGATGTCTAGCCTGCGCAGTGTAGCCTCCACTTTCTGACCACAAAACCCCACTGCCATCTGGATGACTCAGCTCCTATACTGTCCCTTTTCCCAGCTCACACTGGAATGGCACTGCCAGTAGCTGCTGGAGCCACCAAGTTACTCCCCAGTTCATTGCTGCTTTCTGTCTAGGGACAGCAATTTAACCTTTGAGCCTATTGTGAGAGTCCTTCCTCAGCCCCTACCATGGGAGGCAGTGTGATGTCGTGGAACCAGCACTGACTTTGAAGCCAGATGAGCTTCTATTCTACTATGTCTTAGCAAATGCTTTAACCTCTCTATTCAACTTCCTCACATGGAGATTCAGGCTAAAATCTTCAGTACTTACCTCACAGCATTGCTGAGAGGATCAAATGAGATAATCTAGGAGAAAGAACTTTATAAACAAAGCTAAATATTCTTAATATGTGCATAACATTATGTTAAGGGATCTGACCCATGGAAAATTATAATATGATCTCTTATGATGTTTATTATATAATCTCATTGGGGAACAGAGCAATGCACATGAAATAACAGAAGGTTGATAAGGAAGAGCCTGTTCGCTGTCTATCCAAAGCCATCTCCTTGCTTTCCTGCTAACAGCGGCCCTATATTTACTAGTACACGCAGACATCTCTTGATCTCAGAGAACAATGCTAGCCCAAGGAGAATATGTTTGAGATTTTTACGTTTTTTGGTCAAGATCTGACTCCAGCTTTAATTGCTGCATTTCTAACTCAACAACATACTAGGGTTTATCAAAGGTTCAGGAATAAAAAGTAGAAAAAAAATCATCATACGATATTTACATATACTGATAACCCCACTGTCTTTAGATATTGGAAATATTCATTAATGTATTAGGGTTCCCCAGAGAAACAGAAACAACAGTTTGTTGTTATGGAAATTTATTATAGTCATTGGCTCATGGGATTATGGAGGCCCACAATCTGCTGCCTGCAAGCTGGAGGATCAGGAAAGCCAGTGGTGTAATTTAGTCCAAGTCCGAAGGCCCAGGAGTGGGGATGAAGGGGGGTGGGTATTGGTTTAAGTCCTGGTTCGATTAGAAAGACCCAAGAACCATGGGTGCTGATTTCCAAGGGCAGAAGAAGATGAACGCCCCAGCTCAAGCAGACAGCAAATTTGACCTTTTTCTACTATTTGTTCTTTTAGGCCCTCAAAGGATTGGGCGACGCCCACTCGTATTGATGAGGGTGATCTTCTTTATTCAGTCTTTAAATTCAAATTATAATCTCTTCTGTAAACACCCTCACAGACACACTCAGAAATAATGTTTTATCAGTTATCTGGGCATCACTTAGCCCAGCCAAGTTGACGTATAAAATTAACCATCACAATCAACAATATCACTTTAACTAATTTTTCAGGAAAATGCATCCTAGTCACTATACAGTAAAAATTGATGATTTGCTAGATTTTCTGGGTCAGGATCATATCCATCTACATACGCTAGAAAACCAAGTTCACATGTTGTTGTTTACCTTTTAATAAATTCATTGAAGGCTGTATTTTTTTCTCTGTTTACTGTTTCCTCTGTTTACTAATATTTGGATGCAACTACTCTCAGTTTTTATCTTTTTCACATAATTTAATGTTCTTTTATTTCCTTTATAGTAAAATAATTATTTAAACATATGTATTACAATTTCCATGTTAAGTTTTTTTAATGGAGGTAGGAGAGTTAACAATTTTGTTTGTAACTTTTATTTTACTGCATTATTGTCAGATAATATGGATACTATCATTGCTGCTTTGTAGAAAGTAATATATTGTTGTGGCATATTACACTGGCAATTTATGTGAAAATTCCATGCATTTTTGGAGACAATATTGTTTCCAATGTTCATTGGACATGCAGTTTAAAATACGTGAGGTGGATATGAATCTCAGGCTGTAAAAGTCAAGTGTGCAAGAAATGTCATTTTATTTATTAACTGTGACAGCTGGATTTTGGATTTAAGCTCCTGTTCTGTCAGGCTAGAGTAGAAATATCAATCTCTATTTTGGTGTTTTTCTCCCCCACTTCTAGGTCTTGGGAACTTAGCTACTACCAAGACATTGGCAGTATAGAGTGGGGACGATGGTCCTTTGTTCACTGGTTGTTAATATAAACAGAGGGGGTTCCTATCATTCATTTCAGGACTGTGCTCCCCACCCCCTTTCATGTCACACATAGGAAGTGAGAATGTGAGGCGATGATACTCCAGTGTAGCCATTTCTCTGGCAACATGTTGGTTCAGTCTCCTCTACCTCAGGACCCAAAGATGTGTCCTACTTCTCCTCCATTCCTGCATCCCTTCATCCTGTGTAATACTCCAAATTGTCTGGGTGAAGAAATTTACCATCTGCTAGAGCAGGGGATGGAGGAGAATAAGAACATATAAGGGAAAAAATGTAAAGATTAACACCTCACAATATTATGTCACATAACCCCTACTAAGTTCATATTCCTGCCAAAAAAAAATTTACATGTTTTCCAGATGCAGCTAACCACCAAAATATCTTAAGCAATGTATCAGCCTTCTTATACTCTCCATCAAAGATAAGACACAAAATTGGCCTCATAGAAATTTCACTAAGATGAAATCTAAAAAGAGTTTTGGGGGAAGGAAAAGTTACCTGGTTTAAAGACAGCTAGATGAAGTCAATTACTGTAGTAAACGTAGTCTGATTATCTCCTCATTGTTCTAGCCCCTATTTAGACAGTCTTCAGTCCTCACAGTTCAGATGGCTGCCCCTGAACAAATGTGGCCATGCTAGGTGATAGCTCAGTAGAATGGTTACTAGACTGTATTGGTGACCAGCCGTCACACTCAATCTTGTGTTTGCACCTGGCATGTGAGAAGAAATGGAAGCCTATGAACTATTGTGGGTCCACAAGCACTTCACTCCTTGTTGCTCTCTGATTCGACAAGACTCTTTAAATGTGGCCTAACCTGTGCATTTACAATCTGTAGATTTTTTCTCAGTGGTTTCAGTCCATCATGACATTTTCATTTTTCACAGAAGCATGGCAAAAAGAGAACATGTGATTTTCAAAATTCCTAATGGGGAAGAACTGTTTCATTCTGTTGAAGGCAATCCACTTTCCAGAGTTGCTGTAAAGTTGGGTTTCTTTTTCTAAGAGTCAGTTTCTCTTTTTGGACCTAAGAATGGCATATGGGAGACATACGAGGGGAGTGAGTGGTGACTGGTTGGCATTTTGGAGTTCCTTCAATTTCAGATCTGATTCTCGAAGCCATTTGGCTCCCCTGAAGTTTGCAAAGTTTTGGTCAGGATTTCTAATTCCTGAAACAAATCTCTGTCTGTCTCAGCCATTGCTGCTGCAATACCTCCATCTGTTCCTAGCTTCTCTTGTTAATGGAGTTAAGAAATCAACCCAACTTTATTCCTTTCTTTACTCAGTCACCAAGAAAAATCTGTGTGGGTTGTGCTTGTTTAGGTTAAGCTCAAAGCAGAGCTTGCCAAAGCCTGTTCTGAATCGTTCAGATCCAGGCATCATGAGTCAAAATCTCCTCAGATCAGTGTCCTTGCCACTCCAGAAAAGCATTTAGTTCTTTTGGAAATCATTGAGAAACCGACCTTAAAATTCACGTTCTACATCAGTGTCTTTCCAGATATTCTGCCAGGAATGAAAAAAACTAGCTTAGCTACTCCAGCAGGGCTGTGATTTTTTTTTTTCCCCTCTTCTTTTCATTTTTGCCAAATCCTGCTTCACCTGCTCAGGAGGTTTAAAATATTTACTAGTATTCATTCACAGTCATCCTCATAACAATCCCCTAGATTCATCAAAAGTAGCAGTGACTTAAAGATTTGACCTCAGAGCTGGGTTTTTTAAATTTTCTTTTTCTCTTCTCCAGTAATCTCTTTTATTATTATTATTTTTTTTTAGTAGGAGAATTCATCTCATTCACATTTGATGCAACCATTAATAAAATTGATTTTATTCATATTATCCTCTTGTATGTTTACTTATTTCAAATATTTTTCTTTTCCCTTCTATTAGCTTGTTTGGTCAATGTGTTAGTCACCCCTTTTGCTTTCTTTTCTTTCTTTTCCTCTTTTTTTTTTTTAAGTTGGAAGTTCTACTGTACTTTCCCATTCCTCCACTGATACCATCTTAAAAGATGAAAACTTTGAAGTATTTTTACTTTCCCATTCTCACTGCACACTAACAAATACCAGTGAAGCATTTAAATATCCCTTATGAATCATTTTTATTTCTTCAATTTCATTTTCTCTTCCATGCTAACATAATCCACTTAAAGTAAACTATAGTTATAAATTTTTTTTCCTTTCCTTTGTGTCAGTTTAGTCAGATTCATTCTCAAGTCTCTTTCTCAGAAAGGAAATGAGAGAAATATATTTTTAGAATCTTCATATTTACCCACAGAACTTTCTTTCATCTGGGTGGAAGAATAATAGCTTAGCTGGGTATGAGATCCCTGCATTGCTATAGTATTCTCTCTAATCTATAGATTTTTCCCCATCTCATCACTTAACTTTCAATTTAGAAATAAAATATCTAATGCTGGTCTGATTCTTTTATTTAAGTAACATGTTATGAAATCCTAAATGGTTGTGAAAAAAAGAAACCCACTCTTTTTGTTCTTCGAATTTATGAATTACACCATTATATACATATATCATATCCAGGTATGAGCATATATACCTTTAAGTTGGTGAACATTTACTTTCTATTAATTTAAATCTTTTTTTGAGTGCAGAAAAATTTCTTCTAGTATAATATATTTTATTCTTTATTTAATTAGCAACTTGATTAGCATGACTTACTTATCTCAATGTGTTATTTCCTTTTTTGAAACTACTGTTACTGTTGTCCTAGATCTGTTTTTAAATGCACATATGTTTGCCCTTGCACTATATTTTAAGTAATTTTATTTTGTCTTCTGGTTCGCTAATTCAAGTTAACTATAACCTTCCTCCATGTCGGCCAAAATGCTAAATACTAAATTTTTATAGATCATAAATAGTTCGAGCTCCAGAAAGTCTTTGCTTGTGTATGTACATTATTGCAGTCTCTTAAATTCTCATATTATATCTGGTCAAGGTATCATTGTCTAATGATAGCAGTTTATTTCTTATTAACCAGCTCTTCTGTGTGGTCAGTTTGATCTTTCTGTCTGTGGCTGATGAATCCCAAAGATGAATTTTGTTTTCCTTAATTCCGCCTCCCTGGGACCAGATTTTGCTGCTAAAAGTACCTTATGTCTGAGCAGTTTGGGAAACACAGCGTCTGTGCCTATATAGGTCAACAGTGCTCCAGATGGTAAGATGTGGTCCACCATCTAAGCATTTGTACTTCTTCACTAAAAATGCTTCAAAGTCTATATATCAGTCAGCATCCAATCAGTAAAACAGAATTCATACTGGCTATTTCAAAAATAAGGGATTTAATGCATCAAAGTTATTGACTGGTAATAGAAGGCTGAAAGAACCACAAGACAGTGGGATAGTTCAGAGTGGGGACTTTGGAGATGGAGCTGCTATGGCTGGGATGGCTGAGTAGGGGTTTTTCTTACAGCAGAACATGGGGAGCTAAATGGTACTGAATCCTTAGATGCCTGTTACTAATGTGAAAAGGAATTGCAAATAAGAATAGAGTAACTCTCCTCTTCTTCAAACTTCTAATATCTGACCAGTGCCTTACAATGGCTAAACACACCTGAAAGCAAGCTGGCAAGGGAGTCTATAGTTAGCAATTTGCCAGTTTCAATACTTTAAGCCAGTGTAGAAAAGTAGGCTTGGTACTAAGAGACAAGAAATTAATTGTATGTACTTATCTTTCCCACTCTTCATCTAAGATAACCAAGGAAGTAAAAAGGATTTTTTGGTGTCTTACTCTTAGACAAATATGAAGAATGGTGATAAGTCCTTTTCTAACATGCATATCTGGAAGCTCTTTTAATTTGTAAGAATGGTTTGTACTGGAGTTTATGAAAAATCTCAAGATAACTGACAACTGCCATTTGCTTTTGCTGTTTGCTGATCACTTACATGTCATTTTTATAGTTTGTATAGTTCAGCAATAGTTCTAATACTATATTTTAAAATTATTTTATATATGAATTATTAGTGTAAACCAATATCTGGTGCTCCTCGGGGAATGGATGAATGAATAGATGAACAGATTAAAAAAAATACGTGCTAGAGCAAATTAAGTGCATTTTTCAGGTAGCTAAAATTCTAGGGAAATTTAAAGACTAAAAGGGCATTGCAGCCTAAAAAGACTTCTTAACAATCTGAATATTTAAACTTGACCTCTTTTAAAACCTATTTTAGTATAATTCAGCTTAAAATATTAGTCTAAAATTTGATCAGAAACTGCTGATTAAAAAGAACCACTTTAATCATTTATATTAAGCAAACCACTTTAATCATTGTCTTAAGCAAACAATACATATTCATTGAAGTTACCTATTTTGTGAATATAAAGGCAACACCTACTTTTACAAAAAATTAACCATTACAATGTGCTAAGATAAAGATTTTTAAAATTCCCTATTTCACAACCCTGAGCTAAACATTGCTTTCAATTCGGCAGGCATGTCTATACATTTCCGTATGCAAACTCGTATGTGTATTGCAATATTTATATTATGTATTGATGATATATGAACTCCTGATATACATGTATCAAATATTTATTTCATCCTGTTTATATGCCATGGCTTTCTGTACCTGTTAAGGGATATAGATTATTTTCTAATGTCTGTACAGTGCTCTATTGTGTGTATTTTATCATGATTTTAATAAGTATTCCCATATTCAGATAATCACTTTGCGGTGTTTAGCAATATTATATGCAATGCTGTGATCAACAAATCTACACACAATTTTTAAGTTCTTGTTCAATTATATACTTATAATAATTTCTAGAAGTAAAACTAGAAAATCAGGCCATCATCAAAAAATCTACAAACAATAAATGCTGGAGGGGGTGTGGAGAAAAGGGAACCCTCTTACACTGTTGGTGGGAATGTAAACTGATACAGCCACTATGGAGAACAGTACGGAGGTTCCTTAAAAAACTAAAAATAGAACTACCATATGACCCAGTAATCCCACTACTAGGCATATACCCTGAGAAAACCATAATTCATAAAGACTGATGTACTACAATATTCATTGCAGCACTATTTACAATAGCCAGGACATGGAAGCAACCTAAGTGTCCATCAACAGATGAATGGATAAAGAAGATGTGGCACGTGTATACAATGGAATATTACTAAAAAGAAGTATTATTAAAAAGAAATGAAATTGAGTTATCTGTAGTGAGGTGGATAGACTTAGAGTCTGTCACACAGAGAGACGTCAGAAAGAAAAACGAATACTGTATGTTAACACATATATATAGAATCTAAAAAAAAAGAAGTTCTGAAGAACCTAGTGGCAGGACAGGAATAAACACTCAGACGCAGAGAATGAACTTGAGGACACGGGGAGGGGGAAGGGTAAACTGAGGCGAGGTGAGAGAGTGGCATTGACATATATCCACTACCAAATGTAAAATAGATAGCTAGTGGGAAGCAGCCGCATAGCATAGGGAGATCAGCTCAGTGCTTTGTGACCACCTAGAGGGGTGGGATAGGGAGGGTGGGAGGGAGACACGCAAGAGGGAGGGGATATGGGGATATAAGTATACATATAGCTGATTCAGCTTGTTATACAGCAGCAACTAACACAGCAATGTAAAGCAATTATACTCCAATAAAGATGGGTTTTTAAAAAAAAAAAAATCAAGTATATATACAACTATTGATAGCATATCATTAAACTATTTTAAAGAAGAGTTTTACAGGTTTAATATTCAGAAAATGGTATATGGAATGCTCATTTCACTCAACCCTCAATAATATTCACTATGGTTAATTCTTAAGACCAGGTTTCCTCAATCTGGACACTATTGATATTTTAGACCAGATAATTCTTTATTATAACTTGGAGAAAAGCATGCAAATATTTTAAACTTGTCTGTGGTAACTTTTATCAGTTTTTCTTACTTTTCTATGATTATCTTTTCATATACATATATAAATACACACATATATAGCTCAAAATTATAAAAATATCATGTATTTTATAATATTTATCGGTTTTACTTGTTTCAGTAGCACTGACATATTTGGATTTTTCTTTTTGGTAAGGACAATATTTAAGTATCCGAATAAACTTTATTGACACACTAAAACTCTAGTCAATTGAACCAGTATTTATTGAAGAAGTATTATTCTCAATCATGATTGAAAATGGAAATACAATCACATTCCATATATTTAGGACTATATTTTAACTACATACTTGTATTCATTAAATTGTTTGCCTATTCTGGCAGAACTACTGAAGCTTTTCATTTATTAAAAATTTAACACTTTACTGATAGATTTATATGTTTTATTATCTATTTTGAGATTTTGCATACTGGAAGATAATTTATTCAACTCGTATTAGTTTAACCCCCATTCTTATAGAGAAAAGAGGATTATTTCCATTTTCCATATCTGTGTGTGTATACGGTTTTTGTTTTGTTTTTTTTGCGGTACGCGGGCCTCTCACTGTTGTGGCCTCTCCTGTTGCAGAGCACAGGCTCCGGATGCGCAGGCTCAGCGGCCATGGCTCACCGGCCCAGCCGCTCTGGGGCATGTGGGATCTTCCCGGACCAGGGCACGAACCCACGTCCCCTGCATCGGTAGACGGACTCTCAACCACTGTGCCCCCAGGGAAGCCCAGTTTTGATTACATTATATGTTGATGTTGGAAAGAGTTTACTTATTGTTACAGAAAGATAATTGCGAAATATCAAGAGTTTAAATAGTATTTTATTTTGCTGTGTATTCAAGAAAGAACACTTTTAATATAGCAGTCTGAAAAAAGAAAACAAAAGTAGAAAGACAATAAATTTTCTTCACACTAGTCTAATAATTTTGGTGAAAGATCAGAAACAAGAATATCATCTACCGAAGGGAAAAAGTATCTGGATAAACCAAAAGAGGAAGACAAGAAAAGAAGTCTGGTTTTAAATGTAATTTTGGAGGAAGAATTTTGGAGACAGTTTTCAGAATTTATAAAGTAATTGAATAGCTTAGGGACCGAAGATAGTAGTACTGAAATTTAATTATCACAAATTAAGAAATTATAAAATAATGATGATATGGATGCAAAATAATTCATAATTTGATATGCTTAGTACCCTGTCATCAGGCATTTGCAGATTTGAGAATGTATATTTTGCCAGGAATCACTGATTTATTTAATTAGAATGGATGCCCTCCTCATGAGGGAAAATGTTTATAATCACACAACTTTTTCAATTTCTAAGTAGTCAAATTGATGAATGATAAAAAGCTGTCAGCATGAATACTTTTTAAAGTTTTAAAACTTTTAAAAGACACAGATACTTCTATCTATATTCTAATTGCACCGAAACATATATGTATATATATAATTTTAAATAATTATGATATATTGTTAATAGAGAAAAACTGAACTTGATTAACATGACTAGCATACTCATTATTCCCACATATTTACATATCTCAAGCACTTATTTTCCAGAACTGTTTCTTCTTCAGGAAAATCTATACACTAAAAATACAAACTATAATCTCAAAATTTACTTGTTCTATATTTAACTTTTTTTTTTTTTTTGCGGTATGTGGGCCTCTCACTGTTGTGGCCTCTCCCGTCGCGGAGCACAGGCTCCAGATGCGCAGGCCCAGCAGCCATGGCTCACGGGCCCAGCCGCTCTGCGGCATGTGGGGTCTTCCCGGACCGGGGCACGAACCCGTGTCTCCTGCATTGGCAGGCAGACTCTCAACCACTGAGCCACCAGGGAAGCCCTAGATTTAACTTTTTATGTATATATCTGTACCAGCATATTTGCCTTTTACTTTCACCAAAATATATCTATATTTGTATCTATGATGCTTGTATATCAATTAACAAAACCTATATATTTTTTTAACATCTTTATTGGAGTATAATTGCTTTACGATGGTGTGTTAGTTTCTGTTTACAACAAAGTGAATCAGCTATACATATACATATATCCCCATATCTCCTCCCTTTGGCGTCTCCCTCCCACCCTCCCTATCCCACCCTTCTAGGTGGTCACGAAGCACCGAGCTGATCTCCCTGTGCTATGTGGCTGCTTCCCACTGGCTATCTATTTTACATTTGGTAGTATGTATAAGTCCCTGCCACTCTCTCACTTTGTCCCAGCTTACCCTTTCCCCTCACCGTGTCCTCAAGTCCATTCTCTACATCTGCGTCTTTATCAAAACATATATTTTGATAATGTGAAAAATGTTCCTCAATATTAAATTTAGGACTGTGGCTCTCTTTTGAGGATTCTTCTCTTTATCTTTGGTTTTGAACATATTATATGCCTAAGGGTGTGTGTCTGTGTGTGTATGTGCGAGTATGTGTGTATGTTTTGATCTTTATTCTGCTAGATATGCTCTGAGCTTCCTAAATCTGAGATTTGGTAACTGTCATTAACTATAGAAAGTCCTCAACCATTATTACTTCAATTATTTCTTCTGCTCCATTCAATCTTTCTTTTCCTGCTAATATTCCATTTACACATGAGACCTTTTTATATTGTCCCACATTTCTCAAAAATGCTGTTTCATTATTTTTTATTCTTTTTAGACTTTGCATTTCATTTTGGGAAGCTTTTATTGACCTACCTTCAAGTTCACTCTTAATGTTCCTTGGCTGTGTTGAATCTACATGAGCTCACCAGATAGTCTTTCTTTCCATTACTTTGTTTTTCACTTCTAGCATTTCCTTTTTATATTCTTTTAGTGTTTCTGTCTCCCGCTTATATTACCCATCTGTTCTCCTGTGTTGTCTACTGTTTCCATTAGATCCCTTAACATATTAATCATAGTTATTTTAAATGACCTGTCTGATAATTCTAGCATTTGTGTCATATCTAATTCTGGTTCCAATGATTGTTTTGTCTCTTCAGAGTGTGTTTTTCCTTGTCTTCTGACATGATTTACAATTTTTTTGTTGAAAGCCAGACATGTATTGGGTAATATATACTGAATTAAATAGACCTTAGTGTGAAGATTGATATTAATCTGGCTAGGAATTGGGCTGTGTGTAATGTTTGTTGTAGCTATAGGTTTCAGAGACTTCTACTTCCTTTTGTGTCCTTGCTTGTCTGTGCTTGACCTTAAACCCCCCTATTGATACACCTTAGAGAGATTCTGTGTCTTGCAGCTCTGTCATCTAAAATGCACTGCTATTGTATTAGTTCCCTGTTGGTATAGTGGTAAAGTGTAGGAAAGGGTGAGCATTTTATAATCTTCTGGTTAAATGACAGTCTTTTAATAGGTCTGCATCTCAGGGCTGTGACCTTCTTAAGTGTTTCTCCAGTGGCATAGCTTATTTTCCCTTGACCTCTACTGGTTCCAAATTCCTAATATGCTTCCTTGAAGGTCTGCTCCTGTTGACTGCTTCACAACCACATTACGTAAGACAGAAAGAAAAGATGGGGATGGACTGGGGAGGAATTCCCTTTCCCCAGCTGGCAAAAGTTTCAGAATTTAGCTCTGGAAAAGTCCTTTTCCCTGAAATATAGACCTTTTTTATGGAGAAGGCTCTGGCCTATGTCACTATAATATTCCTCTGCCTAGCCAGAGCCACAGAGAATTTTTCTCAGAGCCACATTGTGAGAACATGGTAGAGCTGATGGGGGAAAAGCCCATGAAAGTGTTGGGGTTCCCACTAAGATTGAAGCCCCTGGTAGTTTTTCTCTCACACACTAGTATGCACTCAGACTCCAGCAATTCATAGGGGTTACCATTTAAATGTTCATACCCTTTCATGGCCTCAGTGGCTTCTGCTCCAGGTAAGCAGATCTTAGCTGTAACTCTGCATTTCTAGTCTCTCTGGGTTTAGGCTGTATACAATTTGCCCTACAACCTCATTTCTCTGATGGGTCCGAGAAAAGTTATGGATTTTCATAGCTTTTTCTTATTGTTAGTATAGAAGTAATGACTCCCAAGCTCTTTACACCTGAAAGCTGAAAATGTGGACTCTTTTTGGAGGCCTTTGACTCTTTTGATAATTTGATAAAGTAGACTTTACTCTTGGGAAAAAATGCCCATATGATAAATTTTTCTGTAAACCTGAAACTGCTCTAAAAATTTATTAAACTGAAAACAATAAAATTGCAAATATATATCACATGTTTCCAATAAGAATTAAAATATTACTTTCATACAGATTACTGAATAGAGTTTATTAGCAAAATAAAACATTTTGCATGTAATGCAACTAAGGTATGTAGGTAATATAGGGCATTTTAGATACTCATTTCTGACAAACACACAGCTAACATCACGCTTAACAGTGAAAAGCTGAAAAACTTTCCTCTAAATTCAGGAACAAGACAATGATGCCCACTCTTGCCACTTCTATTAACACAGTATTGGAAATCTTAGCTACAGCAATCAGACAAGAAAAATAAATAAAAGGCATCAAAATTGTAAGGGAAGAAGTAAAACTGTCACTGTTTCCAGATGACATGATACTATATATAGAAAACCCTAAAGTCTCCACCAAAAAACCTATTAAAACTAATAAATGAATTCAGTAAAGTTGTAGGATACAAGATTAATATGCAGAAATCTGTTGCATTTCTATAGACTAATAATGAACTATCACAGAAAGCAAAAAAAAAAAAAAAAAAACTCATTTAAAGTCACATCAGAAAGAATAAAATACCTAGGAATAAACTGAATCAAGGAGGTGAAAGATCTATATTCTGAAAATTATAAAACATTGAAGGAAATTGAAGAATGTACAAAGAAATAGAATGATGTACTGTGCTCTTGCACTGGAAGAATTAATATTGTTAAAATGACCATACTACAGTCTTAATGAAATCCCTATCAAAAAAAACCCATGACATTTTTCACAGACCTAGAACAAATAATCCTAAAATTCATATGGAACCACAGAAGACCCCGAATAGCTAATACAGTGTTGAGAGAAAAGAATGAAGCTGGAGATACCACACTCCCTGGTTTCAGACAATACTACAAAGATACAGTAATCAAAACAGCATGGTACTGGCACAAAAACAGATGCATAGATAAATGGAAAAGAATAAAGAGCCCAGAAAGAAACCCACACACCTGTGATAAATTAGTTTATGAGAAAGGAGGTGAGAATATACAATGGAGAAAAGACTTCAATAAATTGTTATGGGAAAACCAGACAGCTAAACATAAAAGAAAGGGATTAGAACATTTCTTTACACCATATACAAAAATAAACTCAAAATGGATTAAGAGCCTAAATTTAAGACCTGAAACTAAAAAACTCCTAGAAGAGAACATAGGCAGAACACTCTTTGACAGAAACTGTAGCACTGTTTTTTTGGGTCTGTCTCCTTTGACAAAAGAAATAAAAGCAAAAATAAATAAAGTGGGCCTAATTAAACTTAAAATCTTTTGCACTGCAAAGGAAACAATTGGCAAAATTAAATGACAACCTTCTGAATGGGAGAAAATACTTGCCAATGATATGGCTGACAAGGGGTTAATATCCAAAATATATAAATAGCTCATACAACTCAATATCAAAAAAACAAAACCAATCAAAAAATGGGCAGAAGATCTGAATAGACATTTTTCCAAAGAAGATATACAGATGGCTAACAGGCACATGAAAATGTGCTCTACATCTCTGATTATTAGAGAAATGCAAATCAAAACTATAATAAGGTATCATTACATACCAGTCAGAGTAGCTACACTCAAAAAGTCTACAAATAATAAATGCTGGAGCAGGTGTGGAGAAAGGGGAAACTTCACACACTATTGGTGGGGATTAAATTGGTGCAACCACTCTGGAACATAGTAAGGAGATTCCTTAAAAAAATAAAAATAGAGCTACCATATGATCCAGTAATCCCACTCCTGGGCCTATACCTGGAAAAGATGAAAACTCTAATTCAAAAAGATACATGCACCCCAATGTTCATAGCAGCATTAGTAACAATAGCAAAGACATGGAAACAACCCAAGCGCCCATCAACAGACAATTGGTTTATAGAAGAAGTAATATATATATACAACATGGAATATTACTCAGCCATAAAAAAAAGAATGAAATCAACAAATTGATAAAGAAGTTGTAATATATAATATATATATAAATTATATATATAATTTGTAATATATATAATATGTATAATATATTATGCAATATTATTAATATGCAATATGTATATTAATGTGTAATATGTATAATATGTAACATATTATATATACTATATATGTAATATGTGTATATATATAGTATAATGGAATATTTCTCAGCCATAACAAAGAGTGAAATGCTGCCATTTGCAGCAATATGGATGGACCTAAAGAATATTATGCTTAGTGAAATAAGTTGGACAGAGAAGGACAAACCCACTATGATATCACTTATTTGTGTAATCTAAGAAAATAAAAGAATTTATAGAGCAAAACAGACTCACAGATATAGAAAACAAAATAGCTGTTACCAATGGGGAAAGGGAAGTGGGGAGTGGCAAGACAGGGCTATGTGATTAAGAGATACAAATGCCTTTAGTTTTTTTTATATACTATTCAATTGGTATGCAAAGTTTATTTAACTATTTTTATTATTGTGAATGTATGAATTATTTTTGTCATAAATAATTTGAATTTTTTAATATATAATATTTATATATACATATATACATAATGTATACATAATATAATTTTTGTATGTATATCATATATACAAAATCAAGGAAGTTAATTATAATTATATATGTGTATATACATATATATAAATTTTTACATGCATTTATTTTATTCTATTCACATTGACAATTGTCATACAACCTACAAAATGTACAAAAGCCTAATCCATTTTTCAATATCGGGTCAGAGCCAAGTTGCAGAAAGGAACTGTACAGGAAATTACAAGAAGAGTTTGGGTGTTCTGTACAAATCATACTGCCTATCACATGATGTATTTAAAGCTGAAATACTGCCACAGGAAAATCTCATGTCTTTGCAATGGCCACACAGTTCCTGACAATGAGGTCTCCTTAGATAGATGTGTCTTTTCTTTTGAGGACAGGAGCAACTAGACTTTGAGCAGATCTGGCGTTGGATTGCTTCTACTCAATAAGGGTTAAAAGTCTTTGGCATTTGCAACAGTGTTGTTTGAAATAAACCTTATTAGTTCCAAAAATGCACCACGCATAATCACTCTCCCATCTGTTCTTTATATATATATATATATGTATATATACATATATATATATATGTAAAATTATTTACGTGGTACAGAGTCTCCAAGTGAGAATATTAAAGCAAATGGAACATATATTTTGCTATATTCTCAAATTACTTCCTGAAGTTTCTTTCTATTTATGCTACATGCAACATATGTCAATTTTAGATAAAATATATATGCATAAAAATTAGCATATTAAAATGTTTCAAATTTGATGAGTAACAGGTAGGATATAGTGTGTATACCCACACACCCTCCCCTCAAGGGGGACAATTAAAAGTCTCATCCACTAAGTAAATCCTGCTCAAAGCCAAGGTTGCCTGTGTAAATTTGCCTGGGCAAAGTTGGATCAGGCTTCTCAAGGTTGAGAGACCTAAAAGGAAAACAAATATTTTGTTCTCCTGCTTTTCCCACGCTCCCTTTCTGACACATACAAAACCAATGGAAATAGAAACACAGTGAATGTCCTTCCTGTCCAGAAATATAAACATTCACTCTAATTTTTTCCCTATCTTCACAGTAAGTTTTTTAAAAAATAGTATTAAAAAAGAAAAGTCATTTTTTTAACTCATAAAATTTAATGGACAGAGTTCATCTCACTGGACCACAGGATCTTTTGAGGCTGTGGGCTACATTTTGAAGCTCTCTCATTTCTCAGCATTGGAGAGAATATTTTGTCCTGATTCTCCTACTTCTCTGAGACTACAGCTTAGTCATCATGGTGCATTCTTCTTTCAATATCAGCCAGTGGGTTTTCCAGGATTTTGTTCTCATTTCTCTTTTCTTCACATTCAAAGATTTTTCTGGCTCAAACTACAATCTATATGCTAATGTTTCTCAAATCTGTAACTTCAGGTCTCCTGTGTACAATGGATTATTGGACGTAGCTACTTGAAAACCACAATAGTGGCTCAAAATGGAACATGATTAAAATTTTAAATCTGCACCAGTGTCTTTTAAGCTGCTTCTTATTCTGTCATCCTTTCCATATCCCCAGCCCCACTCCTCGTCACCATCTGCTCTACCTGCTTATTCTTCTACATTCCCAGCATGGAAAATGACTTAACATTTCACCTTGTTTATCAATTCAGAGACTTGGAAGTCAGTCTCAATGATCATTTTCCCCTATATGACTATATTCAGTTAGGTATTTTTTTTTATCATTTCTATTTCCTACATATCTCTTGTTCTGCTCTGACCAGCACCAATAGCTAAAATTTAGGTGTTAGATTTCTCTTGGCTAATAGTCACAGTACCTTAAACTGTCTTTTTGTCTACATTTTTATTCTCTTTCCCACCCATCCTAATTCTACATGGGCAAGTCTAAAAAATTCCAACTTAATCAGGCTATATTTTGTCTGCCTGAAATTCTTTAATATATTCAAGCACGTAGGTCATATATAACTTACTTTTCTCTGACCCTTTTATCTTTTTCTCTAAATATATCTTTATTCCAGATACATCCTGCAAAATGCCCAACTCCTGGACCATTCAAAATCTTTTTCTGGATTTTTGCACATGGTTTATTCTGTTTAAAATGTCCAATCTGATCCCATCCATCTCATTAATTCCCATTCTTCAAGATACAGTTAATGCATTACTATCCTGCTATCCTGTAAACATTACTCTGAAACCTGTACCCAATTTCCAACTTGCTTCAGCTTCTGTATTAGTCTGTGTGGGGTGGTGGGGGGAAGGAGGGAAAAAAATAGAGAGGTTGATTTAGCTAAAGGAATTGACTCATGTGATTGTGAAGGTGCATGTCCAAAATTTTCAGGTTACACCAGCAGGCTTGAGACACAGGGAAGAGTCCAAAGAAGTTGGCTGGCAGAATTCTTTCTCAGGGGACGTCAATCTTTGTTTTATCAAGGCCTTCAATTTATTGGATGAAACCCAACCACATTTTGAAGGGCAGTCAGCTTTAGTCAAAGGCCATTGATTTAAATGTTAATCTCATCCAAAAACACCTTCAAAGAAACATCCAAAATAATGTTTGACCAAATATCTGGGCACCCTAGCCCATCAATGTTGACATATAAAATTATCCATCACAAGTCCCCATTTCTGTGCTTCTATTTTATAATTCTATAACACTCTGGCTAATTTTTAAAAGATAGATGATTTTATTTAATAAAAGAAATCCACAAGCATAGCATAAAAATCAAATCATACATAGAGGCTTATAATGAAGAGCAAGAGTCTTCCATCCTTTCCTTCCCTTCTTCCTGGTCCAATGCCCTAGAGAAAGCCACTTTTACTCTTTTCTGCTCGTAGTACTTCTCGTAGTAACTTGCATATTCCAAACAGTATTTTGTATAGCTCTTTCTTGTATTGTCAGCTTTAGATATTGTCTCTCTGTTTTCACACTTAGAGCAACCCCAATACAAATTGGCCTGTCTCCAAAGATAATTTTAGATCCTCTTTATCTTTACTTGTAATTAAAACAATATGCTTAGGATTTTATGTATTGGCTTTGTGATTACCTACTTTATAAGATGAGGTTGTTTGTACATTTTCCTTCTCTGTACTATTTCCTTTTTAACATCTCCCCATGTCTATTAAATATCATATTATTGTTGCATTGTAAAAATTTCATAAACTATTCATTTTTTTCTTTAAACATAAAAAAACCTGTAATGTACTTTCCATATGAGTATATTAAATACTCACTTAGAGAGCCAGGCAGAAGTTATATTTGTGATTTAGTTGCAGAGGTTATATATTGGGTTTGCCAAAAGGTTCGTTCATTTTTTTCTGTAAGATGGCTCTAGTAGCACTTAGCTGTCTTTAACTTCATTCGAAACCATTTTGTTGGATTGTACGTGACAGCTGTGATATCAGCGTGCATTTAAAAAAAAGACACCAAAATTAGTGAATTTTTGTGTAGTCATTTAATATTGAAGATTAAAAAAAGCAACATTTTTGGCATATTATGCTTTACTATTTCAAGGAAGGTAAAAACGCAACTGAAACGCAAAAAAAAAAAAAGATTTGTGCAGTGTATGGAGAAGGTGCCGTGACTGATCAAACGTATCAAAAGTGGGGCTTCCCTGGTGGTGCAGTGGTTGAGAGTCTGCCTGCCGATGCAGGGGATACGGGTTCGTGCCCCAGTCCGGGAGGATCCCACATGCCGCGGAGCTGCTGGGCCCGTGAGCCATGGCCGCTGGGCCTGCGCGTCCGGAGCCTGTGCTCTGCAACGGGAGAGGCCACAGCAGTGAGAGGCCCGGGTACCGCAAAAAAAAAAAAAAAAAGTGTCAAAAGTGGTTTGAGAAGTTTCGTGCTGGAGATTTCTTCCTGGACGATGCTCCACGGTCAGGTAGACCAGTTGAAGTTGATAGTGATCAAATCAAGACATTAACTGAGAACAGTCAGTGTTAAACCACGAGGGAGATAGCCAACATACTCAAAATATCCAAATCAAGCGTTGAAAATCATTTGCACCAGCTTGGTTATGTGAATTGCTTTGATGTTTGGGTTCCACATAAGTTAAGCAAAAAAAACCTTCCTGACCATATTTCCGCATGCCATCCTCTACTGAGACATAATGAAAATGTTCATTTTTAAAACAAATTGTGACAAGCAATGAAAAGTGGATACTGTACAATAATGTGGAATGGAAGAGATTGTGGGGCAAGCAAAATGAACCACCAAAGACTGGTCTTCATCCAAAGAAGGTGATGTTGTGTATATGGTGGGATTGGAAGGGAGTCCACTATTATGAGCTCCTTCTGGGAAAACAATTCCAACAAGTACTGCTCCCAGTTAGACTAAGTGAAAGCAGCACTCGACGAAAAGCATCCAGAATTAGTCAACAGAGAACGCACAATCTTCCATCAGGATAATGCAAAACTGCATGTTTCTTTGATGACCAGGCAAAAACTGTCACAGCTTGGCTGGGAAGTTCTGATTCATCTTCCATATTCACCAGACATTGCACCTTCAGATTTCCATTTATTTAGGTCTTTACAAAATTCTCTTAATGGAAAAAGTTTCAATTCCCTGGAAGACTGTAGAAGGCACCTGGAACAGTTCTTTGCTCAAAAAGATAAAAAGTTTTGGGAAGATGGAATTATGAAGTTGCCTGAAAAATAGCAGAAAGTAGTGGAACAAAAGGGTGAATATGTTGTTCAATAAATATCTTGATGAAAATGAAGAATGTCTTTTATTTTTACTTAAAAATTGAAGGCACTTTTTGGCCAACCCAATAGCATTAGTTCTGCCATGTTCTATTCATAAATAGTGGATCATTAGGCCTAACCCACATTCAAGGAAAGGGAAAATATTCATCACCTTTTGAAGGGGGAATATCAAATAATTACAGGCATATTTTAAACTTATTCTGCTTTCCTTACAATATTACAAGAGTTTTATTCTATTGTAGTATTTAATTCATATCACAGTAATGAATCTTAATTTGTTTCTAATTGCATTTTATTATTTCCCCTATGGTAGACTTAATATATGAGGCAGATTCATTGCTAATGGCTATTCACACACTATTCTCCCAAGCCTTCTTTCTTACATTTTTCAAGTTTGGTCCTTCCAATCTCCTGAGCAACCAGCAAAGACTTCTGGCACTGTCTTTGAGTTCACACATATCCTTTTTTGAGTCATTCTCTCTCCACAGAGAGTTGATAACCAGGTACACTACCTACAGCTGCAATCATTGGAGAAATATTTCTTCTCACCATTGTATTTTAGGGTCAATACTGTGTCTCTACTGCAGGAGTAGTTAATTTTCAGCTTTTGCTTACATAGCAGATTGACACATTCATGATGTGTTTCATTTCCTATTAACTAGTTCTAGGAAACCACTCATAAGGCCTTTTGTGTTACTAGATTTAAAGACTTAAGTGTAACAGTGATAGTGACATGTGGTTTGTGTCAATGGTTAGTATAGCTTCTCTATGCCTTCTAGATATCCTTGTGTCCAATGCTGAATGTGACACCTACATTTTAGGATGGATTGTGGTTGGGTCCCTTTTATCTGGGTCTGGCAGTATCCAGTTCATGATGTTCCTGGTCAGAAGCTCAGTATTTACTGGGACCCTTTATATGCTAAAAGCTGCTTTGCGAATGGTATAAAGTTCTTTGCTGCAGGGATCATGGCTTTGCTACTGAATGTTAGGAGTCTGCACTTCAGCTTTCCTATTGGAGTTTGCCAGAGATTCCACATCTTTCTCTCCCACAGATACCTCTATTAACTTGGGATCTGTTGAGTCATATGCTGTAGAGTTTTTTGTACCTTAACCTGGACCTGCTGGAATACACCTCCTTGAAGCTGTCTCCAAATTAATGGATCACAATATAACCTCTAAGAGCAGAATATGCAGCCATCAAAACCCAAAAGGTGTTATGTTTCTTTCTTTTTTTCTCTAGGATGTGATAGTGTAATAAATTGTCTTGTACTTTGTGGGGAGTTTTCTACATGTCTCAGACCACTAGAACTTCAAAATGTCACCAGTGGGGGAGTCTCTGAATCTCTTCAGGGTAATCTCCCACCAACTGGAGTACATTTGTCTTACCAAGTTGTCAAGAACACTTACCATGTGTCGTTTTGTGCTTATAAGGCCCTATTAACAAGTCATCAATATAGTGGAACTGTAAGATGTTCTGCATAATGCCCTTTGCTCTTCTGGGATTTTATCATCTGCATTGTTACTGGGAAGTCAGTTCCATACCTGGATAACCTACAGTCAACCCCAGCCTATAAATGGCAGCCCTTACTGAGATTCTCAGTGAGGATTGTGTACTACTCTCCCTCAGTCCCCTAACCCTATCAGACTATACCTTATTATCCAGCTAAACAAAGTGTCCTCTAGACTGCTCAGAAGAGGCAGTTGCTCTGTTTCCTTGCTTTATGTGGTAAATCAATTTTATCACACTGAACTCTCAGTCTATTTAGCAGTTTTGGCTTCTCTACTTAATCTGTTGTGGGCTATTGCTTTTCCAAGCTTACTAGCGCCTTCCCAGAAGCATATCAGGACTGACTGAGGGCTCTTACCTCATGTCAATGAGAGAGTCCTCGTATCAATAAACTCTCCTATATCCAGTTTTGTAATAGTTTAAGATGAGTGCAGAAATAATGGAAGATAAAAATACACATTTAATAAATAAAGGATAAAACTCTGTAAGGTCTTATATATTAGGGAAAGTAATAAATTAGATGGTGGTTTGAAGAGAGATTACCTAAATTCAAAAAGTGTACATTTTTAGTTCTCTTAATGATATACATTTTTAGCTTATGACACACAGACCTTTTAGTCTAGTTTTTAGGCCACTTTTTATTATCTGCAGTATTTAGTATATTCATAATTAAATAAAATTGATATTGTATCTTCCATTTCTTACTCAACTAATGGTTATTCTGGCTTTATTAGAAAAAAGGTAATTCTGCTACCCAATAAAAGGAGGAGTGCTTATTGAAATGGTCAGTATCACCTAATTGTAGATATTATACATAATCAGGATGCATCCTTTCCTGATAATGTAATTTAAGTTATATATTCATAATGAAAGACTCCATGGTGCAGATTGTTTTTATTTGATTTGATAAGGCCTTTAATGTTGGGACTCTTGTTTAATTTGCAAAGATCCATTCACTAATGCATGGCTGGGGAATGGCTCAGATAATAAGGATAATAGGATGTATGTGTAACCAAGATTATGCTTATCCTCCTGATGTTTAATTATGGCAGGATAGCAATTTCTTCAATTATATTGTCATACTAACAACCAGGTACTTAGGTAGCCATCATTAACTATTTAATAGTTTACTGTTGTCTCAGGAAGTTAGGAAATAGAGTAAACAGTGGGTGGCTGGAGGCCAAATAAAGAAATGGAAATAAATCAGAAGGGTGAAACTGCCAGAATCAAGCATATGGGTGTAAGTCCTTAAGTAATAGATATCAATTAACCTAAGTCTTAATCTTTTCCTTCTTTACCTTTATACAACATCTATTTTTTTTACTGAAGTATAGTTGATTTAAATATTATATTAGTTTCAAGTATACAGCATAGTGGTTTGTTAATTTTATAGATTATATTCCTTTAAAGGTTATTACAAAATGATAGCTACAGTTCCTTATGCTCTACAGTATGTCCTTGCTGTCTATTTATTTTGTACATAGTAGTTTGTATCTCTTAATCACATAGCCCTGTCTTGCCCCTCCCCACTTCCCTTTCCCCACTGCTAACCATTAGTTTGTTTTCCATATCTGTGAGTCTCTTTTTGTTTTGCTATATACATTTATTTGTTTTATTTTCTTAGATTCCACAAATAAGTGATATCATAGAGTATTTGTCTTACTTATTTAACTAAGCATAATATTCTCTAGGTCCATCCACATTGCTGCAAATTGCAGCATTTCACTCTTTGTTATGGCTGAGTAATATCCCATTCTATATATTATATATATGTAATATATAATCACATCTTCTTTATCCATTTGCCTGTTGATTTCATTCTTTTTTATGGCTGAGTAATATTCCATGTTATATATATATACCAATTGTCCATTAATGGGCACTTGGGTTGTTTTCATGTCTTTGCTATTGTAGATAGTGCTGCTGTGAACATTGGGGTGCATGTATCTTTTTGAATTAGAGTTTTTGTGTTTTTTGGATATACACCCAGGAGTAGAATTGCTGGATCATACGGCAGTCTTAGTTTTAGGTTTTTGAGAAACCTCTATGCTGTTTTCCACAATGGCTGCACCAATTTACATTCCCATCAACAGTATACGAGGGTTCCCTTTTCTCCACATCTTCACCAACATTTGTTATTTGTGTTCTTTTTGATGATACCCATTCTGACAGGTGTGAAGTGAGATCTCATTGAGGTTTTGATTGCATTTCCAATAAATACTAATTAACTGGATCAAAGAAAGGATGATAAATTTTTTTGCTCATCTTGGGAAAAGATATAACGAATTATAAAACAACTTTTTTTTTTTTTTTTTTTTTGCGATACGTGGGCCTCTCACTGTTGTGGCCTCTCCCGTTGTGGAGCACAGGCTTCGGACGCGCAGGCTCAGTGGCCATGGCTCACGGGCCCAGCCGCTCCACGGCATGTGGGATCTTCCCGGACCGGGGCACGAACCCATGTCCCCTGCATCGGCAGGCAGACTCTCAACCACTGCACCACCAGGGAAGCCCTAAAACAACATTTTATGATATAAAATTCTCCTTTCAAAGTTCTTAGATGAACTAAAAACATCATAACCACTATTACAATAGATTTAATTTAATTATGATTATATACTATATTTAAAATGTTTGATTTTTAGTTATAAGGAAATCATACTCCATTGAAGATATATTTGGTCATTTAAATACTCTGAAGTTTGCAGCAATTTTATTAGAAATGACTTGAAATTCAGTCTTTGTTACAGACTTAGTAAATACTTATGCAAATTAAACGTTCAACCTTATTTAAAATTTTCTTTACCAATAACATCATTCCCTACTTTAATGAAAGATGAAAAGTGAAATGAGTAAATTTCTGGCCACCTGGATTTCTGGTTTTACAATTGCTTACTGCATAAATAAATTTTCTGCAACTTATATATACATTTTCATTTAATTACCGATAATCTGATACTAATCTTCTAGATCTTTAAACTTTATTACTAGAAAAATTAAAGTGCTTAGATCATCCTTAGCAATTCATAGGAAATAGTAAACATATAACATCACAATGTCATCCATATCAAAAATTAGAAACTGTAGAGCATGGTGGCTATACTTAATAATACTGTATTGCAAATTTGAAATACGTTAAGAGAGTAAGTATTAAAAGTCATCATTACAAGGAAAATTTTTTTTAACCATGTATGATGACTAATGTTAACCAGACTTAGCGTGGTGATCATTTTGAAATATGTACAAATGTCAAATCATTATGTTCTACACCAGAAACTAATATAATGTTTTATGTCAACTATTCCTCAATTAAAAAAAAAATTAGAAACAAACAAAAAAAGAGAATGTAATTTGGTACAGACATCTGGAGAAAATTTGGCAATAACTACTAAATTTGAAAATGTTTATACTCTAAGACAGAGTTTACTGCTAAGCACATTTCCTAGAGTTCTTGTATGTGCACTTAATATTATTACAATAGAGCTACATGTTACAATAAAAATAAATATCAAAATATTTGGGTGAAAACTGAGTTGAAAAAATACATGTTTACTATCGTGTTATTTATGAAATTGTAGAGAAATTATGCAATGATATTTACATATATCTATAAATATATACAGTGATGTTTAAACATTTTAATGAATAATTAATAGTTACTTTAAGTGGTAACTAAACTCTAGGAAAAAAGTTCTAGTAAAGAATCCATCATCTTCTACAATGATCCTACACCTTACCCCCATGATGCCTCTCCTGAATTTATCCTATAAATGACACTTTCTTAACTTAGCTGCCCAAGCCAGAGATCAGGGTATCATCTCAGATCACTATTTCTCCTTTAAAGCACATATCTTGTCAATCCCTATATTCTATTGATCCTGCCTCATAAATAGTTCTCATTTTAGGCTCCCATCTCTATTACCATGGGCACCTGTATAGTTCATGACCTTGCCCATTTGTCATTATATATTTGAAACATATATGGAAAAATGCTAAGCTATACTGATCATTGAAGCATTAAGAATGTCTCTTTTTAAAATTAATTTTCCCTTTTGGTATATTTCACAAACTGTATAAACAAAGTAATGTAACATTGCATGTATTTAAATATAGTAAAAAGGACACAACTAGGGACATCTAATTTTCATACTTTGGCATGTTTCTATGTGGTCTACTTCTGTGTGATGTGTGAAATTCAAATTAAATTTACTAAGAGTATCTTTGATATTTCCCTCTTTTTGTTATAAAGCTACACCAGAAATATTAACAAGTGTAGGATATACAGGCAGTGACTCAGATATTAGAGGTGCTTCTTTTCCTTGCATGTAAGGACATGTGATCACGTTTTGCTCTTTGATATTGAGTAGCTACATTAATTGGACTTAGTGTTGGAAAACTAATAAAGTGCATGCTATTTGGCCTGGATTCCCAACAGTTTCCACTGTACTTAGAACAGTGCCTGGCATACAGCAAGGGTCTAAATATATAAATTAATATCTCGATGTCATCTCAGAGCTGCTACAAATCACATATTTAGAGATCTTCACTGCCAAAAAGCATCTATTTCTGTTCTTTAATAAAGAAAAGTTTGAGAGATCAACAGCCAAAATATTCATGCAAGTTATTACAGAGTAAAAGGGGGCAAGCTGCAGATTCTCCCTTTTCAGTGGTGAAAAGGGAGAAACTGTGCAGCAATCTGATTTATTATCCAGCTTATGACATGTGATTTAATACAGGGTATAAACAAAGGAAAGAGAGATAACTGGATAAATAGAAAATAGAAGTAGTTACTCAGGGATGACAGGATATGTTTTATGTTTCTGCCATGTTTAGTTTCATATGGTGTCCCATTTCATGGGAAAAAATTACAGTGTGTCAGTTTCCCAAATGATACCATCATATGCCTGATATATTTGCAGCACTTGATGTCTATATGAGTCACTGTATAAATGGTTTTAACCTTTACTTATTATAAGATATGGTTATTTTGGGTTGCATATATTAACTTTTTATCTTTTTTGGGACATAGTAACATAGAAAAGGAGACAGTGACTTATATGCTTTAAAAATAAGTACATGAAAAAATAGATAGGGAGACAATCAGAACATACTGAGATTTTACCAGAGTTAATTGCAGTTGAACATTTTTAAACTGGAGCATAACCTCAAGTTAAATTTCATGACCATCATCTGGCATTCATTTCTCTTAAGGAAAGATTATATAATTAATGATTTCTATTTGTCTTTTTATATTTTATTTTATTGCTACTGATAATTTATTGAAAAGATAGCACAGCACATTTGGCCTTTTAAGCTATTTTAGTACAAAATTGAAGAGTAGGTCTTCAATCTAATGCCCCTATTCTAGTTAGTAACTTTCACTAACATGCTACTATTCTCCAAATGTATATTTGTGTGCAATTGTGTGTGTGTGTGTGTGTGTGTGTGTGTGTGTGTGTGTGAGAGAGAGAGAGAGAGAGAGAGAGAGTGAGTGTTTGGATACAGCTGGGGAAGGGAGAAATCCACTTTTGACAAGAAAGAAACAGCGGCTACATTTGCTAAGTTCTGTTTCTATAAAAAGAATACCTGCTAGCCTGCTGACATGATGCAGACTAAACTGCAGTGTTGAATGATTAAGGCCAGCTGGTGTTTTTCCAGTTGATTTGCATTTCTGGAGTTCAAGGTGATCCCCCTTTATTTTCACTGATGTTCATGACTCAGAAAGTTGGCATCTTATGAGGATAGTAAAGTGACTTCTGTTAAAGACATAAGAAGTGAAGGCTGAAAAACACAAATAGAAATGATTAACATCAAAATGGCTAATTTGCAATAATTTCTATATGAACGTTTACCTTGATTAAATCTAACTATTCATAAATGGCCTAAGTGTAATCTGTATTGTGAAGTTGTGTGGGAAGGGTGCAGGAATGTAGAGAAAAAAATTATGTCCCTGTGTTGGAAGGAAACTTTCCAATTAAATATAAATGAAATTTGCAATAAAAATTGGATTGGATTCAAGGAAGAACTAGCTCTGCAAATCTATTAGGCAAAGCATTATCTTAATGTCATATCTTATATACAATAAAGACAATTATTTCCCGCTCCCTTCACATTTACCCACCTCCCCGTTACCACCACCACCACTTTTAGGCCTTAACTCCTCTTTTAATTTTCCCAGATCTTATTTAACTAAGAGTAATGTATTCTGAGAGATGGGTATGATTTCTCAATATCATACCCATGAATATTTCTCAATATTCATGTATTTATAGAGGCTATTTGTTGTATGGCTGACCTGTACTTAACCGTATTTTCTTACTGTATGTTGTTATTATCTAGTGACATAAAGTGAACATTTGTAAAGTTTTAATTACATTTATTTTACTCAAGTATGAGTCTTATAACTTCTTCATATAAAATCTATAAAGCATTAAAAACATTTCAATCTTAAGCTGTGGATTGAAAAACTCAAATTAGATCAATATTAACAATTTACACATAAAAATAAAAACTGCTTAAAAGGATTTTTAAAGAAAAACAATTTCTGTAAGTAGTGTAAAGAATCTTATCTTAAACATCAAAAGCATAGACCTGGGATAACGTTAAATAAATTGATTTAATCCTTACTTTATTGGGGTAATGTACCTAGCTACCAAAATTATGCTTACCTAATATTCTGTGATTCCTAGTTAGGAAAACATAGAATGAATTTTCTATTTACTGTGAACATGTTTAATTAAATAATTTAAAAATGGAAAATACATTAGTGGCAATTTTACTATAGAAACCAGGTAGAAAAAGACATCAGTTACATTTTATTTCTTCCCATTATACATTTCGTAATTTGGTTTTGTCAAGTAATAATTTTGTGCCTAATATTTTAAGTACTTAAAAGCAAAGTGAGGCACAGGAGAATTAGTCTTGAGCCACAACTTAGTGTTGGACTATCAAAACATATATTGTTTGTGCAGAGAATATTTTTTGCTTGCAACTGGGGAATTTACTTTGCCCATCTGTTTGTCAGGTGTCTTATCTATGCATGGGGTGCTTTTGTCTGTTAGATGCAAAATCTTATGAAGTCATTAAATTCCATGATTCCAACAAACGTATGACATACTTTCTTATATAAATTGTGCCTTGGAAATAAAGCCAGCGCATTGAAAATGCTATAAATATATTTTGCCAGCCACCTATCCCGATGAACACAGGTACCTTCAAGTTGTAAATTATTTTTAGGCGGAAAGACTGAAGAAACATTGGCAAGGCACATAAAATGAACTTATTTAAAAAATTTGATGTGAAATATATTTATGATGGATGAAATACTTTAAAAAAATTGTAAATGGAATAATACTCTAAAAAATTTGCTGAACAGATAAGCATGGCTTTATCTTTGAAAGCAGTGTTTCAAGTACAACAGATTTATAAATTCAAGAAATGATAACTACCTACTATGTGCTTAGCTCCATAGATACAATAAAGGATAAAACTGGCAGCTCTTCTTAAAATTCATGGTTTTATATGATTTAAGGTCACTTTAAGGAATAGTGGTTAAAACAACTTAACAATAACACAGCAAACTTAATGTCAGACACTGGAATAATTACTTTATTTAGTTTGGAGATTGTGTCTTGCTAGATTAAATCTGTATTCACTTGTTTCAAGAATATTAAATTAAAAAGTGAAAAAAATTTCTTGATTCTAGTAATTATTTAGTCTACATAGGAACTTTCATTCCATACATGTAATGTCTGTTAGATATCTATATACTGATAAACTGAATGTCATCTCAAAAAATGCTAGAATTAATTAAATTAATTTATGATAAAAGTGAAGATGGAACAGATGAATTTATCCAGAAATGTTTTGTAATTTAGCTTTGAATAATCATATATTTTTGTGGATTCACAAAAATTATATCTGAAATATTAATAAGGTGCTTGAAGTCTTCTTAAAAGTAGCCTTGTGATAATCTCAAAATAAAATTATCTGAAGATCTGGGACTATTTACTCTGAAGGAAAGCAACTTTGAAATACAACATTGAGTCTATAATGTTCCTTAGTTATAATTGGAAATTCATTATGCACATAATAAAACCATGACTTTCTGCAGTATAAAATTTAGCCAAGTAATCATGTGAGTATTTTATGTACTAATGAACTATTTAAAATTGAATACATGTAAATATGTATTAAGGGATGCATAAAAGTGAAAAGATTGCTGAGAAAAGAGACTTTAATTGCTATTAAGAAACCATTTTTGTTTATTAGGTAAATATAGATTTTAAAAATACCATTAATGTATACTGGTAAAAAGATGAAAATGAGAATATTTTGTAGCACTCTGGTGTAATGGAAACATGGGCAAGATAGTCTGACTTAGTTGTGAATTTAAGTTCCTCAAATTGCCAACTATAAGCCTAGAGACATTACACATTCCTGAGTTACAATTTTGTGGTCTACAATATGGAATAATAGTATCTTCTCATAAAGTTGTGAGTATAAAATGAGATGAAATTTAAAAGTGCTTACCTCACTGTTAGCAAAATAGTAGATGCTTAATAAATATTAGTTCCTAAACTAGTTAACAACATTACTTTTAATGTGGGCATTACTAAGAGTAGACAATGAACATTTATGATAGAGTAACAGATAGAGAGGTGGATAGATACTGCTGTGTAAATCTCCTTTGTCTTGCTACATCATCATACCAAAATCAGTTACAAGGTAAAATCAGAACGAAAACAAATAGATAAATGTTAAGGATAAAAATTTATCAGAATATTCTTTTAATCTAACATGGTTGTTATTAGATCCTGATAATCTGAGAGTGGTAAAGGGGATGCTGAAAACAGTAACATAATAGAAAGTTTTGACAACATTACAATATGTTTTATCTTTGAATTCATGTTATCAAATTTTTAGAGAAGAGGATTTTCAACTTGAAACTGAAGAGTAGTTGTACCTTTGGCTTCAAAACTGGGAGGTGTGACATTGATATTTATTTAGTGGCAGATTTATGCTACCACAAAGCTATTATATGTGGTATGCTACCACATACAAGCTATTAATAAATACCCAGAGCTTAAAAATCCTCACCATTCCTTTTAAAATTATGTGACTATATATTCCCCTTTGAAGGTCTGAGAAAATTCCTGTGCTTGCCTCTTAACATTTTTTTTTAATTCAGGCAAAATTTGCAAAACATTAAAATGCACAGATCTTAAGTGTAAAATTTGATAAGTTTGGAAATGTATAGACTTATATAAACAACACTCTATCCATAGTACAGAACACTTCATCACTCCAGACAGTTCCCTCATGGGTCCTTCCAGCAAATCCCCATCTGCCATAGGTAAATCCTATACTGATATCTTTCATAACATATTCCATTTGTCTCGACCAATCTGCATATAAATTAAATCAAAGAATATGTACCTAATTGATATTTATAGAACTCTCTACAAAAGAACATTAAAGTAAGTAAGTAAAATAAACATTCCTTACAATTTAGCATGAAGATAGACCATAATCCTGTCCGTACATCAAACCTTAAGTAATTTAGAAGAGTAGAAACTATATAAACTCTGTCCTTGGACCATAATAGAATTAAATTGGAAATCAATAGCTAAAGACATTGGAAAATCCCAAATATTTGGATATGACAGAACATACATTAAAATAACCTGTAGGTAAAAGTTGAAGTTTTAAGAAAAAATAAAAACAATATTTTGAAATTAATTAGATTTAAATTATAGAAAAATTTATGAGATATCACTAAAATACAGCTTACAGGGAAATATGTAGCATTAAATATTTATATTAGAAAATAATAAAGTCTCAATATTATAACCTAAACTTCTATATTATAAAAATCAATAAATTGAGAAAGAAAAACAAAATAGACACAAAGCACACAGAAGTAAAGAAATAATAGAGTGGAAATCAATGAATTTGAAAACAAAAATATGGAAAGTCAATCAAACCAAAAGCTGATTTGTTTAAAAATTATAAAAAAGTTAAGACAAATTTACCAATACTAGGAATGAAAGAGGAGATATCACTATGGATCTAAGGGACATTAAAAGAGTAATAAGGGAATACTACAAAGAATTCTTGCCCATAAAATCCACAACTTAGAACAAATGGACAAACAGTTCCTTGAAAAATATAATCAAAGTTCACTCAAGAAAAAGTAGATAATCAGATTAGTCCTATATCTATTAAAAAAGTGATTTTTAGGTCCATCTACCTCTCTACAAATGACACAATTTCATTCCTTTTTAGGGCTGAGTAATATTCCATTGTATATAGGTACCACATCTTCTTTATCCATTCCTCTGTCGATGGACATTTAGATTGCTTCCATGACGTGGCTATTGTAAATAGTGCTGCAATGAATATTGGGGTGAGTGACTCTTTTTGAATTACGGTTTTCTCAGGGTACATGCCCAGTAGTGGGATTGCTGAGTCATATGGTTGTTCTATTTTTAGATTTTTAAGGAACTGTCATACAGAATGAAGTAAGTCAGAAAGAGAAAAGCAAATATCATATATTAATGCACATATGTAGAATCTAGAAAAATGGTATAGATGATCTTATTTGCAAAGCAGAAATAGAGACACAGACATAGAGAACAAATGTATGGATACCAAGGGAGAAAGGGTGGTGATGGGAGGAATTGGGAGATTGGGATTGACATATATACACTATTGATGCTATGTATAAAATGGACAACTGATAAGAACATACTGTATAGCACAGGGAACTCTACTTAATGCACTGTGGTGACCTAAATGGGAAGGAAATCCAAAAAAGGGGGTATATATGTTTATGTATAGCTGATTCATTTTGCTGTACAGTAGAAAGTAACACAACATTGTAAAGCAACTATACTCCAATAAAAATTAATAAACATTTTCTTAAAAAATGATTTTTAAATCAAAAGTATCCCAAGAAATAAACTTCCAGTCCCATTTGTTTTCACTGGAAAATTTTTACCAATGTTATGCAAAATCCTCAGCAACTATTATTGAATAATATTCAAAACATATAAAAAGAATAATACATCATGACAAGTGGGGTTCATTTTAGAAATGGAAGGATTGTTCAACATTCGAGAATCAATCAATGCAATTCACCATATTAACTAGAATAAAAAGCTCAATGATTATTTTAATAAATTCATAAAGATATTTTGACAAAATTCAACACCCATTCATGATTTAAGAAAAGAAGTGGAAAATAATCTCTGCACTCTAATAGAAGTGTCCTAACCTGACAAAGGATATCTAAAGCAAATAATACAACTACAGCTAACATGATATTTAATGTTGGCTGACCAAATATTTCTCCCTTTAAGATTGGGAATAATATAATGAAATACTGTCCACTCCCACCACCCCTATGCAACATGATACTGGAAAACCTAGCCAGTGCAATAATATAAGAAAAAGAAGTAAAAGGCTTAAGACTGGAGCATAAAAAATGCAACTATTTATGTAGATGATATGACTTTCTACTTAGAAAACTCAAAGGACTCCACATAAAAGATACAGAAATAATTTTCATGGATGTATATATTTGTTAGTGCTTATCACATTTACACTTTATAAATATGTACACCATTATACATAAATTACAGCTCAATAAAGTAAAAATATAAGTACCACAAACTATCAAACTACAGTTAGAAATAACAGAAAAATCAGCCAAGGAGATTGACATACAGTTCTCAATAAAACAAAATGGCTCTGAAGTATATAAAAATAATTTTGTCTTACTAAGTTAATGGAATTCATTATACTCTATGATTTTCATGTTAATAGACATTTTTGAAATATAGCATAATAAGGAAAAGAAAAAGAATTTTAAGTGGGACTTCGATGCATCATCAAGTAAAACAACCCCATTTAACTACCAGTCCAACCAAGATACAGAACGTTACCAGTCTCCTGAAAGTGCCCATTTTGCCCTCTACCAAACTAACCCCTTCAGACCTTCCCAAAGGTAATGATCGTGCTGTCTTACAAAACTGTAACAAGTTTTTTCTGCTTTTGAATATTACGTACATGAATTACATAAAGGAATACTATGTATCCTTCTGTGTCTAGCTTATTTCACATATCATTATATTTGTGAGACTTACACCATTGATAGAAAAAAATGACAGTATTTATAAAATTTCCAAGTGCATAAACCCTTAGTCTCAGTAATTATACTGTGACAAATTTATCCTACAGATATCCATGCATGTATGTAAAATGATATTTTTGAAGAGTATTAGTTTTCATTGTAATGACAAAATGAAAATAGCAACAAAAAAATCTATCAGTACAGAACTGATGCAATATTTAACGTCAGGTACATAAAGTCTGATATTATGGAGCCATTTGAAAGAGTGAGCCCATTCATTTTTTTGAGATTTAAAATTTTATTTTATTTTATATTGAAATATAGTTGATTTACAATGTTGTGTTAGTTTTAGGTGTACAGCAAAGTGATTCAGTTATACATATACATATATCCCTTCTTTTCCAAATTCTTTTCCCATTTAGGTTATAACAGAATATTGAGTAGAATTCCCTGTGCTATACAGTAGGTCCTTGTTGGTTATCTATTTTAAATATAGCAGTGTGTATATGTTAATCCCAACCTCCCAATTTATCCCTCCCCCCACCTTTCCCCTTTGGTATCTGTAAGTTTGTTGTTGAAGTCTGTGAGTCTGTTTCTGTTTTGTAAATAAGTTCATTTGTATTATTGTCTTTTTAGACTCTGTATATAAGAAATATGATATTTTTTTCCTCTGTATGACTTACTTCACTTAGTATGATAATCTCTATGTCCATCCATGTTGCTGCAAATGGCATTATTTCATTCTTTTTAATGGATGAGTAATATTCCATTGTATATATGTACCACATCTTCTTTATCCATTCATCCATCAATGGACATTTAGTTTGCTTCCATGTCTTAGCTATTATAAACAGCACTTCAGTGAAGGATACATTTTTTGAAAGGATACACTGGGTGCATGTATCCTTTTGAACCATGATTTTCTCCAGATATATGCCCAGGAGTTGGATTGCTGGATCATATGGTAGCTCTATTTTTAGTTTTTTAAGGAACCTTCATACTGTTCTCCATAGTGACTGTACCAATTTACATTCCCACCAACAGTGTAGGAGGATTCCCTTTTCTCCACACCCTCTCCAGGATTTATTATTTGTAGACTTTTTGTTGATGGCCATTCTGACTGGTGTATGATGATTCCTCATTGTAATTTTGATTTGCTTTTCTCTAATAATTAATGATGTTGAGCATCTTTTCATGTGCCTCTTGGCCATCTGTATGTCTTCTTCGGGGAAAAGTTTATTTAGATCTTCTGCCCATTTTTTGATTGGGTTGTTTGTTTTTTTAATATTGAGCTCCACAAGCTGTAAATTTTGGAAATTAATCCCTTATCAGTCATATTGTTGCAAATATTTTCTCCCATTCTGTGTGTTGTCTTTTCATTTTGTTTATGGTTTACTTTGCTATGCAAAAGCTTTTAAGTTTAATTAGGTCCCATTTGTTTATTTTGGTTTTATTTCCATTACTTTAGGAGACAGATCGAAAAACATATTGCTACAATTTATGTCAAAGAGTGTTCTGCCTATGTTTTCCTCTAGGAATTTTATAGTACTTAGCCTTACGTTTAGGTCTTTAATCCATTTTGTGTTTATTTTTGTGTATGGTGTTTAAGAATGTTCTAATTTCAGTATTTTACATGTAGCTGTCCAGTTTTCCCAGAACGACTTATTGAAGAGACTATATTTTCTCCATTGTATATTCTTGCCTCATTTGCCATAGACCAATCGACGAGAGTTGCATGGGTTTATTTCTGAGCTTTCTATTCTGTTCCATTGATCTATGTTTCTGTTTATGTGCCAGCACCATACTGTTTGATTACTGTAGCTTTGTAGTATAGTCTGAAGCCAGGGAGTCTGATTCTACCACCTCTGTTTTTCTTACTGAGGATTTCTTTAGCTATTCAGAGTCTTTTGTGTTTCCAAACAAATTTTAAAACTTTTTGTTCTAATTCTGTGAAAAAGGTCACTGTTAATTTGATGGAGATTGCATTGAATCTGTAGATTGTCTGGGAAGGTATAGTCATTTAAAAAAAATTTATTTATTTTGCTGCGCTGGGTCTTAGTTGTGGCATGTGGGATCTTTAGTTGTGACATGTGGGATCTTTAGTTGTGACATGGGATCTTTAGTTGTGACATGTGGGATCTTTAGTTGTGGCATGCAGGATCTTTTAGTTGAGGCATGCAGGCTCTTAGTTGTGGCATGAGAGATCTAGTTCCCCAACCAGGGATTGAACTCGGGTCCCCTGCATTGGGAACACAGAGTCTTAACCACTGGACCAGCAGGGAAGTCCCAGTATAGTTATTTTGATGATATTGATTCTTCTTATCCAAGAACGTGATATATCTTTCCACCTGTTTGTGTCATCTTTGATTTCTTTCATCAGCTCTTATAGTTTTTGGAGTACAGGTCTTTTGCCTCCTTAGTTAGGTTTATCCCTTGGTATTTTATAGCCAGTTCTTTTAAAAGCCACAATTAAAATATGCACGTGTTTATATATGTGTAAATTATCTCTGGAATAATTTTTTTAAAGTTGTCTCTAGTTGAGGAAAATGCTTCAGAGGAAGTTGTCTCTTTAATTTTTCTTTAGTTCGTTTATATCTTTAATTAAATGAAATAGCTTAAAAATCACTTTTAAAACTTAGGGTATCTGTGTCTAAGAGTCCTAAGGAACACTGAGAAGTAAAATGTTAAATTGATTGCAATCTGGAAAATAGTTGCAAGTGAACAGTAGGATTTTATTTATTGTATCTAAGTAAAATGTGTATTTCACAACAATTTCTATAGCTTAACTTATTTTCTTCTTAATAGCTCTTGTTAACCATTTTATTCTTCTAGATATGCCAAAAATATAAATAATTTTAAAAATTAAAAAAGTTACATTTGGAAAAATCTTAAGTTACTCAACAAACACTGGTATTTTGAAAACAAGGGAATATTTAAATGCTGTGTGGACACACTTCTGTTTGAATCTGAAAATGTAGATATAACAGTAGTGAAATTCATATTTGATCCATTTTGTCAAGTCTATTTTGAGCACATAGTACATTCTGGTACCAATTTTGAGAGGCTATTGCTTTTTACATTCTGCACAATTGTTTAAAATATCAGGGAAATAATTTGATAGCTGATATTATAGAAACAAGCTGAGGATCACTTTTCCAGGTTCGTTACTCATTTATTATTTATTTGAGTCTTATTTCCAATTGGTCACATCGAATAAGAGGAAGAATTCCTCAGTCATTTACAATGTGACGTAGAGGAGAGACGTGGATGGATTCAAGTTATTTCCTTCTTAATAAATATAGGGGGCCCTTTGAAGCCCTTGTATGTTTGTCATTGCAGATACTTATTTAGTGATGTGGATAATCTCTCTTCATGAATCATTTTAGTACCTAAGAAGTGAAAGATGAAAAGATCTAATGACATACACAGTGTCCTATCAAAATCTTCCCTTATCGGAACATCTCTTACTACTCTCCCTTTGTGAGAATTTCCTTTTTCCTGAAAGTACTAGAATGAGTATGTGGTTAAATGATGTGGTTAAATTTCACTCTCCTAAAAGACAACAATTCAGTCTATTATTGCCATCAATGATCTAATAACTTACATACAGATGTATTATTATTTTGCTCTCATTTTCACTTTGCTTCATAGTAAAGACACTACCAGTTTGTAGTAAATATACTACCACTTTGTAGTGAGAAGACAATTCACAGTCCCATGAAGTTGTTCTCACCAGTGGAATCTGAACAGAACCGTTGTGGTATTCTATTTGCAGGTCAAGACTTTTAGGGAGTGTGTCCACTCTGCAGTTAGAAACAGATGATAAAGAGGTCCCAGTGGATGGTAAAACCATGCTAGAAGGGACCCTTGTCCTTATGACTTTTGTATAAGTGAAAGCCACACACCAACCATAAAAACAGTGTTGGTCCATTATTTGAATGAAAATGTGTTTCTACTATAGAAAGCCACTGAAATGATGGTGGCAGCATTATACTACCTATATAATCAATCAGTCAATGTATAGATATATTGTATTAAAATAGACAAGATTTCTTGGCTGATGTCAGCATTAGAAGGAACTTTTACTGAATGTGAAAAGGAAGTTCAAATCACTTTCACAATTTAAGGAAGTGTGATTAAATAAAAATAAAACTATTTACTTCTGGTTGTAACCTGAATAGAGTTGTTAATTCGTATGCAATCAAATTATGAAAAGAGCAAACGGATTATAAACAACTTAATGCAGATGTTCAGCTAAGAATATAGCAAGGATTTAAGCTTCAATAATGTCTCAAAATATAACCTATATTTAGAATTTTGAAATAACAACCTAATTTTGTGAAGATAATTCCAGATTTCCAAGTTATATGATAAAATATGTATAGTGCTTGCCTCAGTCTCTTCAGAATTTTATTGAAATACTCAAGGGGATACAGAAGAGAATTCTGGTAAAGCATTGGAAATTAGGGAATTATATTAGAAAGAGCCCTCAAGAAAAGTATGAGATATATGTTGCCACTGAACCTGACTGAAGGAGATGATGAAAGCCAACTTATAACTTCCTTTCCCCTATAAAACTATGTGACCTGTAAAGATGTTTATGGAATCCTAGAGGATTTCAGGAGTGAAGACAGGAGATGGAAGTAAGCACTAAGCACATCACTTGGAATTTTTTTTTACATCATTGATAAGTAGAATTATACAGCAGTGGCACTCACGTATATGAGAGGGGTTTTACTGTAACTAAACAAGCAGATAGTCATTAGGTGTGAAAGGCTTGCCCTTGATGGAAAATAAGTGTAAAAGATCTTGTGGAACTTGACTTTGTGAAAAAACAAATCTGGGATGCTGGCAATCACAGTCAATGTCAGTGGAAGACCCAAATAGCCAAATTAAGGTTACAGCAACAAAATACAGAAAAGCCTTAAAAAAGACAGAAAATAGGGGCAAGGAGCCCTGGATGATACCCTGCACCCACATTGCTTTGATTTCATTGTACCGTAGCTAGTTAGGAGCATGTGAATGTACTAGCATTGATGATGCCCCAGGATACAGACCCTGGCTAAAATAAGAAAAGCTCAAAGAGATCAGTGGCATCAAGAGGGACACCAGTCCCTGCTGTAACACTGGCATGGATAGTGGACCAAATGGAAAGTCATATTTGAAAGTTGACAGAGGGTCTACACCAGTCATCGATAAAGAAATGGCACAGTAAGGAAGTCTGAATACTGGGATTTTCACAGTTACAGAATTCCTAGGTTAGTGATGACTGACCTAGAGGTATAAGTTTCACAAGCTGAGCTTTTGGCTTAAGTTCTCAGAAGAGAAACAAAAACAAGAAGTTGGATAGTGAGGATAAGTAAGGAGAATTTACACAACTTTGAGAAAACTACTAGCTAGGACTCAGTCAAATATGAATAAACAAAAACATTCACAAGCCCAAACACGCACACACATGAGCATGTCTGTACACACAACATGTAGCCTTACACAGTTGCAGTATTAAAAAACAGGGAACATAATACTCAAAGCAAAGGAAAATGTGAAATATTAAAAACAGAAAATGTTATGGAATAAATCTATTTTCTGTTTTATTAAGATTCAATAAAACCTGAAGGTCTCTACTTTGAAAAAGAGATTAAAAAATGAGATTGAAATTTCAAGCGGAAATAAAATGGGAAGCTGAATGGAATATAACCTACAAAGCCAAAATAATTTAGTTTTGAAATAATTAAAAGGAAAGTGAGCATTGCTGAAAGTTTAAACAGAAATGGGAAGAAAAACAAAATAGCTGTATTTAGGATGAGATAAGAAGGGTCAAAGATTATAAAATGATCAGTTACCCTCCTGAAGCGATCAACAGCTATTTTGTTTTCAAAGAAACAGCTAGTAAAAGAGAACAATGATGGTCAGTTGTTTTATTTACTTTTTAATTTGATCTCATATAATTAATTACATAGTATTAGAGATTTTCTTCCATGCTATGTAAATAGTACATATTAATTTCAGTAACAATATAGAGCAAAATCCAAAACTCTTCTGCTTTTACTGTTTCATCACCATTCCACCCATATAAAATAGTCATCACATATGAATGTGACACAGATAAACACAAAGATAGACAGCATTTATTATTTATAATTTACAAATATTAAATCAAATCATATTCATTAGTTAATACATAACTTGCTTTTTGACTAAAGCATTACAGATGTTCTCCAGGTCAAAATTTATTCAAATGTTCACAAACTTGGCTGCATGTTAAAAACATGAGGACTTTAAAAAATCTCTGTGTCTTTTCCAGACCCAAATCAATTAAATCAGAATCTCTGGTGGTGGCATCCAAGGCTTCAATGCTTTTAAGTTTTTTCCCAGATGATTCCAATGAGTAGACAAGGTTGAGAAAATTTGGTATAGAGCAAATGCATTAGTTTTAAAAGCAGTAAAAAAGGTCATTCACTATGATTCATCTATTGATGAATATACTACCTTTCCATTAGGCAGCTGACTTGGTAGCATTCTCTGGTCTTTCCCTTCATTATGCTGGCACTTTGGGTTCAGATTTTGTAACAGCTTACCTATTTTTTTATTGTTTCTTTATATTTATACCTATATTAATAATCTTTTTTTGAATTATTGTATTTTGAGCGTCTCATCTGTTTTCTATACAAACCCTGAAGTATATACTATGGATGAATTTCCTTTTCTGCTATAGAAGGCCAACCTTCTACTTGTACATTAGCTCCCATACCTTCTTGACTTCCTAAGGCTATCGAGCCAACAATTGTCCCTTCTATCTGTTGCATCATCATTTTTTGCCTCCCTATTTGATATTTATTGGTGCTATGGGAACATCTGTATGTAAACAGCAATAATTGCACTGTTTTAAAGAAAATCCTTCCCTTGATGTCATATCTCCTTTAGTTATCTTCTTATTCCTTTGCTTTCCTATACAGCAACCCCTTCAAAACAGCAGTCTCTGTTCATTCGCTCTGATCCTCTTACATATGCTCCTTAACCCCTCCTAACCCCAAAGGGCTCTTGGGAAAGCCACCAATGACTTCCACATTACCAAATCACATACTCCGTGTACAGACTTCATCTTACTTAAACCATCAAAATAACATCTTAACTGTTTCCTCCCTGAAACACTCTTCCTGGTTGGCATTTTAGGATAACTGTGTCTTTTGCTATTTCTCCCCCATTACTCTTTCTTAATCTCCTTTACTAATATCTTCACTCACTGACTTCTAAAAGTCAGAGTATCCCTGACCTCAGAACTCTATAGTTACACTTCCAGGTTATTCAAATAATTTTCATGTATTTTAATGTCACCTGTATATGACTCTTCTCAAAACCCTCCAATGGCTTTTCATGTCACAGTCAAAAGCAAAGCCTTACAGAGGTGCACAAAACACTACAAGATCTGGGCCCAGCTACCTCCCTGACATCACCTACGATTTCTACTCCAAATGCCCATTGTTCTCCTGCCACACTGGACAAACGATCACAGTCATGTCTCAGGATCTTTACACATCTTGTTTCTTATGCTTTCTGCCAGCTATCTACATGATTCATCCCCTCACTTATTTCAGATCCCTGATTAATATATCCTTGTTAATCTGGCCTTATCTGTATAAAATAGTGTTCCCCAGCTCTGCCCTCTCTGTTCCTATCACCCTACTTAATTTTATTTCAAGACACTGATGTCTAAAACATGATACATTCAATTGTTTATTTATTTATTGTCTGCTCTTCAACCCCTCTCAGACTTGGTGAATTCAAGTGCTTTCTCTCTTTCTGCTTCCCCTCTCCCCATTTTTTTAAATCACTGCTTTCATAGCTCCTAGAATAAATAGTATCTGCTACAGAATAAGCGCTTGAGAATTTTGGTAATTGAATAACTAAATGAACGTTCATTTGTATTTTCTCTTCTGTGAATTACTTGTGTGTGTTTTTAAAATTATATTTTATAATTTCTTTGTATAAAGGGGATTTTAACATTTTTTCCTTGACAAATATTTTACCTTGGTTTATCATTTGCCTTTTGGTTTAGTTTATGGTGTCCTTTGCCATATTACAAGCCTTTGATTTTTAATATGGATTAAATTGCCCATTACAAAATAATTATAGGATACAAGTAAAATGTGTCAGAATAAATACATTTTTATTCAGTTTCTTTCTCTCAACCCATAGAATATGAACACCTTTCCAAAATGAAAACAAAAACAAAAAAGAACTTTAATTAAAAAAGAACATATCTACAACCCCAAATTAACATGTCTAGGATAAGATAGCATGCTGAGAAGTAACAGATACTGCCTCAGGTCTCACAGAATAAAACTTTCCTCAAAAGTTAATGACAGGGGCTTCCCTGGTGGCGCAAGGTTGAGAGTCCGCCTGCCAACGCAGGGGACGCGGGTTCGTACCCCGGTCCGGGAAGATCCCACATGCCGCGGAGCGGCTGGGCCCGTGAGCCATGGCTGCTGAGCCTGCGCGTCCGAAGCCTGTGCTCCGCAACGGGAGAGGCCGCAACAGTGAGAGGCCCGCGTACCGAAAAAAAAAAAAAAAAAAAAAGTTTATGACACTTATTAAGCAAAAATTTGTCAAACATTTATTATATGTAAGGGAGAAGGTAAGTAATAGAGATAATATTAAGAAATACTGCGTGAGACCTTTTGTGATTAAAAATAAAAAAGGGAATGAATTCTTGATGTGCAACAAGAGACTATAAAGGCAAATAGCAGCAAAATAAAAGAATATATATATTCATATACATATATATGAATATATGAATATATATATATACACACATACATACACCTATAGGTGTGTATGTGTGTGTATATTTCAGCACCCAAACTTTGATGCTCACTTAGACTTCATCTCCCTCCTTTATGCTCCATCAAATCTTCAAATGCTAACGTGTTTCCTAAAAATGAGCCTCATGCTTTTCATGAAGGATAATGTAAGGTATATATAACAAGCTGAGCTAGAATCGAAGTTGTCTGCTGCCTTATCATATTGATTTTTCATGGGTAAAACTGTTTCTTTATAAAAGGTTAGTCTGGTCTAGTCCTTAAGAAATCCAATTCAAATCAGTGGTGTGACAAATTAATGTCTTCAGTTTTTTGTAGACTAAAATGTCAAAGGCAAATGATATTTCAGTAGCCCAATAGTAATGTTCTTTGTGGTACTTATGGCTTTACTTGAGGTTTTTTTTTAATTTAATTTTTGTTTTATACTGGAGTATAGTTGATTTACAATGTTGTATTAGTTTCAGGTGTACAGCAAAGTGATTCAGTTATACATATACATATATCCATTCTTTTTCAGATTCTTTACCCATATAGGTTATTACAGAATACTGAGTGGAGTTCCCTGTGCTATACAGTAGCTCCTTGTTGATTATTTTATATATAGTAATGTTTATATGTTAATCCCAAACTCCTAATTTATCCCTCCCACCCCCCACCTTTCCCCTCTGGTAACCATAAGTTTGTTTCAAAGTCTGTGAGTCTTTCTGTTTTATAAATAAGTTCATTTGTACCATTCTTTAGATTAGATTCCATATATGAGTGATATGATATTTGTCTTTGTCTGACTTACTTCACTTAGTATGATAATCTCTAGGTCCATCCATGTTGCTGCAAATGGCATTATTTCCTTTTTTATGGCCGAGTAATATTCCATTGTATATATGTACCACATCTTCTTTATCCATTCCTCTGTACATGAACATGCAGGTTGCTTCCATGTCTTGGCTATTGTAAACAGTGCTGCAATGAACATTGGTATGCATGTATCTTTTAGATTTATGGTTTTCTCCAGATATATGCCCAGGAGTGAGATTGTTGGATCATATGGTAGCTCCCTACTACCATAGTGGCTCCACTGTGAACCGTTCTCCACTGTTCTCCATGGTGGCTTCACCATTTATGTTCCCACCAACAGTGTAGGAGGGTTCCTTTTTCTCCACACCCTCTCCAGCATTTATTATTTGTAGGCTTTTTGATGATGGCCATTCTGACTGGTATAGGGTGATAGCTCAGTATAGTTTTGATTTGCATTTCTCTAATAATTAGCGATGTTGAGCATCTTTTCATATCAGAATACTCTTTGACATAAATCTCAGCAATATCTTTTTGGATCCATCTCCTAGAGAAATGGAAATAAAAACAAAAATAAACAAATGAGACCTAATTAAACTTAAAAGCTTTTGCACAGCAAAGGAAACCACAAACATAATGAAAAGGCAACCCAGAGAATGGGAGAAAATATTTGCCAATGATGCAACTGACAAGGGATTAATTTCCAAAATATACAAACAGCTCATGCAGCTCAATATCAAAAAGAAACCCAATCAAAAAATGGGAAGAAGATCTAAATAGACATTTCTCCAAAACAGACATACAAATGGCCTAAAAGCACATGAAACTGATTTACTTGTCTTAATGGTAAAGTTACTTATAAATTTCTGGGGGATTTTCCAAACTTTTCAATTAGGTTTCTGAATTTCATATGCAAACTTACACTATAACACATAAGAATAATTTTTAATGACTTACATTAGGCCTTTAAAATATAATGTAACCTTAAAAAATTTACTTTCTCATATTTACATTTTGGTTAAGAGATAAATATTTTTGCAGGACAGTTTGAAGGACATGCGATTTAATTCTATTCTAAATTTTATTCATGATTCCCCTGACAGAAGTGTACATATTGAAATTTATTTTGGTGTCATGTCCCAACTTATATAAAGGATTGCTACAAAAGCCTGCCATTGAAAAGATATTCGAAGATATTTTTCTATGTTTTAGAATCCCAGAATCTATTCCTGACAATGTTTTTTTTTTTAAACATTAAGATAAAGGCTTCTTTCCTTTGTGATCTGATAATTCCTCCTATCAGGCAACAAGAATCAAGTGTCTTATTATTTTTTTCCCTCTTTCTGAAAGAAGGTCAGAGCCAAATTTATAGTCATAATGTTGGAATCCTGATAGTAATACTATTCATATATGTTTAGGTTTAATAATTCTAATCATCTAATTAAATGTATATTATTTTAAAATATGTTATTATGGAACTTAATACAAGTTTGAAATTATAATACTATTTTTAATATTTAAATATTTTAATTGTTAAGATACCCCATGACTTTCAAATAATATAGGATTAATGATTACATTTTTATTTTCATATTTTCATTTTATTTTATAATTCATGAGTATTTAATGAACTATTGTAAGTTTTTGTTGGAGAAACATATCTCTAGTATTTTTATAGAATTGCCACAGTACATCGATATCTGTATAATCTATGGGCCTTTCAAAAGAATGTTTCACATTTTTAAAAAATGAGCTTAGGCTTAAAAAAAATAATCTTGGATTACCTATAACTGGCAGACATACTAAGTATTTAAGAAGGTTAAGAAGTTCGTACAACTACAAAATAAAAGGGAAAATGTCAGTTTTGTAAGCATACTGAAGAAACTTTTGTAGTGGTAGAAATATAATTCCCTCAGAGAAAAAAATTGTTCTACTTCCCATGAATCTCTTATGGTTTAATGGTTTAAAGTGAAAACTATTTGCCTTAAGCCATTTCTCATTTAAAAAAAGAAGACTGAATTTTAACTTTTTGCAACAATCTTCTCAAAGGACTAATTAAAATAAAACCTCCAATTAGTTTAATTTTTAAAAATTCCTCTTGAAGCCTTGAGTCTCTTATCTACTGGCTGACATGCCAAACTTGTATAAATACATCTTTTTCTTCTTCCCAAAGTACACATTTTCTATATCCTGGAAAGATGTTGATAACATATTTCTAAGTCAGGGTCTGGAAATTTGAAAAGTTATATAAAACTCATAAAGAATAAAAGAATATTTATTACTTTACTAAAATCTACAAGAGCCTCTCAAAAGTGATTTGCTAAAACTATTATTTATTACAGACAGTGCTAATTTTAAGACACATTGCTCCAGAAAAATAGTATATAATGTTACCTGCATATGCATTACAGCTACATACGTAGAAATAAATGTGGTCCTGCTACTGACAGTGACCATTATATGTGGCTAATTAGTTGCTTGCAGCCATGCTAGTATAATTTCATAACAAGGACAGTACTCAAAGAAAGTTGATTGATTGATTGATTGAGGCCAAACTTTTCTGTGCAAATTAAAATATGCAACACCCAAATTAAAATGCTTGACATCTTATAAACATCTTATTCCTAAGACATCTATTGTTTGCTTCATGAGAGTGTGGCCTATTTTGTTGTGGCATATACTGGAATTCATCTGCTGGGTTACTGACAAAATGCATAAGTAAGTTTCTTCTAATATGCATCCTGTTTGCATTAAGCACTGTCATAAAAAGTTTAAACTTCCACTGGGAGCCCAGACTTTAACTTTCTTGGTACTTGAAAGAAAATGATATATGACTCAATATAATCATATTGCGGAAATGCTAGTCCAGCTAATTTGTATTAAACAGACTCTATTATCAGACTTCCTGGTTGGAAATCCAGCTATACCACTTCCAACTACATGACCTCAGAAAGTGATCATAACATCGTTAAGCTTCTGTTGTCCTTAAAAGTAAATGATAATAATATTATCTAGTACATGAAGTTTTTATGAGCCTCACAGGATAATTTGTGAAGAGTGCTAGACTGCAGTGCAGCTCTAAGGAAGGTTTGGTAAGTGAGTTCTTGATCTAAAATGCCTGTCGGAGGAGTCCCTTACCTCCCAACAACACACTTGCCTCAGTGCCCTGCTATACTCAGTCATTGGCTGGGAGCAGCCTGTGGGAAGTCTGGGAAGCAAAGCAATGGATTTCATAGTCAGCTGGCGCTCTTGATCATTCAAGAGCCATTTGCATTCCCTGGAGTCACAGGTCTGAGAGGCACATTCTCATGGCCACCCAGGTCCATCCTTTGAGTCACAGATCTATTTCTCCACACAGGGTTGGGAGACAACTTCTTTATGATTCCCACAGATCCCCTCTTCCTGGGAAGACACTTAGAAGAGGAAAGGAAGTACATGGATGACTCTAAGCTCCTTACTGCAGCTGTTCTCAGAGCTGCAACTGATACTCAGCTTTCTTTCCACTATGCACTGTGTGTCTCAGGGCCACCACAGATGTGGCTGTAATGCAGCCATTATTGCTTTACAGTTTGCACCCACATACTTAGTGAGCCCATCTGTAAACCATAGGCAGACTTTCTCCTGCTCTTTCAGCTGGTCATACAAGGCCCCTCATATGATGACAGGTGTAAGTTAGGGGAGAGAGAAACTGAAAAGTAATATATCTTTTTGGTAATCTGGGTATTTTTCTCAATTCAGGGAGGATTTACACATTCAATGTGTGCCTTTCTATTACTGAAATGTTTACATTGGTTGCTGAATCAAGTTCAACTTTAGCATGGATATAACCTCATCTAAATAAAGGAAGCAGAGTTGGTAGCCAGGTGATCTGATTATCACTGCTGTGTAATAAATAACCCCGAAGCTTTGTGGCTTGAAAGAATAATTTTCTTTTGCTCACAGTTTTGTGGGAAGAGAATTCTGGAATGACTTGGCTGAGCAATTCTTGCTTGGTGTCTCTTCTGCTAATTCCATCCAAAGATACTCAATCACATGGTTGTCAGTTGATGTTGGTTGTCAGCTGGGAACTCAGCTAAGGCTGTCACCTGGAAGGCCTACACTGGTGCCTTCAGCATGGCAGTTTTAAGGTGGTTGTACCTCCTACCCACTAAATATCCCAAGCTGAGCTCCTGGGAAAGGGCATTCCAAGAAACCCAGAAGGAAACTCCATGCTCTACTGTGATCATGGTTAGGAAGTTATTTTCTTAGCATTTATTACTCAAGACAGTCACATGCCTGCCAGACTTAAGAAAAGGGGACATAGACTTCACTTCTCAATAGGAAGAGTGTCAAAGATTTCGAAACCATTATTGTTATTTTTTTTTTTTAAATTAAGGGTACTTTAATTAATTTATTTATTTATTTATTTTTGGCTGTGTTGGGTCTTCGTTTCTGTGCGAGGGCTTTCTCTAGTTGTGGCAAGCGGGGGCCTCTCACTATCGTGGCCTCTCTTGTTGTGGAGCGCAGGCTCAGTAGTTGTGGCTCATGGGCCTAGTTGCTCCATGGCATGTGGGATCTTCCCAGACCAGGGCTCCAACTCATGTCCCCTGCATTAGCAGGCAGATTCTCAACCACTGTGCCACCAGGGAAGCCCCTCGATACCAATTTTAAAAACTACTACATCAGGTTTCTTGAACAGTATATTTGCCTTTAGCTTTCCTAAAATCAGGAGAAAAATCATTAAAATAAATTAAACAGCTGTGTTAATAAATCCCATACCACTGAGTTTTATATCCCCAACTAGTTTGTATCCTGTGTCTCTCTGAATATTTTCATTTGTGAAAGTTTTGAATAACCAGATGGCAGGATGAAGAGTAAAAATGATCCTTAGGTAAATTACAAATGAAATAATCAGCATTAATCAGTAAGTTTAGTATCTGTATTTTAAATAACTGTTCATGGTATTTCATGGAGCAGACATAATCATAATGTTATGATACTGTAACTTCATATTAGTTCTACCTTCTAACCTTTTGGCAGAGGGCAATGGTTACTATAGGATTTCACACAGCCACATGGCTTCATTTTAAATGGGCTCACTGACCTATATATTATTTATTTCTATTATCAATCAAGGAGATCACAGTGATACTTTCTGTACCAATATGAAATTGAAAGTCATAGATCATTTCAAGTGACTCAACTACAACAGGAAGAGCAACACTTCATAATTTGGTGTCTGACATTATTTGTTTTATTAAAAGATTTAAATTCAGAACTTTATGAAAATGCCTTTACTTAAAAGCATAAGTGAACATTTGAAAACTAAGGTCATCCTACACACAACTAATTTTTATATTTATAATAAATGGATCATAACTTCTTTAATTCTTTGAAACTACTGTACCTGTCACTTTTAAAGTCTAAATTTTAAGGTATGCAATATCACTTTACACATAAGGATATTCTGTATATCTAACACATAATTGTAATATGTGTTATTGTAATATTGTAGATATTTTTAAGTAAATTCAAAGTATAAACAATGTATAGTCTTATTTTTGCTAAAGGTCATACATGGAATTCCACAGAGAAGAAAACCTTCAGTGAAATGTATTAAACTATTTGCATTTATATGATTTTTTTCTTTTTTTATTCCACAAAAAGTATCTTTTAACCTGTTTTAAACTTTCCATAGGGAATAGGTTCAACATTTAATATTAGCTTTTAGTAATATTCATGTTATAATGAATAAATTTGCATATGTTTCATGTGACAGCATTTTACATATTGGATTCTCTCTTATACCATATTTTATATATATATATTTTTTTCTTCTTTTTCTCATTCAAAAAATGTCTGCTTCTACATAATTTTCCTTTATCTTACATGCAAAGAGAAATCCCAGAGTCATATAGATTAAATAAGAAAGACATTCCATAATTATCACATACTTTATATAGTTATCTTAGTCCTGAAGTCAGTCCAATTTCTAGCTCCATTTCATGGCAGAAGTTAAGAAATCAAAATAGTAGTGATGATGATGATGATGATAAACAGAGGAGTTCCTGATTAACCCTTCAGGATTGATGCAGTCTATGGAAGCAGTAGATAATCATCTCATTTCTAGAAAAGTTAGGCCATGTTCATACTGAAATAGGTATAGGCTTCTCTTAGAGTGGCTGGAGGAGTCATTATATTGGGTTAATAGATCTTTTAGCTTTCTTCCTGGAGTATTTTGTGTACCATATGATGTGTGGTAGGGTCAGAGATTCTAGGACCACTCCTCAATAAGGCAACCATACATCTGATTGCCCTTGAAAAAAGTAAAATAGGTCCAAATATAGTAAGCCTCACTTTAGCCAGTGGTGACAATGTAACATATTTTAGATATTTGATGTTTTATGATGGCATTCTTTTATCAGATTTGTATTTCCTTAGGAATTATTTTCCCCTCAAATTAAATGATTTACTTTTTTACCAATAAACAAGACTCGGAATCTGGAATCTCCTAATATGTAAAAACTAGCCAAAACTCAGATATTGTTATTAAAATATAAATTAGCTGAAGTTGAACAAAACAAGAAATAGTAATATCTACCTTTTAGAATTATTCTGGAAATGAGATGATTGAAAGAGTAACTGCTTACTAGATCATTAAAATTATAAGTTGTGAGTCACTTATAAGTCACTCAATAAAGTAATTTGGTACTGTCAAATCCTTTATAATTAGTTAGAAAAATAATGTTTTTAAAAAAGCACTGGTGGAATGATTCTACTTTATCTTATGATTAATTGGGGTATCATTTAAAATAATTATTAAAATTAAAAAATATTAATTAACTCCATTTTTAATATTTAACTTCTAAATATGGCATATGCTAGAATTTTTTAATGGTTTGAAAATTTTGAGCAGATGGTTAAAGTCCAGGAGGCTGAGAAACAATTAAAAAAAATAACCTGCCTATAACTGGATACTAATGACCCATGTTACCTCTGAAGAAGTTTCATGGCCATTCTTAGAATGACGTATAAGTAACATCAAGGTGTCCCAAAGTCCTGTGGAGATCAGAATACCTTTGGAATCATTTGGTTTTTCTAAGGTCTCAATTTTGGTAAGGGTGGGCTTAAACCTGGCTGTCTTAAACATTCAACAAGTTGAAATAGGCACAGTTTTTTTTTTTTTTTTCCCACACCAGTTTTGTTCAAGCACAGTTTTGAAAAACTTGTAACAAGGTATCAACCTGACTCATCAGAATGATGCATCAAATTAATTCTATCAAAATAGAAGGAAGAACTCTGTAGTCTGACACTCCTTACCACTGATACTTTCTTGATAAGAAACCTATCTAATTTTGTTATTAAGGGATATTAGAAAAAGATATTTTTCTCAGCAAAAATATGGATCCTTTATGTTAGAATTACACAACAAAATGCATGCTATTTGCAGTATGAGAACATACATCTAGTCTATCCATGACCACAGCTGTCTTCAATAATGGAAGAAGAGAGCCTCCCAGTGATATTGGAAACACTGGTTATCTAGGCACTGACTCACTCCATGACAGGAAAACACAATAAAGAAAAGGACTGTAATGTGCACAGCCTGACTAGAAATAAGTAAGGATGCTATTAAGAAAGATAGCCAAAGTTAAAACTGGTATTTGCATAACCCAAGAATACTGTAGTTCACACATGAAACCGAAGGATCTAAAGAAGCATTAGGATCAGAAAAGGAAGATTATAAGAAGACACTAAGTCTTTAAACTTGTAGTATTGGTGATCTAAGCAGTGAGAATGACTGTAATGGTCTATTAAATTATGTTAACTCTGTGTAGATTGCTGACTTCTGCAAATTACAGGAAGAACAAAGTTTATGAGTAAGGCTATCAGGATTCTGCAAAAAAAAATTGAATTGATCAACCTGTCCAATGATTGCATACTGGAAAACAGAACTTTATTATGGAGAAAGCACATAGTTTTGTGGAGAATTTCCTAAAGAGATAACAATTAAATTGACCCGTACTGTGTTAACTGTTTTTAAGGCCTTAGTACTTTAATCTCATCACCAGGGCAGGGTTAAAATGGCATCAGTATCTGTAAAGCTGCCTCAGTATGATTCTAGAAAAGCTGGAAGCACCTTGAGTGGGGACATTTTTACAGGAAGTTTGGGAGCCTTTGATGTCAGATGCTACCTACATTTGCATTTGCAGGGATCACACTGAAAGGCAAATTTAGGGAACTGGGGTTTATTTTAGTCTAACTAATGTTTAGGAAGAGCTGGGTTTATAATTGAAGCAAATCTATTCTAAAGATTTAGTGTTCAGATGAACCTGATAGGGCATAGGTCCACTGAGCTCTCTGAACCAAGACATTACCTAAGACACAGACATTGCTCACCCTCCCTTGGGTTACCTTGTCAGAGTAACAGCATGGCTGCTGACATAATGTTGCCCTGGGGGATGACCACTGGGTTCTTAGTTTTGTAGAATTAATTTATCCACATGTTGGCTTGTCATACTTTTAACCTCTAGTTTTCTCTTGAATATATATATATATATTTGGTGCTTGCACTTAGGTCTGAAATGGACGTAAGAAAAGGCAGTTTTATTTTGGATTGTCATGTGATCTTGTTCAGATGAAGTCTATAATATGAAACAAGGATTATTTCATTTGTTTTTAATTTCTAAGAGTTTTACTTATTTTTACTTTGATTTCTTTTTAGGGATTTAATAATAAGAGTTTTTTTTAGTGATTAAATATGAGGCATAATATTTTTAACTTGTATTATTAAGATTAATTTTATAGGGTCATTTGAATCATTATATAACCCCTACTGAGTCATAACTAACCTGGTTCCTGGGAAAAATAAAGATATGAACAGAAAAATGGACAGTTTGGATCTAGGAAAGAATATGGCTTTGGATTTGTGTAACAGATATATCTGTCTAACCTATTTCAAGTATATTTGTGGGCAAAAATTAAACAAGTAAACACTGCTCCTAGAATTGAATCAGAAAATGGTAATAAAACTACTATGCTAAACTGATATTCACCTTCCCTAAAGAGTATGGCCACCGTGCTGGGGATCGTGGATTTGTTTCTTTTTTGTTATACTAAGTAGTTAAGAAAAAACAAAAAATAGGGGAATGTATAGAACAAACAATTTTTTTTTATTCCCTATGTTTCTGGTAATAAAATAAGACTTCCTTCTAACATGGCTACACACCTAGAAAATTTACTAGGTAAGAAACCTCTATGTTCTACCCCAGTGGAGGCGTGAGGCTTTGTTTAAACAGTGGAGATGTGCTATGATCACCACACAGAAACAAGATGGACCCCTCACACAAAATTTAGTTTGGATTTCAAGACTGACGATGCTACTACCCCCACGTACCAGTAAGTGATGAAATTGTTTATCATTCACATGAGCCTTTCTTGGAAGAGCAGGGCAGGCCCCAAGCAGGACTCAAAAATGGCTTGGGAGGGTATAGGAAGTTGACTGGCTTGCATTTTTTTTGTGAAGTAGGGGTAGGCTGGGATGTGGGTTCCCACATGTGTGCGGGGGCTCCCCTGGTTTGAACTTCTGGCTCCCAGAGGAAGGAGCACCTGGGTTTTCTTATCAGCTTGCCCAAATGTAGGACAGAAGAGGAAGAGGGAGTGGTAGAACTTGAAAGCTCTCAGCAGTCAAACAAAATGTCAGAATCTTCATTATAAGGTGGAAGTTAATTGTATAGGAGAAAAATTTCCTTTGAAAGAGAAAAAGGGTGAGCATATGCCATAGCAAGAAAACCAGGTGTCTGAAAGATTTGAGGTGCAATGTATCAATTTAAGCAAATAGTTTTGAAAGACAAAATGAAAATTCTGTTTCAAAAAGATAGAGTGATAAAAATTTGAGTACCTGAAATATGATATTGTGAGGAAAAGAAATTGAATTCTTTAATTAAATTGGTATATGAAAAGCTTAAGCAATAGGGAAAATATTATAAAATATTATATTTTCTTTTCAGTTATTTTTCCTTTTCTCTTCTCAGCTTTACCATTTCAACGCAATTTTCTCAATACATTGGCTTGTTTTAATCCTCCTTTCAATCTTTTTTTTTTCATTTTCTTTTGGATGTATGTTGATATGTTAAAAAAAGAAACAAAAACCCACAACAGATTGTAAGCATATAGTTTACTGTTTGTGATATTTAAAGTTAATTCAGTTCCATAAAAGCCTTCATAAACAGTTTTTTCTTTTAAAATTATTAAATAATTATCTTTATTTTCTCTTTATTCTTCTACCTTAGTTTTGATAAAGAACTATACCTCTAAGAATTCTCTGAGGCACACAATTTAGTGAAATGACACCATTATCCAAACTCTCCCTAGAGAAATCCCAACTTAGAGCTGTAGATTAGATTTTATATTCACAAGACTTGGTGCAAAAAAATATATTATTTTTGAAATACTACAAAGAAAAATGTCTTATAAGGACGTTACTGAAAATTTAAAGCTTGTTTCATTAAAACCCAGGGAGGAAATAAGTAAATGGATAAGTAAATGTAATTAGCACTGCATTTTTATGGGCTTGGGAATTCATACTTCAAATAATAAAGTTTTATTAGCAAATGAAATAAATGTACTCTTTTGGTAAATTATTTTTCTTTTTTCACATCTGTTATTTGTAAAAAGACACCTCTGTTATTTAAATTGAAAGTATCTTTAGAAAGCCTATAGTCCACCTGTCTCATTTAATACGTCTGCAAACTGAAATGTGGTTAGAGAGCATGACTGGCCAATGTTTAACAAGTCTGATGGGAACATGCCTTCCTGAGTGTGGAGTCTGAGTAACTGAAAAAAAGATACACAGATCATCTTAAACCAATAGTACTGAGAACTTGAAATGCCTACATAATATAAATGGTATGAGACAAGAATGTGATTGTTAGAAATAGCTATTTGTTTTTTTTAGGCTCTTGTAAATGTTGTGGGAAGAAAAATCCAAGAGGTGGCTTCATAATTCCCCTTGGGAGGGAGGATGTCTTTGGTTGACAAAAAACTGTGTGAGTCATTTTAATTGGAAAGATTATTCTCAGGGTAGCACTCGAATAAATCAAAGAACAAACCTCTCTGAGGAAAAAAAAAGAATAATTTAGGGGTTAGATACATACGACTGAGAAGACAGGGATTTGAAGAAGGTAGAGGCAGCTCAGTCATGTAACAGGAGGCTTGAGTCACATCAGAAGTGATGACGACTGGAAATTCCCTAATGGAAAAGAAAGATACTTGATTTACTTCTAAGAAAAAGAAGGTCTAAATATGTCTAAATTTAATTTTGCATTATATGCTGGGCTCTAATGACTTATAGTTTTCAGTATCTCTTTTTTAAAACCAAGGTCATTGTGTGATACCTTGGGACACTAAAGAAAAGACCATTTTTCTTTCACATTTGGGTTGCAAATAAAGAAATGATTATAGAAAGAAGGGCATAAGAAAGTTCTAGAAGATAGGAGAAACCACAAAGATGCCTCAGAGGTAACCAACTGAAATAGAAGGCCCCTAAAATCTTTGGTAGGTATTTGAAAGAATTCAAGGCTTTTAACCATACGTAGGATAGAGTTGGAGCCAATTATCTTCAATAGAAAAATATATATAACTAGATGTCAGCTCTAGTTATCCTTTATTATAATTTCAATGAACTCTGTACTGTAATTGCAGGTTTCAAATCAGTATATGAGGTTGCAGTAACTACATATTAAAGAACAGAGATAAATGTTATGGTTTATATAAAACCATTAGTTTTGGACACTAAATATTTTTATTTAAATACGTTTGCTGCATTAATAGTGCTATGTTTATGGCAGACAAATATGAAATACAATTAAAATATAGAAGAGAGACTTCCCTGGTGGCACAGTGGATAAGAATCCGCCTGCCAATGCAGGGGACATGGGTTCGAGCCCTGGTCTGGGAAGATCCCACATGCCGCAGAGGAACTAAGCCCACGTGCCACAACTACTGACTGAGCCTGCAGTCTAGAGCCCATGAGCCACAACTACTGAGCCCACGTGCCACAACTACTGAAGCCCGTGAGCCACAACTACTGAGCCCACATGCCACAACTACTGAAGCCCGGGTGCCTATAGCCCGTGCTCCACAACAAGGGAAGCCACCACAATGAGAAGCCCACCCACCACAATGAGAAGCCCACGTCACTGCAACGAAGAGTAACCCCCACTTGCCTCAACTAGAGAAGGCCCATGTGTAGCAACGAAGACCCAATACAGCCAAAAATAAATAAATAAATTTATTTTAAAAAATAGAAAAAAATAAACTATATGAAAGTTTACAACCTAATGAACATGATTATCATTATATGGTTTAGGTATATAATTTCATAAAAATAATATTAAATGATATATTACTATATATTCTTCCTAATACATTATAAGCTTTACCTTATAGTAAACAATTTTAAGAATTATTTTCTTTACATAAATAGTATCACAATTTACATACTGTTGCTCTTTCACTTATATTAGATCATAAAATGATTTTATATCAGTATATGTAGATCCTATTTTATATATATATGCGATTCATAAATTTGATTTAAAATATCCAATGATAAAAAGTTTATAAAAATGCAAAAAAAAATCAGTCTGTGTTTCTTGTTCCATTTCTACTTATCCCATTATTCCCGCCAGACAGATTATTTATTACGTGACTGTGGACAAATGGGTTTACCTCTCTAAGGCTTAGTCTTCCTGTCTGTAAAAAATTCTATGGTACCAACCAAATAGAGTTGTTCTGAGAATTAAATGAGACAATATGTTTATAGCTCTGCATGATGTCTGGCAGACATTTGTGCTCCGTACATGTTAGCCATTACTAAACACCTTCATCAGGACTAAATGTCAATTGTTATAAAACCTGCATTTTAGCATTTGTAAAGATAATAAAGTGGCTTTTCTTCTTTAACATATTGATATGAATCATGTTAATTCTCATCCTAGTAAATACTCATTGGGTATTTATTAATTTATCTATGTAGATAATAGTAATTTGCAAATTAGTTAACTCTATTTATGAATTTATTTCTTTTGTCTTCATTTTATTTTTCTGCATTGAGAGAGAGAAAAATAATAAATATCATTGATAGTATTATTATTGAAACTTGAGGCAAATATGTATAATGCTCTAATAAAATTGTTTTGAAATGGATAATTTTATTTAGAGCAAATTACTAAAATTGACAATAAAAATAGAAGTCTAAACTGACACACAATTTTTCAAAAGGGTAATTTCTAAGAAATACACTGAACCAACATGTTTATACAGTCATGACAGTCCAAAACATATACACTGCAATATATTATTAGCTAACATAGAATTTGGCTAATTTACAAAACATGCTCTAAATGAAGTAGGTAGCCAGCAAGGAGATACAAAGCTATAGGGAATTTATTGCTCTATTTATATAACAGCTCTAGCTGTCATACATCATCCTAGTTTTAGTAAAATGGTCAGCAGATATTTAATTTGTGTCCAGTAGTTAAACTGAGCTTACTCTGATATCCTTTTCTTCGATAATTCTATACCAGGCTTACTCTCATATTCTGTTTTTCATAAATCTTTATCAGTGCCTCAGTTGTCCCTGCCAGTGTAATTAAGCAAATATGATTAGTCACATCTCATATCCTTTAACATGCCTTAGATTAAGTTTAGTTTCTCAATATATATATGTTTTACTAATGTGTGTATGTTTATATATACACACAAATATATATATACCTATATATACATATCAATATATATACAAAGTATATTTTAAATTAATGCCTTATTATCTTCTTCCTCTTGTTCTTCTTTTTTCCTAGAGCTTTCATTATTATTTTAAAAAATAAAATTAATGCCCTTAATGTTATGGATTTGGCTTTAATTTCTACTTTGGCTGCATCTCGTACTTTGTGATATGGAATGCTATCAACACCATTATTTTCTAAACATTGTCACTCCAGTTTTACTTGATCTCTTCAAGAATAATTAGTAGAGTGTTTCTTTCAAATTGTGTTAATTGATTAATTAACTATCAAGTAACTTGTTTTTATTTGTGTATAGTTTTCTGAAAATTTCTGTAATATTTATATATTAGTGAGGTGTTTTCCTTATTTTTTTCATCTTGTGTTCATTATTTTTTTTGAGCCTGAGTCTGTCATTAAACTTTTTTTTTAAATATAAATTTATTTATTTATTTTTGGCTGTGTTGGGTCTTCGTTGTTGCGTGTGGCTTTCTCTAGTTGAGGTGAGCAGGGGATACTCTTTGTTGTGGTGTGCAGGCTTCTCATTGCAGTGGCTTCTCTTTTTGTGGAGCGTGGGCTCCAGGCACATGGGCTCAGTAGTTGTGACTGGCAGGATCTAGAGTGCAGGCTCAGTCGTTGTGCACGGGCTTAGTTGCTCCTCAGCATGTGGGATCTTCCCGGACCAGGGCTCAAACCCGTGTCCCCTGCATTGGCAGGCAGATTCTTAACCACTGCACCACCAGGGAAGTCCCTTGATGTTCATTTCTATCTGTTTTTAGATCTAATATGTAATTATTTTTAACATGTTTCCTAAACACTTAAAGACTATTTGATGCTTCATCTAATGTCAAGGTGGAGGATTCATTACTAGTTTGGTTAAAGAATTTATGGTTGACCGAATAGACTTGTGTAGAGGCTAAAACATGAATAAACCAAGAAGGGAAATATGGATTTTTCTCTTGTTGGGAAAGCGGTTTTGGCGAAATATTGTGCCAGACTAGGTTCAGTTGGCCTTATTTTCTGACACTGAAACAGCTTTTCCTTTTCCATCTAACTTCACCAGACTGCCAACTACACTGTGAGAATAAATATACTCTAAATGCCTCGTGCCAATTGGTGGTCCATCCTTTGGTTTATCAAATTTTACCTAATTGAGCCTAGAATTAATCTACTACCTCAGGAAGCCTTTTCTCTCAAGCAAAAGTGGCAAACTGATGGTCTAAGGTAAGGGTGATTATAAAATTAATTTGTTGTCTAAGCTGGGACACAGTCAACAGTGAAAGGGGTTCTATTAATGCTTATTCTGGGACAACTGCCTTGGGCAAATCATGAATTATGGTCTTCATAACCATGAGCTAAATGTAGCCTTAGATATGTTGATGGGAAGAATATTTAAATTAGTAACAGTTAAAAATCAGGAGAGTTCACATAAGAATTCACATTGCCAATTTTGTTTTTGTTTGTTTTTAATTACCATGAGGTACTATCACAGGATGTCACAAGTTTGGTTCTCTGAAAAGCAGACTCTAAGATTAAGTTTAGTTTGTAGAATATTATTTAGGGAGTGCACTTATGATCAACATCTGTGGAAGGGAAGGAACCAAGGCAAGTTATCAGAGAGAGGCAAGCCCAATGACACTCTTGGCTGATCCCAAGGGACACTCTAGAGATAAAATGGCCCAACACAGTTCCATATATATACTCTGCCTCAAACAGGCATTGCATATGTACCAACTGAACTGAGATTACTTTGAGGAGGCAGCTGTCTGCAATTGAGGCAGTCTTTGAAGAGGTTGACTACTAAAAGCTATCTACAGAGGTGGGCCACCAAGATCTTCCTTGAAGTGCTATTTTGGTGGTGTATCAACATGTTCACCAAAATGAATTATCACACTTGAGAACAACAATCAACTAGAGATGTATGGTTGTCTCCATGTCATAGGGTAGCATTCCCAAGGTCTTCTAATTGCCCAGGTCACATCTTCCTATTACCTCCTTCGCCTCTGTGTGCATTTGAGCCAGTGACATCTAATCCAGAGCAGTATCTCCTGCTTTTGCTGTTGGCACTACAGAGGATACATTTTGTTCTTTAGACTTTTCTGGGCTCCTGCTTTTGCCAACATTGATGTCTTTTAGTTCTGCAGAATAGTGACAAAAGCAGTGGCTCACACGCAGACACACAAAATGCCCCAATTTTTAAGCAAATATTTTATGATTCCCCTTGACTATCCTGAATTAAATTCAGAATTATGACTACATACATTTCAAAAAGCCAATACTGTGCCCTAAATGTAATATAAAAGTGAATAAAAGGAACATAATTTATAATGAAATAACATTAATACGTAAAAACTTGGAGATGACTGTATCAGTAAAAATACTGAAGGAATCAGATGCTTGTATCTGAATGTAGAATCATAGTGAATGCAGTGGCCACAAATGTAGACTGAAACAATTATATGGCATAGGCCATTCAAATATCACAAGAAACAATTTTCCAAAATGAGGAACGACTCATTCCCTCCCCTGAAAGTTATGATCTTTTCCTGATCTACACAGTAATGGTACTACTGAGAAATTCACTGAGTATCAAAACTATTCGATAATACTTTACATTTATATGTAAAAATGAAGTTAAAGTTCCAGTCTCAGCTATTAATAATCCAGTTTTACCCACATGAATAATCAATGACACATTCAAAGTATGAGGGATGCAGGATATGGGGCAGATCTTTGTTATGCAGGACTATTGTCAGCACTGCCAGATTTCTAGCATCTCTGGCGCAAAACCAAATTGTCAAATGGATCTTTCAATAAATATTACCCCCACACTGGAACACTCATGTTGAAAACCACTGTAACAAAGGAACTTTAATTAAATTTACCAATCCACTTGTCAGTGCTTGCCCCATTTTACCTAATGCCCAGTGGCCCATCATTTCCATTACTTTCCCATTAAACCATACTAATACAAGAAGATGATTTATCAATCTGTCTAACTTCTGTCTATCAAAAATTCTTTCTTCATAGTTTGTGGCATTTAGAAAATCTACCCTAGTTTCCAGGGATGATACAGGGAATGCCCTTATTACATTTCCTCATTTCTTAGGATATTTCTTTTAAACTGGAAAGGAAATATTCAAACACGTGAACTCACGCCAACACATTTCTGGGAAGCTCTAAATATTTAATTCTGCAAATGGAAGCATTCATTCTGTAAAGATCTTGTTATCCTAATTTAATATTATTTCCTTCAGGAGAAAGCATTCTCTGGGCGTCTATGAAAGATAATTTTGACTTCTATTTTTCCAATACGATTACATAAACTTTGTTAAAAATGATTGGGAATTTTGGTATTATATTTAGAGTACAGCCTTAATGTCTACAATATATAAGGTCCACAGTATTTAATCAATTGAACAGGCTGAGGGTGGCAGCATGATAATAAAGCACTGGCAAAAGGCTTGCATTTCAGTTTCACTTTTGTCCGTAACTAGTTATGTGAACTTAGGTGAAATATTTAATTTCTCTTGGCTCTGTTTTTGCATCTGTGAAATTATTGAGTTGGAAAACCTGATCTCTAAGGGCCCCTTCAGCTCAAAAATCCACTGACTCTGTTTTCATGATTACCTTTTCTACATTTTTCAGATGTCAAATTGGCAAGAAATTAGGCTTTGAGATTTTTTTTGGAAAGCTTTCAGCTCTGTTTTGCAAATGCAGATGTTTGGTTACATATAGAATTTCCCTGATGCCTAATGATATATGACCTCAGCTGCCTTCAAGGAGATTATCCATCTGCTATCTCATGTTGACTCTGAAAAGATAATTTTAAAATGTCTTCAGGAGAGTAGTTCCATGGAATATGACATATCTTGAGATACAGCCAGGCATGACCCATTTTAGCATAGCTGGAAGGGATCTGGAACCTAATCTACATAGTGGTGTGGAGAAAACACCAAGGTGGCTGACCTATCTAGAGCTGTTTTCCTGGGGAAAATCTACACTGGCACACAGAACGTTATATCCAGAGAGTACACAATAGATGATTGGTAGTAATTAAAGTCATGCCATTGGTTTCAAAGAACTAATGTAAAATAATAGATCATATAAATCAATGTTGACTGAATTTAATATTAAAATATATTTTTATTCATTGTCTAAGTACTTATTGAGTGTCTACTATGTGCTCATGAATAAAAAGTGTTTTAAAAAGCAGAATTCATACGCAGATATTCAGTATAATGTAAATCTTTTAGTGTGAAACAGGGTTTTAGGAACAATACTCTGGGACCCAAGTAAGGAAAAATAAGTAAAACACAAACAAATGCCCACTTTATAAAACTGAAATATTAGGCCAGGCCATTGATAAATTCAGTCAGGAGTGAGAAACAATAGAAATCCAATTAGAGAAACTAGAATTCAGTGGAGGATTTATATCAGGAGCAATATAAAAGTCCAATTTGCTTTAAGCCATCAATTAAAGGCTGCACTAAAAGCCAGAACTCATAACATTTACTCCTAAATATATTTTGAACTTTATTTCTAAGTGTCTTCATAGGCACTCTGGCTTCTAAAGACAGCATTCCATAAATCAACTACATATATATCCCACATTAAATTTAGATTTTACTCAAAAAATTAAAATGATCTTTTCATTTTTTCCATGTTTTTTATAATTTATGATGGACTATGATTTATCTGCAACCATCTTTCATACACATTGTTTTCAAATGTAATGACATTCTTATTGATAAATTTAATAATTAATGAAATGCAAACTTACCTTTTAAGTCACTTCATTATACTTTGTTGATTTTGACTTTACAAATTTCCTATCCTACTTTTATATTGTTTCAAATCATAAACATTTAGTAGCCCTTTGAAGTGGGTATTGGCCAAATGTTTGTGCATAAGGTATCTGTTGCATAAGACAGACCTTTCTAGGGACATAATGTAAACGGGTAAAGGCAGCCAGATGTAAAGTAGTTGACAATGGTAGAAGCATATGGAGAGCATATGACCTCTACAAGGACAGTCACTGAAAACCAAATTTCCCTACATTCAAGTTTCTGAAATTTGTATAAAGCCAAAGACTGTGAGGAAACTAAGACTATCAGTGATGGCCCAAACTATGTGAAGAGGAAAATAGGAACTACAACCAGGCAAACACTGGCATGTCAGTTGTCTTATGAATTTATCCTGGACACATTAATACACTCAAAATATATTCAATGAGATTTAATATGTGCTCAATTTCCAGTAGGCTTGTCAGATATAATACAAGACACCCAGTTAAATTTAATTTCAGATAAATAATTTTAATAATATTTTTGGTATAGGTGTGCCCTGTGCAACGTTGAGGCCATGAGGACATTTTATACTAAAAAAACAAAGAACAATAAAAAAAACTATTATTCATTGTTCATTTGAAATCAAAATTTAACTGGGCATCCTGTAATTTTATTTTTTCCTTTTTTTTTTTTTTTTGCGGTACGCGGGCCTCTCACTGTTGTGGCTTCTCCCGTTGCAGAGCACAGGCTCCGGACGCTCAGGCTCAGCGGCCATGGCTCACGGGCCCAGCCGCTCCGCGGCATGTGGGATCTTCCCGGACCGGGGCACGAACCTATGTCTCCTGCATCGGCAGGTGGACTCCCAACCACTGCGCCACCAGGGAAGCCCTGTAATTTTATTTTTTAAATTTGGCAACCCTAATATCTAGACATGGGGGAAAAACAGCAAAACCATACATAATCTCTGTTCTAGTGGAAGAAGCAATGAGATTGGGAAAGAAAAACATTGATTAAATAACTACACAAACCAATGTAAATTGTTCCTGTAGCAAGTACTATGAAGGAGAAAGAGATGATGTTTTGCAACTCCATGATAGGGAGTTTTCACCTGACTGAGAGGTTTGAGTGGCCTTTTTGCCATCTGAAGGAACAGGAGGAAATAACTAGGCTAAGGACTGGGGAGGGAGGTGGTCAATAAAGAGCATTTTAAAGAAGAAGAGACAGGAAGATTTTGTACATAAAGATATCTTGGGTAGGAAAACAGAATGCTGGAGTAGCTCCAATGAGTGACAAGGAATTTAAAGGAGAGGCCATGTGTGTCATATTAAAGAGGAGGTCCTGAGAGTGTTCAGGAAGGTAAGCAAGGTGATTGGATCGGTGTTACAGAAAGTGATTGCAGAGATCCCAGGGCATATGCCTTAAACCGATAACTGTACGCCTAGTCTTCTATCTCTCTCTTCCAAAGAAATCTGTATCATCACAATCACAATTATCTCCTTGATTTGATCATATTATTTCTCTATTGATAAAATCACTCTTACCCACAGGTAATAGATTAATTTTGATGGCCCAGACAGTGGGATTGTATTTCTCCTCTGGCCCATTTGTGATTCAACCCTCTTGTTTGTATTTCTTAAAGGCCCATCCATTACATCAGAACTATAGGTTAAGATCATGTAAGATAAGTTAATAATTTTCTGTAATTTCCCTGGTAGGTAATAAAATTTATGTAAACTGATCTTCAGAAAGAACACAGCACCAGAATTTTTCAGGGTAAGACAGAAGCCAGTTATAAGAAAGATGGTTCTTCTTATTCGTTTATTCCTTCAAGTATAGAATCTCATCACATAAACTTTGTGTCACTAGGCAGCTTGTTATGCTTTTTTAAACTTAAATAATCATGGAAAAACAAACAAAGAAAACTGATCTAAAGAAATTTGTCCACTTAATTTCCTAAAGTTTTAACATGGATTTAAATGATCAGTTTGGGCCATTTCTTGAGGCATCTACAGTGAGAGTGATAACATTTATAGTTCTCTTTACATAGCACCTTATTCTTACTGTGCCAATTCCAGCAATGTCTGTCAGCATTTTTCACTAAGTCTGAAAATGTGCAATTTTCTGAATACCACAAACAGTTGGGGTTAAGACAATTCCTCATCATATAAACAAAAAAAAACTTAAACATTTTTTAGAATCATATATTTCAGTATCAGAGTTTCTGAACATACATTCACATAACACATTCAAAATGAATGGAATATCAGATGATTCATTAATACTCTCAAAGAACATTTGCTGGATGACTCCTATGTGGGCTCACTTATCCATGAATGAGCTGTGACAACACATCAGTGCATTTATAGTTTAAAAGGTCAGGGAGAGGTAAACATTCAAATATAACGTACTATTGTAACAAGATCAGATATATTCCACTTACAGTGGTTACTATAAAGGGAAGGTTCAGGGAAGGTTTTACAGCTGAGATGGTATGTAAAATCAATCCTGAAACAAGGGAGAAGAGAGAGGGAGGGAAGGAGGGAGGGAGGGAGGGAGAGAGAGAGAGGGAGGGAGGGGGAGGGGGAGGGGGAGAGAACAGATTCCAGGCAGCATGGACAGAGAATGGAAATGAATGGCTGCTGTGATAGAGAAACCAAGAGGAGCCCCATTTCTGTGGAGCAATGTTTGAAGATGTCAGATTATTAGTTTGGAAACATGTAACAGATGTCTGTCTATGAGCGATGCTAAAGATTTGGGAGTGGGATGCAAAGTTGATAGGCAGTTTTTCAAAGGTTGTGTAGTGATTTTGCTTGTTGTTTTTGAGGGAGAACCCTCAAAAAAATGAGGTGAGGCCCAATGAAATCAATGATTACTTGCAAGATTGGTTCAAGGTAATTTGCTAATAAACTGCATAGGTGAGAAGAATGGGTAAAAAATGGTGTAGGTATTTAGTAGCCGATAAAGTCATCTACAGATGGTAATCGACCTAACACATTTAAAATAATATTTCCTATTTATTCCATGCCTGCTCTAAAATGTCAAATTTTTGAGATACTTCACATTTATTTTTCTCACTTAATTTTTCAAATTTGTCTACAAAAAATGTGAGAGCTACAATAATTCTCACTTTAAAGATGATGAAACTAAGATGAGAGGTTAAGTGGCTTGCCTGAGCTTATATAACTATCACTGGAGAAACCAGGTTTTTCTAATTAAGAACCCATTTTTTTTTTGATTCAATGTGGCTGTTGAGACATCGTTTAGGACCTGAGAAAGATTTTAGAATAATGGTTGGAGAAAAGACAGAGAACAGGATGTTAATATTAAATAATACAGGGTAATAAAGTGAGGAAGACACGTGATGGAATGATTTGAGAACTTTGGTTTTGAAGTGAACATATTTTTAAGATAAAAATGTTGAGGTCATGTTATATGATTAAAGGACATAAACATGTGAAAAGTTGTCAATCTAAAATGGAACTGGAGGATATGAAACAATCTCAGGCATGCACCCTCAGAAGAAGAAAACCTAAGGACTGAGAGACTGGTTTCCCAAAAATGCCTGATTTACAAAAGACTGAGACTTACCTTCTGACCAATGAACATCTGCCAATAATCTCTCGCCAACCTCAAGCCAGTAATTTACTACTTAAACTCTGGCTGGACTTCCCCCTATTTCCACTCCTTGCCCATAAATACGGCTCGCCCCAAACCCTCAACAGTCTCCTGTAACTTGCTACGCATGCGTTTCACCGAATTGCAATTCCTCCGCTGTTTCTGAATGAACTCAATTTCTGGTAATTCGAATTTGCTTCAGTTTACCTGTTTATTTAGGTTGACAAGTGAAAAGGAGAAAATAATGAAAAAAATAATGCATTGCTGGACCTGGTATAGTTTGGAAGCTCAATCATGGGATGTCAGAGGATCAAAGCCAAGAAGTGGAGGCTTTAACCTTCAATAGTAGAAGTTGAAAAAGAGTTTGAGGTCAAGTCTTTCTTTGAATGTTGGGAAAAGGAAGTAAAAAGGATTTAAATGATAAGCTTTGTTTGTAAGAGCAAAGAAGCAGATTATTTCCCAAAGCTTTGTTTTAAGGGATTTTGTTTGCTTTGTTTCCAAATCTAAAATTCTCCCTTTTTTTCTTCCTATAGTTGATGCGTTCCCGAAATTAAAGTTAACGGAAGTGTGTGATAAGGTGGCTTCTAGCTAATCAAGCCTTTTTTCTGTGTTGTTTGCTCACTGACAGATTAATTGCCTGAATTACCTTTTTATTTTTAAGTAGTTCTGAGAAGGAAATTTAGCAATTAAAATGATTTAGACTGCAGCTTATGTAGCAGTTCAAATGACATTTGAAAGATAGTGGGGGAAATTAATAAATGATTGTACAAAATTATAGCAGAAATATGTTTGTTGCTACAATTAAAAGTGAATAACTTAGTGATCCAGGTCAATTTTTACAAAGAATCAATCAGTTGGGCTTTACAAATGGGTTTAAAAATTGTATCTAATCAGTCATATTTCAATGTCAGACATCGGTTTGAATATTTAATTAACTGATTTTGAAGTAATGTGTTATGCACTTTATGTAGTTGATAAGTAATTTCTTCTAGAGATATAGTGAATACTCATAAAAGTTTAATTAAGTAGAGCCTTCAAATCAGTATATTAAGAACAGGTTTTTATGTTTTTAATTATTAAAGAAAATGTGCAAATACAGGTTTTTAATACTTCATTTTAAGCATTGCTCTATATATTCACTGTAGAAAAATAAGTATAACACAGGAAACAAAATCTTTAAAACATTTAAGTATCAGAAATTATATCAACAAATAAGAATACTGTTAAAATTCAGAAGCATACATTTCTAGATTTGCCTGTATGAAACTGCAGGTGAATAAATAATGCACAGTTTTGTATGTATGTAATTTCACAAAATGGGACCATTATAATCCATGCAACTGTATTTTTTCTTTTAATATATGTTGAATATATTTCCAAGCCAATAAATATCAATTTGCATAGATATGCATTTAGCTGTATAGTTATATATATATATAATTAGTTACATATATATTGAGTTACATTTAGTTACATTTAGTTAAATTTAGTTATATTTAGTTACATATATAATTAGTTACATATATATATTTTTCTCATTTTTTTCCCCTTGGGAAAATAACCTAAAAGTAGAATTTAAGCATTAAAAAAAAAGTAAATAAAATTTTTGATACTTGGGTATCAAGTATCTTTTCTGTCTAGCAAGGCTATACATCTAATAGCATGTGTTTGCTGTGTTTAACTGTTGTGCCGGTAAGCATCAGGGGTGTTAAATTGTCATAACATGTTCTGTGAATGACTTCTTTGAGATACATGGCATGACACTTGTTTATCCACATCAATAAAACAAAGGTAGAAATGTACTTTTTTGTTTAAGGACCAAGATAATACAAGGAAAGCAAGGACACAGTTAAATGCCCTAGTATAGCTTCCTCTGGCTAGCATTTCATCAACAGCTTAGTAATTAAAGATTGGTTGTTTAAATATTAACACCACACTTGAGTAATTTCTATTTATTATTTGTAATTTTTTGATCATCTTCTGTGCATATAAATGTTTACATATGAAAATATATATTTTTTCAAAATTCCAGATTACATTAAACAGATGGTTTCTGGAAACAGAAAAAGATGATATGATTATATGGAATTTGCATGAGTGAATCAAGTATGACTTATACCAAGAACTTCTGTCTTATTAAAATTTATTGAATATCAATTTTAGATTAATTTAGATCTAAAGAATGGGTTCAAACATACTCTTTCCTTCACCAAGGCCTGTGAGAACGTTTCATTATTGACTGGCATGCGTGAGAAACTTTACACGGATGCTGATATAATTAAGAAAATATGATGACTGTCAAAAAATGTTTCTATGCATTTTTGTTAGAAGTGTGATACTAAGGAACTAAGGAACTAAGGAACTCTTTCCTTAGTTCCCTCCAATTAAAATTAAACTTTTGAATCGATTATGTAAATGAAACAAGTGATACTAAAAAAATTTCTTTTGATAATAAGCATGACACAAACACTGATCGATCGGAGCAGATGGGATTTAAAGACCAGGATGATTGTGCTAGATTTACCACTAAATATGAGCTTAGAAACATATTTTTAGAAGGCATCCTTACTTAAATAATGAGTTGTATACAATTGTAAGAGAGCTAGAAAGCTATTGTATGAGTTAGCAAAATCAGGATTCTAAAGAATGAATCCCTGTTAATACTATTGATGATCTAGGTCCATGTAGCAATCCATGCTGCTTGATATTAATAATGATAAATGTGAAGTTCTTTAGGTATACTTAAACAGCTGCAAAGTTAAAAGAATATGGGAGGCTTGACAACTGTTAATAGGAAATGAAACTAAAAAAAGCAAATGATTATGCTGTATATAATTTTTTTAAATGTAGTATGCTTGTAGGAAAACATCTAGTTTAATAAAAAGTAGGATTATCAGAAAAATAATGTTCAGATCTAAATACTCATTAGTTGCACTGTACTCTATCCATGGCCCAACTAAATGTGAAATGTCTCATTTACATTTCCTTGCCATCATTTTAAAGAATGGTCCATATTTATAAACTATAGTCTGTAAAAACATAAGATAAGCCTTGAGAATGAAAGGCCTTGAAGCTGTATGATATGAGGAAAAATTGAGAAATGATGATATGCTTCAACTATGTACAGCAAGACTTAAAAGGAATACAGAGGTACATTCAAATATTTGAAATTCTGTGATAGGAAGTAAGGACTAGAGTCAACTGTATTGCTTCAGATACCATAAGCAATTTCCATGGATAGTAATTATTCAGATGTATATTTCCATTCAAAACAAGGTAGTGTGCTTGTATAACAGTGAGAGTTCCAACAAGGGAATGGACTGTCTCTCAGAGGGCTGAATGTCTGTCACTAGAAGTATCCTAGCTAACCTTGGATGAACACTAGTCGTGGATAGCATGGAATGTGTTCCCTTCTTCGAAGGAAGATACAGTTAACTGACCTTTAAGCTTCTTTCCACCTCTCATATTCTCATTTTATGATCACTCTGACACATTTCAATGTTACAAGTTGTCATTTCAATCTTGAAACTGAGGCTGATGCCATGTGAACCAGTAAATAAGTGACAGTGTTTCATTATGCATGTTCCCTTAGACACTAGGAGGTAATGTATTTTTTTACATAGTGTTTTCACTTTTATTTTTCTATCAAAAATTTGTTATAGCCAGAAAATGTGTAGATATATATGTAGACAAATAGTTATCAATAAAAGCATTATATAACATAAAAAACTTTAGTTTTAATTTGTTCTTTTTTTTCTCAACTAAGTATTATGTTTTAAAGATTCTATTCCATTCTAGTTTTAAACGACCATAACAGCCTGTTTCCCTGAGCTGGTGGATGAGATTTTTTTTTAATGGAGAACCCAAACATTCCAAGGAACTGGATTTATACAGAGGCCTGTTTCCTCTATGTATCTCATATACTCCAAAGACCATGTTTAACAAGTCCATGTAGGGATTTAAATTCTCCATGTAGGGATTTAAATTCTAACTTCCAGTCCACAGAGACAATATGTTTGCTTCTTCCACCTCCCAATACCTGTGGCACTTACATGGTTTTAACTTGTTTGGGTTTTACATGGCTTGACTTTGAATGTTTCACTTTTTGCCTGTGATGAATTGACTTCTTTTTGTTCAGCTCACCTATGCATTTTATTGATGTATTTAATCCCATAGGGGAAGAGTGTGTCCAAGTGAATCTGTCGTACATTTAATGATCTAGCCAATTTTACCCCCTTCATTCAGAAATTTGAAGAACCCTCATTCTCTATTTTTGAAGTTATCTCACTGTTACTCTTATATTTTCAGTGGGCTTATGGTAATATTTCCCTTCTCCACTTCTTTTCCTAGCATATTGAATGGGGGGGGGGAGGTACAAAACAGATATGTACTCAATCTACCACAATATCTCCTTTTTGTCAAGCAGTATTTTTTAATTTTTTTTACATATACATATATCCATCCTTTTTTAGATTCTTTTCCCATGTAGTTTATTACAGATTATTGAGTTCCCTATGCTATATATTAGGTCCTTGTTGATTACTTATTTTATAGATAGTGGTGTGTATACGTTAATCCAAAACTCCTAATTTATCCCTCACCCCACCTTTCCCCTTTGGTAACCATAAGTTTGTTTTTGAAGTCTGTCAGTCTGTTTCTGTTTTGTAAATAAATTCATTTGTATCATTTTCTTAGATTCCACATAAGTGATATCATATATTTGTCTTTCTCTGTCAGACTTACTTCACTTAGTATGATAATCTCTATGTCCATCCATGTTGCTGCAAGTGGCATTACTTCATTCCTCTTTATGGCTGAGTAATATTCCATTGTATATATGTACCACATCTCCTTTATCCATTCCTCTGTTGATGGACATTTAGGTTGCTTCCATGTCCTGTCTATTGTAAATAGTGCTGCAATGAACACTGGGGTACATCTGTCTTTTCAAATTATGGTTTTCTCTGGGTATATGCCTAGCAGTGGGATTGCTTGATTATATGGTAGTTCTATTTTTAGCTTTTGGAGGAACCTCCATACTGTTCTCCATAGTGGTTGTACCAAATTACATTCCCACCAACAGTGTAGGAGGGTTCCCTTTTCTCCACACCATCTCCAGCATTTATTGTTTGTAGACTTTTTGATGATGGCCATTCTGAGTGGTGTGAGGTGATACCACTTTATAGTTTGATTTTCATTTCTCTGATAATTACTAATGTTGAGCATCTTTTCATGTGCTTTTTGGCCATCTGTATGTCTTATTTGGAGAAATTTCTATTTGGGTCTTCTGCCCATTTTTTGATTGGGTTGTTTGGTTTTTTTGATTGATATTGAGCTGTATGAGCTGTTGTATACTTTAAAGATTAATCCCTTGTTGATCACTTTGTTTGCAAATATTTTCTCCCATTCTGTGGGTTATATTTTTGTTTTGTTTATGGATCCCTCTACTGTGTAAAAAGCTTTCAAGTTTAATTAGGTCCCACTTGTTTATTTTTGTTTTTATTTTCATTACTCGAAGAGGTGGATCCAAAAAGATATTACTGCGATTTATGTCAAAGAGTGTTCTGCCTATGTTTTCCTCTAAGAGTTGTATAGTATCCAGTCTTACATTTAGGTCTTTAATCCATTTTGAGTTTATTTTTGTGTATGGTGTTAGAGAATGTTCTAGTTTCATTCTTTTATATGTAATTGTCCAGTTTTCCCAGCACCACTTACTGAAGAGACTGTCTTTTCTCCATTGTATATTCTTGCATAGTTGAATATAGTAGTTCATAGACTGATTGACCATAGGTGTGTGGGTTTATTTCTGCGCTTTCTATCCTGTTCCATTGATCTGTATTTCTGTACTTGCCCCAGTACCATACTATTTTGGTGACTGTAGCTTTGTAGTATAGTCTGAAGTCAGGGAGGCTGATTCCTCCAGCTTGGTTTTTCTTTCTCAGGATTGCTTTGGCTCTTCAGGGGCTTTTGGGTTTCCATACAAATTTAAAAATTTTTTGTTTTAGTTCTTTGAAAAATGCCATTGGTAGTTTGATGGGGACTGCATCGAATCAGTAGATTGCCTTGGGTAGTGTAGTCATTTTGAAAGTATTGATTCTTCCAATCCAAGAACATGGTATTTCTATCTGTGTTAGCATCTATTTCTTTCATCAGTTTCTTATAGTTTTTGGAGTACAGGTCCTTTGCCTCCTTAGATAAGTTCATTCCTATGTATTTTATTCTTTTTGATGCAGTGGTAAATGGGATTGTTTTCTTAATTTCTCTTTCTGATCTTTCATTGTCAGTGTGTAGTAATGCAACAGATTTCTGTGTATTAATTTTGTATCCAGCAACTTTGCTGAACTCATTGATGAGTTCTAGTAGTTTACTGGTAACATCTTTAGGATTTTCTATACATAGTATCATGTCATCTGCAAACAGTGACAATTTTACTTTTTCTTTTCCAATTTGGATTCCTTTTATTTCTTTTTCTTCTCTGCTTGCCATGGCTAGGACTTCCAAAACTAAAGTGAATAAAAGTGGCAAGAGTGGGCATCCTTGTCTTGTTCCTGATCTTAGAGGAAATGCTTTCAGCTTTTCATCATTGAATATGATGTTAGCTTCAATTGTCATATATAGCCTTTATTATGTTGAGGTAGGTTCCCTCAGTGCCCACTTTCTGGAGAGTTTATATCATAAATCAGTGTGAATTTTGTCAAAAGCTTTTTCTGCTTCTATTGAGATGATCATATGGTTTTATTCTTCAATATGTTGATGTGGTGTATCACACTGCTTGATTTGTGATATTGAAATATCCTTGCATCCCTGGGACAAATCCCAGTTGATCATGGTGTATGATCCTTTTTATAGATTGTTGGGGCCAGTTTGCTAGTACTCTGTTGAGGATTTTTACGTAAATGTTCATCAGTGATATTGGTCTGTAATTTTCGTTTTTGTGGTACCTTAGTTTGGTTTTGACATCAGCATGATAGTGGCCTCATAGAATGAGTTGGGGAGTGTTCCTTACTCTGCAAATTTTTGTAAGAGCTTGAGAAGGATAGGTGTTAACTGTTCTCTAAATGTTTGATAGAATTTGCCTGTGAAACCATCTGGACCTGGACTTTTGTTTGTTGGAAGTTTTTTAATCACAGTTTCAATTTCAGTACTTGTGATTAGTCTGTTCATATTTTCTATTTCTTCCTTGTTCAGTCTTGGAAGGTTGTACCTTTCTAAGAATTTGTCAATTTCTTCTAGGTTGTCCACTTATTGGCATATAGTTGCTTGTAGTAGTCTCTTATGATCCTCTGTATTTCTGTGGTGTCAGTTGTTACTTCTCCTTATTCATTTCTAAATTTGTTGAATTTTGCCCTCTCCCTTTTTTTCTGGATGAGTCTGGCTAAAAGTTTATGGATTTTGTTTATCTTTCAAAGAACCACCTTTTAGTTTCATTGATCTTTGCTATTGTTTTCTTTGTCTCTGATCTTTATGATTTATTACCTTTGACTAACTTTGGGTTTTGTTTGTTCTTCTTTCTCTAGTTGCTTTAGGTGTAAGATTAGGTTGTTTATTTGAGATTTTTCTTATATCCTGAGTAAGATTATTGCTATAAACTTCCCTCTTAGAACTGTAGAACTTTTTTTGCTGCATCCCATAGGTTATGGATCATTGTGTTGTTATTTTCATTTCTCTCTAGGTATTTTTTGATTTCCTCTTTGATTTCTTCAGTGATCTCTTGGTTATTTAGTAGCGTATTGTTTAGCCTCTATGTGTTTGTGTTTTTTTTATGTTTTTTCCCTGTAATTTATTTCTAATCTCATAGCTTTGTGGTCAGAATAGATGCTTGATATGATTTCAAGTTTCTTAAATTTACTGAGGCTTGCTTTGTGGCCCAGCATGTAATATATCCTGGAGAATGTTTCATGTGCACTTGAGAAGAACGTGTATTCTGCTGCTTCTGGATGGAATGTTCTATAAGTATCAATTAAGTCCATCTAGTCTAATGTGTCATTTAAGGTCTGTGTTTTCTTACTGATTTTCTGTCTGGATGATCTGTCCATTGGTGTAAGTGGGGTGTTAAAGTCCCCTACTATTCTTATGTTACTGTTGATTTCCCCTTTCATGGTTGTTAGCATTTGCCTTATATATTGAGGTGTTCCTATGCTGGGTACATATATATTTACAGTTGTTATATTTTCTTCTTGGATTGATCCCTTGACCATTATAGTGTCCCTCTTTGTCTTTTGTAACAGTCTTTAATATAAAGTCTTTTTTGTCTGTCACAAGTATTGCTACCCCAGCTTTCTTTTGATTTCCATTTGCATGGAATACCTTTTTTCATCCCCTCACTTTCATTCTGTATGAGTCCCTAGATCCAAATTGGGTCTCTTGTAGATAGCATATATACGGATCTTGTTTTTGTGTCCATTCAGCCAGTCTATGTCTTTTGGTTGGAGCATTTAATCCATTTACATTTAAGGTAATTATTGATATGTATATTTTTATTGCCATCTTGTTAATTGTTTTGGATTTGTTTTTATAGGTCTTTTTTCTTCGCTTCCTCTTTTATTCTCTTGTGATTTGATGACTATCTTTATTGTTGTGTTTGGATTGCATTTTCTTTTGTGTGTGTGTATCTTTTGTAGATTTTTGCTTTGTGGTCTCCATGAGGTTTTGATATAGCAGCCCACATATGTTTTAAGTTGCTGGTCTCTTAATTTCCAATATCCTGATTTTGTACTCTCCTCACAGTTGCTGGGTTTGATGTCATATTTTTGTGTGGATGATTTACTAACTTTTCTGTATGTTTGCCTTTAGTGGTGAGCTTTCCCATTTGCAATTTTCTTGTTCCTAGTTGTGGTCTTTTTTTTCCATCTAGAGCAGTTCCTTCAGCATTTGTTGTAAAGCTGCGTTGGTGGTGCTGAATTCTCTTAGCTTTTGCTTGAGAAGAAAGCAAGTTTCTCTAAAACTTTTGATTTCACTGTCAAATCTGAACAAGAGCCTTGCTGGGTAGAGTATTCATAGTTGTAGTTTTATCCCTTTCATCATTTTAAATATATTATGCCACTCCCTTCTGGCCTGCAGAGTTTCTGCTGAAAAATCTGCTGATAACCTTATGTGGATTCCCTTGTATGTTATTTGTTGCTTTTCCCTTGCTGCTTTTAATATTTTCTCTTTGTCTTTAATTTTTTTCAATTTGATTAATATGTGTCTTGGCATATTCCTCCTTGACTTAATACTGTATGGGACTCTCTGTGTCTCTAGGACTTGTGTGACTGTTTCCTTTCCCATGTTAGGGAAGTTTTTGCCTATAATCTCTTCAAATATTTTCTCAGGCCCTTTCTCTCTTCTTCTTCTGGGACCCCTATAGTGCAAATGTTGGCATGTTTAATGTCGCAGAGGTCCCTTAGACTGTCCTCATTTCTTTACATTCTTCTTTCTTTATTCTTTATTCTGTTGTGCAGCAGAGATTTCCACTAATCTGTCTTCCAGCTCACTTATTCATTCTTCTACTTCATTTATTCTGCTATTTATTCCTTCTAATGTATTTTTCATTTCAGTTGTTACATTGTTCATCTGTTTGTTTGTTCTTTAAAGCTTCTTCTAGATCTTTACTAATTATTTCTTTTATCCTCTCAGTCCATGCCTCCATTCTTTTTTGGAGATTTTGGATCATCTTTACTATCATTACTTTGAATTATTTTTCAGGTAGATTGCCTATGTCCACTTCACTTTGTTGTTCTTCTGGGGTTTTATCTCATTCCTCATCTGGAACATGTTTCTCTGCCATCTCATTTTTCTAACTTTCTGTGTTTGTACTCTCTGTTCCTCAGGCTGCAGGATTGTAATTCTTCTTGGTTCTGGTGTCTTCCCCCAGTGGGTGAGGTTGGTCGAGGGGCTTGTGCAGCCTTCCTGGTGGAAGAGACCAGTGCCTCCTCACTGGTGGGTGGGGCTGTGTCTTATCCCTCTGGCGGGCGGGGCCATGTCAAGTGGTGTGTTTATAGGCAGGTGCTGGCTCAAGATGACTTTAGACAGCCTCCCTGCTGATGGTTGGGGCTGTGTTCCCACCCTTTTTGTTGTTTGGCCTGAGGTATCCCAGCACTGGAGGCTGCAGGCTGTTGGGTGGGGCCAGGTCTCAGATTCCAAAATGGTGACCTCTGGGAGATCGCATGCCTATGTGTATTCCCTGGGGCATCTGTCACCAGTGACCTTGCCCCAACAGTGAGCCACAGCCAAGCCCTGCCTCCCCAGGAGACCCTCCAAGACCCATAGGTAGATCTGGCCCAGGCTCTTATGGAGTCACTGCTTTGCCCTGGGTCCCAGTGCACATGAAACGTTGTGTTTGCCCTCTAAGAGTGTAGTCCCTGTTTCCCTCAGTCCTGTGGAGCTCTTGCACTCAAGCCCCACTGACCTCCAAAGTCAAATGCTCTGGGCTCCTCCTCCCATTGCCAGACCCAGAGCCTGGGGCAATTAACATGGGGCTCAGAACTCTCACTCCTATGGGAGAACCTCTGATATAATTATTTTCCATTTTGTGGGTTGCTCACCCAGCATATGGGATTTAATCATAACGTGAAAGCATCCCTCCTGCCATCTCATTGTGGCTTTTTCTTTGTCTTTGGGTGTAGAGTATCTTTTTCGATAGGTTTGCATCTTTTTTGTTGATGGTTGTTCAGCAGTTAGTTGTGATTTTGGTGTTTTCATGAGAGCACGTGAGCTCAAGTCCTTCTACTCTGCCATCTTGTATATTAAAATTTTATCAATCAATACTAATGAAAGAAGGTGCCTAGTGACAAATATAGAAACAGCGGGCCCAATAAACCAATGTGGTATCTCAGGTAATGGCAAACACTAGGGTATTACCTATATGAACTAAAAAGTAACTGTTTCAATTTTGAAAATAAATTTAACAATTTGTTTGATTGAGGTTACCTCCTTAACCTTCTACTTAAGGAAGTAACAGAGATGAAAGAATACTAACTTCTGTTTGTGTCTCAAAGCCTGTGATTCCACTTCCAAATATGTCTACATGGCATGAAAATTCAATCATTTTTTAAAATTTTATTCTTTGCCAAAGATTTTTGGATCGTAGTCAGAATTTGTCAAAAAATTTTTAATGTTTTGGAAAACTGTTTTGAATAAAATCTATTGATTGAACCAGTTTGGTCATTTTAACAAATATAATCAAATCTAGTCTAATTATTTTGATGAATAAGATCACAGTGACAGTCATATTGAAAAAAACTGATTTTACTATTGCTTGATCAAATAAAGTTATTCATTCATATTATTACTAGAGGTCCTGGTTCTCAAAAGGAACCCAAGTGCTCTAACATAAATAATGTTTTCCCTTTTCAAAGGATTTAATGGAAGTACCAAATTAAGGCAGTTGTTTTTAAGGAAGGAAGCTAACATATGAAGATAAGCTATACCATATCTATCTGGAGTGGCATAATTGACATCTAAAAGCTGTGATCCTACAACCACCTTTATTAGGAATCCTTCCTACTTTGTGATATTCCCCTACCACCAGATGGGCTAAGGGAGAGCGTGTCTCTCTGTGTTCCTAATAAGATAAAAGTAAGTTGCAAATAGATTTCAGCATTTATAGTTCAGAAGTGTTCTTATTCGTAAAAATTCCCAACTTCCATCCAAGGCTGACAAGAGTGCTGATAATACATAAATATTGTTTAGCATTGCTTTAATAAAGAAATAAAGACACAGACAATTTGATTTGTCTTTGCCAAAGTTTCTTTTTCCAGTGTTTTAAAAAAAATGTATAATTTACTCCAGGGAGAAGTGGCAGCCTTACTTTTGGTAGACCCGGCATAAACACAAACATGAAAATAAGCAAACAATTCAACATTTTTCTGTTAACATTGCTCCACATTTAAAGAAAGGTGTTTGAAGTCCACGTATAGTAGAATATTTAGCGAAACATTAATGGAATCACATACATGAGAACACCTCACAGAGTGCCTGGCTTAATTAGTGAACTAACCAGTTAAATTTGATTTGACTTCTCAAATATTTTTCCCCCAGTCAGTATCATCAGCGAAATCTAAAACAAGAAAAGAGAGGCAGACTTAAATTTAGAGTTGAAAAGCTAAATGTAATGCTCCTTGCATAAAATATGATAAATAGAGAAAATGATAATACACATCAGGAATTAACACTTAAGAGCCTAAGTGTCCCATTTTTGTCATAATTTATAAATAGCTTCTTAAAATAAGGGTTTAAAAGAAGAAAAATTATCAGGTCATCTGGTATTTTCATGTTTCTCATCAGAGTTTCAGAGAGGTTGAAAGAGGCCCAGGACATTTTGTTTTTGAGATTCCCAATATATTTTAAATGATGAAATAGCAAAATGAGTTTGCCAAAATTGAGTAAGACTTTAAATTATCACAGTTAGCCAACTGATACTTTAACACATTAAAAATATGTTCACTTCATGAATAATCCTAGTTGGAGATTAATATCTAAAATCTCAGATATTCATGACAGTGAGACCCAGGGCCCTTCATATGGCAGGTCCCTGTTTCACATAATTTCTAGATAATAGAGATCACCCTATAAGTAACAGATTGATATTTTCTTTAATTTTAATTACTAAAAGAGGAACTTTAAAGATTGTATTTTTTTTCTAAAAGACTAACTTAATGTTATAAAACATCAAAAAAACCATTAAGCATTACTATTTACCTTTTTTTTTTTTTTTTTTTTTTGTGGTACGTGGGCCTCTCACTGCTGTGGCCTCTCTCACCGCGGAGTGCGCAGACCCAGCTACCATGGCTCATGGGCCCAGCTGCTCTGCGGCATGTGGGATCCTCCCAGACAGGGGCAAAAACCCGTGTCCCCTGCATCGGCAGGCAGATTCTCAACCACTGTGCCACCAGGGAAGCCCTATTTACCATTTTTAATGACAGCATATGACCATATGTTCATTAAACATGAATGAAATAATTCTGTCCCTTTAGAATATGATCCTATCTATCTCATAATAAGACAGACATTCAATATTTATTCAGTGCCTGTCATTTGTCAAGCACTATTACAGGCTCTGAAGAAACGTCAATGAAGAGATTACACACAAAATAATGCCTGTTCTATGGAGCAGTCAAGGCAGGGGTGAAAAGAAGAATAGACAAAGTCATAATGATTTTTTTTATTGAAATTAAAAAATAAAGTAATATATGCTCTGTATGTGTATGTAATAGATCTGTATATTTATAGCCTTTTTTCTCTGTATATATATATATATATATATATCTTTCTTTCTTTCTATATGTAAATATATAATCATATATATGTGTATATATATATATATATATATATATATATATATCATGTATATAATCTTACTGTGAAAGTTAGATATAGAGGAATGAAGAAAATAAAAATATTTCTGTTCTCTAGATTGGCAGAACAACCCATTTTAATCCTTTTTTGGAATAATTCTTCTTTGTTTTTTCGTGACTCTAGGAGGTTTACGGGATATATAGAAAATGGGAAGAGTCTTTAAATGTCTACATGCCCACTGTTTAACACACTTATTGTTGTGCAGGTCTGCATGATCTTTTAAATATTTTACCATATGCCATGAAATATTTTTCAAACATTATTTACACTACTTACATGGTATTTCTTATTTATCTACCATTTTTTCAACTGTTTCTTTTGTGTTGAATATTAGTTACTCCCAATTTTTTAAATGTTACAAATGATGCCATAAAGGAATCATCCATTAATTCTTGTGTTCAATGTTAAATCTAAGACCTCTTTTCTAGTTAGTTATGACATCAATGGATTTCCCCTAATAACACAGAGCATGAAATATGTTATAGTTATAACTGGTCTTATTCTTGCTTGGTCCTTCTTACCAAAGGAGTAGACTGTGTAAACCATACAGACACTTCAACTTCACAGAAGCCGTGAAGTCTCCATAACCTCAGAGCCTGTGCATTGTTGATATACTGAGTCACTCTTCTGCTGCGAATATCGTAGTACTACTAACTCTTTCCCCTTATACACACTTAAGCAGCAAAGTCATTCCACTCATAATAAGTTTGCCTATAATACTACTCTGAACCATAAGGATAATTTATGAATTGATTCTGCTGCTATCTTGAATACATTCTTAGACTCACACATTAGCAATCCATGTCTATTGCTTTGGAATTAGTATGTTTTACTTCTGAAGCACAATCATCTTTCTAACAGTTATAGATACTCCTCTTTTCATAATTCAAATAACCCTGGTCACTGTATACACCCACCTCTTCTCATTTTATCATATTTTATAAGGATAAAATTTAAAACTAGATTATCTGTGATCCTAATATCATAAATGTTATGTAAACAAAAGAGTTAAGTTGTAGCAGGATGAACTAAGACTTCCAGTATAATGTTGAGTAGGAATGGTGAGATGGGACATCCTTGCCTTCTTCATGTTCTTAGCAGGAAAACATCTAGTTTGTCATCATTAAGTATGATGTTAGCTATAGGTTTCTTGTGGATATTCTTTATTAAATTGATGAAGTTAACTCTAGTTTGCTGAGAGTATCAGGAATCGATGCTGGATTTTGTCAAATGCATTTTATGCATCTATTGATTTTTTCATATAAGTTTTTTTCTTCTTTAGCCTCTTGATCTAATGGATTACATTAATTTGTTTTTGAAAGTTGAAACAGCCTTCCACACCTGGATCATGGTATTTGATTCCACACCACCAAGTCCTGGTATATAATTCTCCTTATAAATTGTTGGATTTGACTTGGTAAAATTTGGTTGAGGATTTGCACTTATGGTTGTACTTTTCCTTTCTTGTAACATAATGTCTTTCTGTCCTTTTTATATTAGGGTAATGCTGGCCTAATACAATGAGTTAGGAAGTGTTCCTTCTACTTCTGTTATCTGAAAGAGACTATAGAAAAATGGTACAATTTCCTCTTTAAATATTTGATAAAATTTACTAGTGAACTCATCTGGGCCTGGAGATTTCTGTTTTGGAAGGTTATTAATTAATGATTCGATGTTTTTAATAGATATAGGCCTATTCATAATGTCTATTTTTTCTTCTGTAAAATTTGGTGAATTTGGTAGATTGTATTTGTTCGAGGAATGGGTCCATTTAATCTGTGTTACCAAATTTATGGGCATAGGATTGTTTATAATATCCTTTTTAATATCTACATGATCAGTTATGATGGCCCCTCTTTCATTTCTAATATTAGTTATTTTTGCCTGCCTTATCCCTTTTTATTTTTGATAGCCTCATTAGAGGTTTCTCAATTTTTTTGATCATTTAAAAGAACCAGCTTTTGGTTTCATTTATTTTTTCTATGGATTTCCTGTTTTAAATTTTACTGATTTCTGCTCTAATTATTATTATCTTTTCTTTTGTCTACTTTGGATTCATTTGCTTTTCTAGTTTTTTAAGGAGAAAGCTTAGATTATTGATTACAGGTCTCTCTTTCCTAACATACACAATAGATGCTATAAATTTTCGTCCAATCACTTGCTTTACCTGCATCCCACACATTTTCACCAGTGGTATTTTTATTATCATCTAGTTCAAAATATGTTTAAATTTTTTCTTGAGACTTATTATTTGACCTATGTGTTAGTTAGGAGTTTGTTGTTTAATCTCAAAGTATTTTGAGATAATCCAGCTCTCTTTCTGCTATTTATTTGAGTTAATTTCATTGTGGTCTAAGAGGACACTGTGTATGAATTATATTGTTATTCCTGTTAAGGTGTGTTTTGTAGCCCAGAATGTTGTGTATCTTGTCATTATAGGTTGAATTGTGTATTCCTAAATTTCATGTTAAAGTCCTCACCACAGTACTAAGTAATGTTACCTCATTTGGAAATAGGGTTGTTGTAGATATAATTAATTAAGCTTAGAGGAGGTTATTTGGGTGACTTCTGATACAGTATGAAAGAAGGGGAAATTTAGAGACAGACATAGACATGGGAGTCTTTTTGGAAAACTGACCTCTTTTTATTATGTAATGTTTTTTCTTATCCTTCATTATTTCCCTTGTTCTGAAATCAGCTTTGTATGAAATTAATATAGCATGGTATATCTTTCTCTACTCCTTTACTTTTAATTTAGCTGTGTCTTTATATGCCAAGAGAGTTTCTTGTAGACAGTATAGTATTGGGTCTTATTTTTTATAATTTACTCTGAGAATCTCTCTCTTTTAATTGTTGTATTTCAATCATTGATGTTTAAAGTGATCATTGATATAATATCTACCATATTTGTAATTGTTTTCTATCCATTGCCTTTGTTCTTTATTTCATTTTTGTTTGCTTTTGTTTTTCACTTGTTTTCTGCCTTCTCTGGTTTTAATGGAGTATTATACATAAAATCATCTTCTCTCTTAGTATAGCAATAGTTTTACATATGCATATACAGATACATATACTTATATACACACAAAGAAACACATCAGGCCTGTGATACATTTTGAGTTAATTTTTGTGTAATTTAAGAGGTAAATCTAGATTCATGTTTTGCACAAGGAAGTCTAATTGCTTTAGCCCTATTTGTTGAAAATACTATCCCTCCTCCATTAAATTGCCTTCGTGCCTTTGTTAAAAATCACTTGACTATATTGGTGTGAGTCTATTTCAAGCCCCTCTATTCTATTCCCTTGATTTATGTGCCTATTATTTTGCTAATATTGAACTCTCTTTATTACTGTAGCTTTATAGTAATTCTAGAAAGTGGGTATTATGAGTCTCTGAACTTTTTTCTTCTCCAGTATTGTTTTGCTATTTTAGTTCTTTTGTTTTTTCATAAATTTTAGAATCAGCTTGTCAACATCTACAAAATAGCTAGTTGGGATTTTGACTAGTATTGTGTTGAATCTATTGTGCAGGTTGGAAAGAATTGACATTTTAATAATTTTGAGTCTTCCAATTCATAACAGAATATATTCCCCATTTATTTTGTTTTTCTGTGATCTCTTTCATCAGTGTTTTGCAGTTTTTTACATATAGATCCAATACATATTTTAGTAAATTTATATCTAAGTATTTCATTTCTCCAACTGCTTCTTGATGAAGGTGCAAAAATAATTCAGTGGAGGAAGAATAACCTTTTCAACAAATGGTGCTGGAGTAATTGGACATTCATTGGCTAAAAAGTGATCCTCAATCTAAACCTAACATCTTACACAAAAACTAGCTCAAATGGATCACAGACTTAACTGAAAAGTGTAAAACTACAAAACTTTTAGAGGCAACAAGGGATAGAACCTTTAGAATTTACAGCTAGGCAAGGAATTCTTAGGCTTAACACAAAAAATATGGCCCATAACAGACTAATTGTTAAGTTGGACTTCATCAACATTAGAAACATTTGCTCTATGAATGACCCTCTTAAAAGGATGAATAAACAAGCTATATACTGGGAGAATATATTTGCAAATCATATATCCAAGAAAGGACTAGCATGTAGCCTATATACTCAAGCAATCCAACTGGGCAAATGTAATATTGTGATTTATAAGAAATATATATTTGGTCATTCAGATGACCAAAATATATTTCTCATATATATTTGGTCTGTCTATGGTTGCTGGCTTACAACTCCCCAAATGTTTAGAATTTCCTGAGTGGTAAGAGTATAATGGGAGCATCAGTTGTAATAATATTTGGATTTCCTGTCCTCAGTTCCTGAAGTTGCTTTGGAGCCATAAAAGTGAAATAAGTATTTTGTCATTCATAACAAGCCCCTTTCCACAACTAGGTTTATGTTAAAGAGGTGACTTTTGGAAAGCACCTAAAGATGGAGGCTGGTTGCCAGGGTAACCAACCATGAGTAGAGGGGTGGAACTTTCAGTTCCACGCTGTGATATCTGGGGTGGGTAGAGGAGCTGGAGGTTGCATCAGTCACCAATGGGCAATGTTTTAATCAATTGTGACTATGTAATAAAATCTCCATAAAACCCTAAAAGGACAGGGTTCGGAGAGCTTCCTGGTTGGTGAACACCTGGAGGTGCTGGGAAAGGGGCATACTCAGAGCATGAAATCTCTGCACCCTTTCCCCATACCTTGCTCTATGCATCTCTTCTATCTGGCTATTGCTGAGTTATGTCCTTTGATAGTAAACTGGTAATCTAGTAAGTAAAATGTTTCCCCGAGTTCTGTGAGCTGCTCTAGCAAATTAATCAAACACAAAGAGGGAGTCATTGGAATCTATGATCTATGGACAGCTGGGTAGAATCACAGATGACTACTGACCTGGGCTTGTAATTGATGCATCTGAAGTGGGGAGGGGCAGTCATGTGGGCCTAAGCCCTTAGCCTGTGGGATCTGATGCTATCTCCTGGTATATAGTGTTAGAATTGCTTTCCATGCTGGTATCTGAGAATTGCTTCGTTCTGTGGGAATTCCCCCCGCATGCCTGCCACTTCAAAATTGTATGATCAGTACAGTTTTAACAAAAGACATGAATATAATTTTCACTGAAGAGGATATGTCAATGGCAAATAAGCATATGAAAAGATATTCAACAGCACAGCTATTAGGGAAACACAATTAAAACTGATGAGATTCAGCCATAAAAAGAAACAAAATTGAGTTATTTGTAGTGAGGTGGATGGATCTAGAGTCTGTCATACAGATTGAAGTAAGTCAGAAAGAAAAACAAATATCGTATGCTAACACATATGTATGGAATTTAAAAAAAAAAAAAAGGTCACGAAGAACCTAGGGGCAAGACAGGAATAAAGATGCAGACCTACTAGAGAATGACTCTTGAGGACATGGGGAGGGGGAAGGGTAAGCTGGGACAAAGTGAGAGAGTGGCATGGACATATATACACTACCAAATGTAAAATAGATAGCTAGTGGGAACAGGGAGATCACCTCGGTGCTTTGTGACCCCCTAGAGGGGTGGGATAGGGAGGGACATGCAAGAGGGAAGAGATATGGGGATATATGTATATGTATAGCTGATTCACTTTGTTATAAAGCAGAAACTAACACACCATTGTAAAGCAATTATACTCCAATAAAGATGTTAAAAAATGAACTGATGAGATATTACTAAATACATGTAAAATGGTTAAAATTAAATTTTAAAAAGTATTGACAATAGCAAATAATTGTGAGGATTCAGAGAAAGTAGATGACTCGTATACATTGCTGATGGGAATATAAAATAGTACAACTTCTCTGGAAAAGAGTTTGGCAGTTAGATTTTTTATATAACTAAACATGCCATTAGTAATTTTTTCCTGGTAATTTTCCCAGAGAGATAAAAACATATGATTATACAAATACCTATACATGAATGTTTTAGGAGCTTTATTAATTACAGACAAAACTTGGAAATGACTCAAATGTTCTTCAGTGGTTAAACTGTTAAACTGTGTACATACATCCCATGGTATACTATTCAGTAATAAAAATGGATAGACTTGATGCACACAATAATTTTGGATAAATTGTCAGAGAATTATGCTCAGTGAAAAAAGCTAATACCCAAAATGTTATAAAATGTGTAATTCCATTTATATAATATTCTTGAAATAACAAAATCATTGAAATCTTCAGTTATGTAATCTTAGGAGAAATAGACATGTAAAAATTGGTATTCCCCTCTAACAATGGAAAAGGGAATATCAAGTGCACATGCACACACACACATCACACAGTTTCACAAATACACATACATACACATTTGTCTAGCTAACTCAGAGGCCAGTCACCCAGAAATTATCCACTCAGTCACTATTGGCATTTTGGTGTATTTATAAAGTTCTTTCTTGAATTGTATATGGATAGATAGATATTAAGAGAAGTTCTCTTTAGGTGATAAAATTATGGATGGCTTATTTTCACTTTTTTATTTTCGAAAAATTTCACTATGAGCTTTAGTTACACTTAAATAGATTTAAATTTATTTTTGTAAATGTTATTTTCCCTTTTATGAATGGAATGCTATACACTCAGATTGTGTCCCCCCATATTTATGTGATGTAGCCTTAACCCTCAATGTGATGGTATTTGGAGATTGGGCCTTTGGGAGATAATTAGGTTTAGATAAATTCATGAGGGTAGGACCCTCATGATGGAATTAGTGCCCTTATAAGAAGAGACACCAGAGAGCTTGATCTCTCTCTCTCTCCCCTACAAGGAGAAGGCCACCACCTACAAGCCAGTAAGAGAGTCCTCACCAGAAATCAACCATACAAGAACCTTGTCCTTGGACTTCTAACCTCCAGAACTGTGAGAAAATTAATTTCTATTGTTAAGTCACCAAGTCTATGATCTTTTGCTATGGTAGCTGAGTTAAGACACCTCGTTTATAGTCTCTTTACCGTTAAAGCAAGAATGTTGCATTATTTAAAGTTTCATAACACATCTGAGAAATTGCTGATATCTTTTAGGGAGTACTCTATGTCTTTTAGAGAATATAAATACTAATTTTAGAAGCCATAGTAAGATATATTTTAAAAGAACAAAGCTTTTCACGAAAGTTCTATTTGCAGTTAGTTTATTCTACCATTAACTTTTTGAGTTAACTTGGATGCTTTTTTTTTTTATTTCCCCTCATCTTTAAAATTAGAAAACTTTCTGATTATTAAGAATCACCTCACAGATAAAAGAAAACTGCTCCAATTATCTTTTGGGAATGAGTTTTCATACTACCTGCACATCAATTCTTCTCAAGAGGAGACATACCTATTTCAAGACTTCTTCTAAAATTACAATTTAAGCAGCTCTTATTTGTGTCAAAATTGTTTAGTCTGCCTGAATTGCCCCAAGAAAAAATATGCTAGAGACTTTATAAAAGGAAAACTTCTTGTTATTCAACTCATATGTTCCTCCTGAGATTTTTTTTAAACACATCTATTTTAAGAAACTGTGGGAAAATTTACATTTTATTCAGAGTTGCAAACAACAAATATAAAAAGGATTCAAATAAAGTTGCTGAAGCAGGAGTGTGTTGAATTACTCCAGTAAATTTTTCGGTGTCTATTTATACATGTTTCTAATATTTCCCTCTGAAACATTTATGAGGAAAAGAAATAGAATGTTAGAAGCAAAGCTCTAGTGGTACATTTATGCAATATGTTCCCACAGATAAACTAATGTAAGGTAAATAGGAATAGAAATATATCTAAATACTATAGACCTGCAGCCACACTTATAGAAAATGGTTAAATAATACATTAATTAGCAAATCACTCTCATAATATATATGCATTTAAAAACTAAGTCCCAGTCCGTGGTAGATATTAATCAGTGGGGTTTTTTTAAGTTTTGTAAAACATTTTATTATTACTATAGATTTTTTCACACTAAATTTTCTGATAATGGGAAGGAAAGATGCTCCAAAATATGAAAATAATAGTATTTCAATGTAACATACTATTAACAGTTGCCAAACTCCATAAACTTATACAATGTTCCTTAAAAAATCAAAATTGTTTCTTAACATTTTAAGTAAGTTGCTTACTTAAGTTACTTTCCAGTCAGTTCATTTTATTTATAATCTTAATCTGATAATCAGTAAGATTATGAGAATGACCATGTTATATATATATGTGTATCCTCATAAATATTAGTTTAATAGGCTTAGCAATAAGAATTTACTCTTCTTCAAAAATACCACAAAATTAATCTTTTCCAACATGAGCCATAATGATAAAGCTACATTTTATAGCATTACAAAATATGCCTGCCTCTGTTTACGCAAGATTATTCAACTGATCTAGGTTAAGGATATATGTATAGACATGTGCTACCACTTCACTGGTATCAACTGGGCCCTTTGGGATGATGTCTGGTACTTCTGTTGGATAGCACAGGAGTGCTTGCAGACCCACTGGGGCCTGGGTTAAGGGGAATGTGTTTAGGACTTCCAGTTTCGAGTGGCGGGCCTATATTTCTGTGGTTTTCAGGAACATCTGTGTATAGTTAGTCATTGCTACTCTTCACGATCTAAGAATGGGTTACAGTAATACCCCTACCCTTCACTTTTTAATTAAATTTTTACTTGAATATAATTGATTTACAATGTTGTGTTAGTTATGGGTATAAGCTAAGTGATTCAGTTATACACATATCCATTCATTTTCAGGTCCTTTTTCTATATAGGTTATTATAGAATATTGAGTAGGGTTCTCTGTGCTATACAGTAGGTTCTTGTTGATTATCTGTTTTCTTTTTTTTTTTTTTTTTTTTTTTTGCTGTACACGGGCCTCTCACCGTTGTGGCCTCTCCCGTTGCGGAGCACAGGCTCCGGACGCACAAGCTCAGCGGCCATGGCTCACAGGCCCAGCCGCTCCGCGGCATGTGGGATCCTCCCAGACTGGGGCACGAACCCGCGTCCCCTGCATCAGCAGGCGGACTCCCAACCACTGCGCCACCAGGGTAACCCTGATTATCTGTTTTAAATGTGTACATGTCAATGCCAAACTCCAAGTTGATCCCTCCCAACCTCCCTTCCCACCTGGTAACCGTAAGTTCATTCTCTCAGTCTGTGAGTCTGTTTCTTTTTTTTTTTTTTTTTTGCAGTACACAGGCCTCTCACTGTCGTGGCTTCTCCCGTTGTGGAGCGCTCCGGACGCGCAGGCTCAGTGGCCACGGCTCAGGGACCCAGCCGCTCCGCGGCACGTGGGATCTTCCCGGACCGGGGCACAAACCCACGTCCCCTGCATCGGCAGGTGGACTCTCAACCACTGTGCCACCAGGGAAGCCCTCTTTCTGTTTTGCAAATAAGATCATTTGTATAATTTTTTTTTGGATTTCACATGTAAGTGATATCATTGGATATTTGTCTTTCTCTGTCTGAATTACTTCACTTAGTATGATAATCTCCAGGTCAATCCATGTTGCTGCAGATGGCATTACTTCATTCTTTTTAGTATTCCATTTTATATATATACCACATCTTCTTTATCTGTTCATCTGTTGATAGACATTAAAGTTGTTTCCGTGTCTTGGCTATTGTAAACAGTGCTTCAGTGAATATTGTGGTACATGACTCTTTTCGAATTATGGTTTTCTCTGGGTATATGCCTAAAAGTGGAATAGCTGGATCACACTGTAGTCCTATTTTTAGTTTTTTAAGGAACCTCCATACTGTTCTCCATAACTTATATTCCCACCAACAGTGTAGGAGGGTTCCTTTTTCTCCACACCCGCTCCAGCATTTATTCTTTGTAGACATTCTGATGATGGCCATTCAGACCAGTGTGAGGTGATATCTCATTGTAATTTTGATTTGCATTTCTCGGATAAGTAGTGATGTTGAGCATCTTTTCATGTGCTTTTTGCCCATCTGCATGTCTTCTTTGGAGAAATGTCTATTTAGGTCTTCTGCCCATTTTTTGATTGGGTTTTTTGGTATTTAGCTGCATGAGCTGTTTGTATAATTTGGAGATTTATCCCTTGTTGGTCACTTTGTTTGCAAATATTTTCTCCCATTCTGTGGGTTTTTTCATTTTGTTTATGGTTTCCTTTGCTGTGCAAACTTTTAAGTTTAATTAGGTCCCATTTGTTTATTTTTGTTTCTATTTTCATTACTCTAGGAGGTGGATTGAAAACGATAATGCTGCAACTTATGTCAAAGAGTGTTCTGCCTATGTTTTCCTCTAGGAGTTTTATAGTGTCCAGTCTCATATTTAGGTCTTTAATTGATTTTGAGCTTATTTTTGTGTATGGTGTTAAAGCATGTTCTAATTTCATTCTTTTGTATGCAGCTGTCCAGTTTTCCCAGCACCACTTACTAAAGAGACTATCTTTTTTCCATTGTATATTCTTGCCTCCTTTGTTGTGGACTAATTGACCATAGGTGCATGGGTTTATTTCTGGGCTTTGTATTCTGTTTCATTGATCTATATTTCTGTTTTTGTGCCAGTACCATACTGTTTTGATTACTGTAGCTTTGTAGTATACTCTGAAGTCATGGAGTCTGATTCCTCCAGCTCAGTTTTCCTTACTGAGGATTTCTTTAGCTATTCGGAGTCTTTTGTGTATCCATACAAATTAAAATTTATTTTGTTCTAGTTCTGTGAAAAATGCCACTGGTAATTTGATAGGGATTGCATTGAATCTGTAGATTACTTTGGGTCATATAATCATTTTGACAATATTGATTCTTCCAATCCAAGAACATGGTATTTCTTTCCATCTGTTTGTGTCATCTTCTATATCTTTCATCAATTTCTTATAGTTTTTGGAGTACAGGTCTTTTGCCTCCTTAGGCAAGTTTATTCTTATGTATTTTATTCTTTTTGATGCAATGGTAAATGTGGTTGTTTCCTTAATTTCTCCTCCTGATATTTTGTTTTTAGTGTATAGAAATGCAACAGATTTCTGTGTATTTAATTTCATATCCTGCAACCTTACTGAATTCATTGATGAGCTCTAGTAGTTTTCTGATAGCATGTGTAAGATTTTCCATTTATAGTATCATGTCATCTGCAAACAATGACAGTTTTACCTTTTCTTTTCCAATTTGGATTCCTTTTATTTCTTTTTCTTCTCTGATTGCTGTGGCTAGGGCTTCCAAAACTATGTTGAATAAAAGTGGAGAGGGTGGACACACTTGTCTTGTTCCTGATCTTAGAGGAAATGCTTTCAGCTTTTCACCATTGATTATGATGTTAGCTATGGGTTTGTCATATATGGTCTTTAATATAAAGTCTATTTTTTCTGCCATGAGTATTGCTACTCCTCCAGCTTTCTTTTGACTTTCATTTGCCTGTAATACCTTTTTCCATCCCCTCACTTTCAGTCTGTATGTGTCCCTAGAACTGAAGTGGGTCTCTTGTAGACAGCATATATATGAGTGTTATTTTTGTATCCATTCAGTCAGTCTATGTCTTTTGGTTGGAGCATTTAATCCATTTACATTTAAGGTAATTATCAATATGTATGTTCTTATTGCCATTTCTTAATTGTTTTGGATGTGTTTTTGTAGGTCTTTTTTCTTCCCTTCCTCTTTTGTTCTCTGTTGTGATTTGGTGATTATCTTTAGTGTTGTGCTTGGATTGCTTTTTCTTTTTTGTGTGTGTATCTATTGTAAATTTTTGGCTTGCAGTTACCATGAGGTTTTGATATAGCAGTATACATATATACACACACATGAGATTGTTTTAAGTTGCTGGTCTCAATTTTTAAAATCTTGCATTTGTACCCTCCTCTTCTCACGATTGCTGGTTTTGATATCATATTTGTGTGTGGATGATTTCATACTTTTACGTTATGTTTGCTTTTACTGGTGAGCTTTCCCATTTGTAATTTTCTTGTTTCTAGTGGCCTTTTCTTTTCCCCCTAGAGAAATTCCTTTAGGATTTGTTTCAAAGCTGGTTTGGTGGTGATAAATTCTCTTAGCTTTTGCTTGTCTGTAAAGCTTTTGATTTCTCTGTCGAATCTGAATGAGAGCCTTGCCTGGTAGAGCATTTTTGTTTGTAGGTTTATCCCTTTCATCACTTTAAATATATCATGCCACTCCCCTCTGGCCTGCAGAGTTTCTGCTGAAACCTTATGGGGATAATCTTGTATGTTATTTGTTCCTTTTCCCTTATTGCTTTTAATATTTTTTCTCTGTTTTTAATTTTATCTGATTAATATGTGTCTTGGTGTATTCTTCCTTAGGTTTATCTTGTATTAGACTGTCTGCACTTCCGTGACTTGAGTGTTCCCTTCTCATGTTAGGGATGTTTTTGGCTATAATCTCTTCAGATATTTTCATAGGCCCTTTATCTCTCTCTTCTCCTTCTGGGACCCTATAATGTGAATTTTGGTCCATTTGATGTTGTCCTAGAAGTCTCTTAGACTGTCCTCATTTCTTTTCATTCTTTTTTCTTTATTCTATTCCATTGCAGTGATTTCCACCAATTTGTCTTCCAGCTCACTTACTTGTTCTTCTGCCTCATTTATTCTGCTGTTGATTCCTTCTAGCATATTTTCACTTTGATTAGTATATTGTGCTCTGTTTGTTCTTTAAATCTTCTAGCACTTTGTTAATCATTTTTTGTATCTTCTTGAGCTGTGTCTCCATTCTTTCTCTGAGACCTTGGATTATCTTCAATATCACTACTCTGAATTCTTTCTCAGGTAGATTGCATATCTCCACTTCATTTAGTTGTTTTTCTAGGGTTTTATCTTGTTCCTTCATCTGAAACATATTTCTTTGCAGTCTAATTTTGTCTAACTTTTTGTGTTTGTTCTGTCCTTTCTGCAGGCTGCAGGATCATAGTTCCTCTTGCTTCTGGAGTCTGCATCTTATGGGGTTAGGTTGGTCCAGGGGCTTGTTTAGGCTTCCTGGTTGGAGGGACTGGTGCCTGCCTACTGGTGGGTGGGGTTAGGTTTTTACCCTCTGGTGGGAAGGGCCATGTCAAGGGTGTGTTTAGAGGTGGCTTTGAGCTCAGTACAACTTTAGGTAGCCTGTCTGCTGATGGGTGGCATTGTGTTCACCCTGCTGGTTTTTGGCGTGAGGTGTCCCAGCACTGGAACCTGCAGGCTGTTGAGTGTGGCCAGGTCTCAGTGCCAAAATGGTTAACTCTGGGAGAGTTCATGGCAATCAATATTCCCTGGAGCCTCCACTACCAGTGTCCTTGCCCCCATAGTGAGCCACAGCTCTGTCCCACCTCCCTCAGAGACTCTCCATGACCTACAGCTACTTCTAGCCCAGGATCCCATGATATCACTGCTTTCTGCTGGGTCCCAGTGCATGTGAAATCTTGTGTGTGCCTTCCAAGAATGGAATCTCTGTTTTCCCCAGTCCTGTGAAGCTCCTCCACTCAAGTCTCACTGGCCTTCAAAGCCAAATGCTGTAGGGGCTCCTCTTCCTTTTGCCAGACCCTCAAGCTGGGGAGCCTAATCTGGGGTTCAGAACTCTCCTATGTGAGAACTTTTGAGATACAGTTATTTTCCAGTTTGTGTGTCACCCATCCAGCAGTTATGGAATTTGATTATGTCATGAAAGTTCCCCTCCTACCATGTCTTTGGGGCTTCTTATTTGTTTTTAAATGTAGCATATCTTTTTTGGTAGGTTCCAATCTTTTTTGTCAATGGGTGTTCAGTAGTTAGTTGTGATTTTAGTGTTTTCATGAGAGGAGGTGAGCTCAAGTCTTTCTACTGCAGCTTCTTGTCTGGAATCAAGGGGCTGTTTTAATTTGGATGCTTTTTGCCTCTTTCCTCAGTTGTGCTGGCTGTTATCCACTTAATGTGGGTTGTGTAGGTTTTGTGGTCCGTGCACACTCTCAGTATGTTGAGGTAGCAATTGGCGCCCACCCACATGTTCTCAGTGGTGGCAGTAGTCTATCACCCCTGGAACAGCAGGGGCTGCACTTGGCATCTTCTTGTGGGTCCCTTAGCTGTGGCCCACACATGCCTGGGACAGCAGGGACAGTGATTGCTGCCTGCTAGCAGATCCCCTAGCTGTGGTGGCAGCCCGTGACCTCCTCTGGAGCCCATGATGTCAGCAGTGGCTTGCACCCATCCCCAGAGCTCATGTAGGTTGTGTCCTGTTGTTTGAGAGCCTATGCACAGGGAAAGAAACTCCAATGGCAGTCCTGCCCCTCTCCTCAGGTGCCCCCCCAAAAATGGCACCTTGCCTTTCTGGTGGGCTCAGGCTTCTTCCAAGTGCACCCTCAGTTGTCACACTCCAGCCTTTTTAGGCTGTCTCCCCACAATCAACCCCAGGCTTCTACCTGGGTCTGACCTCTGAAGCCTGAGCTTCAGCACCAGCCCCTGCCCTCAGCAGTGGATGAGTGTCTCAGGTTGGGGAGTTCAGGGCAGCAGTAGCAACTGTCTGTGCAGGTCACTCTCCATTTTGCCCTCTACAAATCGTTTGCTGTGCTTTCCTCTGAGGCTCCGAAGCTCCCCCTCCATCCAGGCTGCTCTTCCCACCACTGAGGGGGCTTCCCAGGGTTGGGGAAGTTTTCATCCTTCACAGCTCCCTCCATGGGGCACAGGTCCCATCCGGATTCCTTTCTTTTTAATTTTTTTCCTTTTTTCTTTTTTCCTATCTGGTTATGTGGAGGATTTTTTGCCCTTTCGGAGGTCTTAGGTCTTCTGCCAGTATTCAGTAGATGTTCTGTGTGACTCCTTCCACTTGTAGATGTGTTTCTGATGTATTTGTGGAGGAGGTAAGCTCCACATCCTATTCCTCCATCATCTTGATTCCTCCCCCTGTATACTGTTAATTAAAGGAATGAAGGTAGGTAAAAAATGGAGTCTAAGCAGTACCTAAGTAGTATACATATACACACACATTCATATATATATTCATATAATGTACATATACTCATGTATAATGTATACATTATATGTAACACTACTTATGTACTTAGTACATATATATGAGTACATCATATATATATACATGCATGCACATTATATACATGTATGTGTATACACATACCTAGCATATATACATATATATAATCATGATATTTATACAATGATATCTTTGATAGAAACACTTTCTACTTACTCTTTACACAAGAACATGGGTATTCATTTCTCTTCCAATTAAACAGAATTAATAAAACTGATTCTCCTATCTTGGCAAAGTTGGACATTAGGCATTGAGATGGTGCGGTAGCATCTAAAGAACAAGGAAACTTGGATCCCTGCATGACTGGATGTAAAAGAAAGAGTCATAATCAACCCACACCAGTATATTTGGTGGCCAAGTGTGGGGGTTCTATCAGACCACTTAGTGCTTGAGTAATATACTCAATGATACTGTTCTGTAAATGATCCATGACTTATTTATTATTGCAATCAAATTGGGCATGAGCATATACTTGTGTTTGGACATAAAACATGTTTTTAATAATAGTTGTTTATGTAGACACAGCTTAACATTAACTTTCTTTGACACAGCTTAACATTAACTTTCTTTTAAAATGATATAATCAAATGATATTGGCACTGAATATCCATGTATTTTGAACTAGATTAAGATCAGCATCTCATTTGATTTAGGCCATATGTACCCTGAGAAGAAAAGATATGACTAGACAGTCTTGAACTGTAGTAGGTGTTTACCTATACTGAGAGAAAAGACATCATCCTGATGCTCTGGATGTAATAAATTGTGATCCTGAAGTTAGCCTATTAGGAAGTACCTCTTGGAGATTAAGGAGATTACCATGCTAGAGATGCAATTTTTGTTTTTAAATAGTGAGTACTCAAAGGTCTGTAAACAATGTTTGTGTTTACTACTAACAAATGAATCCAATTACATTATCCAAACTGGAAAAGAAGAAGTAAGACTGTCACTGTTTGCAGATGACATGACTAAAGATGCTATCAGAAAACTACTAAAGCTAATCAATGAATTTGGTAAAGTAGCAGGATACAAAATTAATGCACAGAAATCTCTTGCATTCATATACACTAATGATGAAAAATCTGAAAGAATAAGGAAACACTCCCATTTACCATTGCAACAAAAACAATAAAATACCTAGGAATAAACCTACCTAAGGAGACAAAAGACCTGAATGCAGAAAACTAGAAGACACTGACGAAAGAAATTAAAGAAAGATGATACAAACAGATGGAGAGATATACCATGTTCTTGGATTGGAAGAATCAACATTGTGAAAATGACTATACTACCCAAAGCAATCTACAGATTCAATGCAATCCCTATCAAACTACCAATGGCATTTTTCACAGAACTAGAACAAAAAATTTCACAATGTGTATGGAAACAAAAAAGACCCCAAATAACCAAAGCAATCTTGAGAAAGAAAAACGGAGCTGGAGGAATCAGGCTCCCTGACTTCAGACTATACTACAAAGCTACAGTAATCAAGACAGTATAGTACTGGCACAAAAACAAATATAGATCAATGGAACAGGATAGAAAGCCCAGAGATAAACCCACACACATATGGTCACCTTATTTTTGATAAAGGAGTCAAGAATATACAATGGAGAAAAGACAGCCTCTTCAATAAATGGTGCTGGGAAAACTGGACAGCTACATGTAAAAGAATGAAATTAGAACACTCCCTAACACTATACACAAAAATAAACTCAAAATGGATTAAAGACCTCAATGTAAGGCCAGACACTATAAAACTCTTAGAGTGTTCTGCCTATGTTTTCCTCTATGACATAAATCACAGCAAGATCCTTTTTGACCCACCTCCTAGAGAAATGGAAATAAAAGCAAAAATAAACAAATGGGACCTAATGAAATTTTAAAGCTTTTTGCACAGCAAAGGAAACCATAAATAAGATGAAAAGACAACTCTCAGAATGGGAGAAAATATTTGCAAACGAAGCAACAAAGGATTAATCTCCAAAATATATAAGCAGCTCGTGCAGCTCAATATGAAAAAAAACAACCCAATCCAAAAATGGGCAGAAGACCTAAATAGGCATTTCTCCAAAGATATATAGATTGCCAGAAAACACATGAAAAGACGCAATCATTAGAGAAATGCAAATCAAAACTACAGTGAGGTATAATCTCACACCAGTCAGAATGACCATCATCAAAAAATCTAAGAACAATAAATGCTGGGGAGGGTGTGAAGAAAAGGGAACCCTTTTGCACTTTTGGTGGGAATGTAAATTGATACAGCTACTATGGAGAACAGTATGGAGGTTCCTTAAAAAACTAAAAGTAGAACTACCCTATGACCCAGCAATCACGCTACTGGGCATATACCCTGAGAAAACCGTAATTCAAAGAGAGTCATGTACCACAATGTTCATTGCAGCACAGTTTACAACAGCCAGGACATGGAAGCAACCTAAGTGTCCATTGAGAGATGAATGGATAAAGAAGATGTGGCACATATATACAGTGGAATATTACTCAGTCATAAAAAGAAACAAAATTGAGTTATTTGTAGTGAAGTGGATGGACATAGAGTCTGTCATACAGAGTGAAGTAAGTCAGAAAGAGAAAAACAAATACTGTATGTTAACACATATATATGGAATCTAAAAAGATAGTTCTGATGAACCTAGGGGCAGGACAGGAATAAAGACATAGATGTAGAGAATGGACTTGAGGACACAGGGAGGGGGAAGAGTACGCTGGGATGAAGTGAGAGAGTAGCATTGACATATATCCACTACCAACCAAATATAAAATAGATAGCTAGTGGGAAGCAGCTGCATAGCACAGGGAGATCATCTCGGTGCTTTGTGACCACATAGAGGGGTGGGATAGGGAGGGTGGGAGGCAGACACAAGAGGGAGGAGATATGGGGATATATGTATATGTATAACTGATTCACTTTGTTATACAACAGAAACTAACAACATTGCAAAGCAATTATACTCTAATAAAGATGTTAAAAAACAAACAAAACAAATTACATTGCATTTTACTTTCCCTCACAGGAGGTACTAAACAAATATCATTAAAAGTATAATCTCTAAGAGTTAAAAAGAAACAAAGATTCTTTATCAAAGCACTAAATGAACAAATTAATAGACCTAAGAACTATTCTAATATTCTAATCATAACTACCCAGAGCTATCCCACACCATTCATTGGTGAATGAATGAATGAATTCAAAGTTGTCCTCCCTCAAAGTTGTCCTCAGTGCCTCCCTTCCTGTATTCAGACATCCATTTTCTCATAATTCAAAACCTTACAGGGCTTCCCTGGTGGCGCAGTGGTTGAGAGTCTGCCTGCCGATGCAGGGGACACAGGTTCGTGCCCCGGTCCGGGAAGATCCCACATGCCGCAGAGCGGCTGGGCCCGTGAGCCATGGCCGCTGAGCCTGCGCGTCCGGAGCCTGTGCTCCGCAACGGGAGAGGCCACAACTGTGAGAGGCCCGCGTACAGCCGAAGAAAAAAAAAAAAAAACCTTACAGAAAGATTATATAGAGAAAGAAACTAAGATATCCTGCTTTTGAAACTTTAAGTAATATTTCAAAATTATAACAGGGACAACTATTTGAAAGCCAAATCTTTTGCTTATAAGAGTTGGACATTTTAAGAAAATAAAATGATCTTAAGATTAAAAGGCCAAAATCTAGAAGGAAACAAGATAGAATATATGCAAGAAACAGTAGATGGGGAAAAGTCTAGAGGGGGATACGGATCATCTCACCCATCAGTCTCCACTGTGGTTGCAAGAGCTGTAGGGGAGAAAGAGGGTTTCCCTCCGAAGGACTAAGTGGGGCTCACCTCACAGGATAAAGGTATGCAGATAAAAGTGTGCAGAGTTGGCATCCAGTGGTTGGTCAGCTTATGGCAAAACATACTCTTTTTAATGTTCCAACGAGACTGCATGACATGCTCCCACTCCCTATAGTCCACATAGCCTGTGAGATGGAGATATACTAGCACACCTTCTCACTGTCGTATGTGGAAGAGTTCTCCTCAACCAGGACCTTAGCTTCCTCCATGTTTATTTAAAGAGTTGATACACTTTGCTCAGCTATACCTAACTACCAACAGACAAACCCTCCTTTGCAATGGCCTGGAACTCTCATATTTCACAGAGTATTCCTCAAACTTTACTGCGCAAATGCATCACCTGGGGATCTAGTTAAAACACAAATGCTGACTCAGTAGATCTAGAGTGCAGTCTGAGATTCTGTCTTTCTAACAAGCTGCTAGATGATGGCAGTGCATTAGCCTGAAGGCCATACTTTGTGGTGGGAGGTCATTCAAGTCTCAACCGTGAATGCATATCAGCCTCACGTGGTAATAAGTTTAAAACAGCATTGCTCAAGCCTCAAAAACCTCTTTCCAAAAAGATTTTGTTGTAACAGGTCTGAGGTGATAACAATATCCCAGTATTTTTTAAAAGCTCACTGGTGATTTCTACTGTGCACTGGTACTACTAAGTACTTAGCACGACTAAGCATACTGGAGTAAGGAGTTAAAGAAGGGAAAACCTCCAGCACCTGCTTGGGTGGGACTGACAAGAAACCAGTGAATGTAAAACTCTTTTGCCAAACCAGTAGTTGTCAATGTAAAATCCAGCCCTGTTTTGTAAGTAAATATTTACACACACATCGTAAACTTTCTACATTTTGATTCACAGGAAATGAGTCAGATTTGCTCTTTTTATTATAGCATGATTAATTTTACTTGTATATAAAATGTCAGTAATCAGTTTTTGACATTAAAAAGTATTAGTAAATGCTAAAGTCTCTTTGAAAATAAACTGTCCTGGGATTAACATGCAGATTTCCCTAAATCTCTCATATTTATAAACCAAATAAAAAATGATCAGATGACCAGCAATGCTTTATTAAATAGGTGTGTGTGTGTGCGCTGCTTCACACTGACATCTAAGTGATAATGTAACTCTAAAGCAAGATTTTATAATGGAAATTTCAATTATGACTTTTATGCTAATGCTTTGGTCCAGTGAGAAAACAGTTGACGTAAAGTAATATTTTTAAGGGCATGGACTATAAATAACAATCTGGAGGAGTCTTACCTTTGCTTATATCAAAGGAACTTAAGTATCAAATCCTTTCATTAACAATTTTAGAATGATTACAAAACTTATGTATTATAAAAATTATCATATATTTTGGAGGTGGATCTTTGAATATAGAACATTCAAGACATTTAAGAGGTTCTCTATTTTATATTCCTGAACTAAATAAAACTATTCTTGCCAGATGAGAATTTAATCTACCTTAAACTACCACTAGAGAAATCAATTCACAATCTTCCCACACAATAATCAATTGCATTTATTAATTGTCTAGAATTGCATCTTTCTGTGTATTCCAAATATGTTTTGGTTAAGCTAGTTTGGCCTTAACCAAAGAGGAAAAAAATGACACTTCTCAGTGTTACAACTAATCACATATGTTAACAATGCTGTGTGGTTGTCTTTTAAGAATTTGTTTCACTGTAGAATGATTTTAGCTCCCAAATGAAATGTATACATTTTTATTCCCATTTGGTTGCCTAGGATCTGCCTCTAGCTCTGAACCACATAACAATTTCCTGTTAAGGTATTATTTCCCCCACTGTATATACTCTAGGTGAAACAATCCGCTGTACTGCTCTCCTCTAGCCAAGGTTTGGAACACTACTCAAGTTCTATGTAAGTCAACAATCCCCAGGATTTTTGTTTTCAGTTGCTCAGTTCCTTTGGTCCCTTTTTAAGGCTTACCTGGTATGGTATTTTCTCCTATTGTAAACCTCATTCTTGATGATAGTGCCAAAACAATGGGACCTCCCTAAAGAATTACCTTTACTACAAAAGTTTTTCACAAGCCAACTCATGTTTCTGAACTTTTAAGTTTATTTCGCATTGAAATTTGATCCATCATTCCATCTCTCTCACTAGATAGATAGATACTCATTTAAAAAGACACATAGATTTACTTAAGCAAGTGTCTGTTATTGAAATTTTACTGTAATTACAAATACTGCATAGAAACTCATTTTCAGGATTTCTATAATCAGAGACCAATGAGCATACTAAAATTACAAGTGCATGGAGGCATCACTGTAATTATGTTGTTTCTTCCCAGTTAAAATAGCCTAAAATTTGTCAATTCTGTAAAACTAACAGAATCAAATTAACTCTGATATGGTAATTGATTACAATGATCTGTTTTTGTATGTGATTTTAAATAAAACATTTTAAAAAATCTTTTAGTACTTTTTGTAAGTGCTCTCCTGATAGTACCACGATGTGCCATTGCACCCATTAAACTCTATCATTTAAACTGGAGAAATTTCTTGATATCTTTGAATCTCAGATTTCTTTCTATAAAATGTAAATAATTTCTAGATTATTAACTGGGGAAGTTGTTTTTCCTTCAAATGTTTCAATATTTAAGAGGAATATATCATAATGATTTTCCCAATCTATATGATTCTAACAGAACATCTGGGTTTTCTGCAATAGCATTAGCTAAATTTCTGAAATAATTGTATATCACAATAGAGGCAAATTAAAGACCTCCAATTCTAAGATAGTAAATATGTATTAAGTGCCTTTGAGTTCTAGGTAGAAAATAACATAAGAATAACTTTTTTGAAAAAATAAAACATTAGAAAAATAGGCTATTTAAAAATATTTTAATAAAACACCTACCAAAACCTTAATTTTTTTTATAAATCATTCTAATTATAAAATTTAATTAGAGTCTCAAGATGTAACTAGATTCAAGATTTCAAGTTTGTGCAGTCCTGTGGTTTCAAGCAAAATGTGACTATTCGTCAGTGCAAACAATCCAAATTGTTTTTAATATTTAATTATAAAAATTTTCAAACATACAGCCAAGTTTATCACCATTAATATTTTAATTTGCTTAATATTCGTTTTGTCATATATTGATCTATCTCCCTATTTATCTATCAATCATTTGGGTTCTGACATTATCTACATGGAGTTAGTATCAGGTCAAGAGTTAAGGACTCAGTCCCTAAAGACTGCCCCTCTCCCGACTTTAGACACCAATAGCAAGTCCAGGTTATCAGCTGTTCTTCTGACTGGTAACAAATTGGAGGGTCCCATGACTTCCTCCTCAGATTCAATAATTTTCTAGAATAACTATCAGAGCCCAGGAAAACAGTTTACTTACTAGATTACCATTTTATTATAAAAGAGACAACTCAGGAATAGCAAGGTGGAAGAGATGCATAGGGCAAGTATGTGGGAAGGGTCAAGAAGTTTCCATGCTCTCTCTGGGCACATCATTCTCCTGGCACCTCCATGTGATCCCCAACAAGGAATTTTTCTGAACCCCTTCAGTTAGGATTTTTATGGAGGCTTCATTATGTAGGCGAAATTGATCAAATTCTGGGTTGTTAGGGATCAAATTAATCTCCAACCTCTCTCCTACCCTCAGCAGTCTGGGGATTGGGTCTGAAAGTTCCAACCCTCTAATCACAGGGTTGGTTCCTCTGGCAAACAGTCCTCATCCTTAGGCAGTTTCCAAAGGTCACCTCATTAACATAAAGTCAGGTATGGTTGACAAGAATTTGTTATAAAGATACCTTTATCACTCTTATCAATCAGGAAATTCCCCAGATTCTAGGAGCTCTGTGCCAGGAATGAGGACAAAGACCAAATATATATTTTTTATTATAAATCCCAATATCACACTGGGTCATAGAGTAGATGAATGACTAGTTTTATAAGAAACTGTCAACACTTTTTTCCCAAAAAGTGTGCACCACATTACATCCCTACAAAGTATGTCTGAGAGTTCAGATTTCTCTGCATCCTTGGCAACAGCAGATGTTATAGGTCTTTTTAAATTTTAGTCATTTTTGTGGGTGTGTATTTGTATTTCATTGTGGTTTTAAGTTGCAATTCCTGAGGACTTTGTATATTGAGAATTTTTTTCAAATTCTTATTAGTCATGCATTTCTGAAGTGTCTATTCACATATTTTCCTTTTTTTTTCAAGTTTTAGATTAAGTTATGGAAGTTCGTTCTATGTCCTGGATACTGGTATTTGCTCAGATATGTATTTTACAAATATTTTCTCCCAGACTGTACCCTACATATTCATTTTCTTCATGATGTATTTTAATAAGAAGAATTATTACTTTTAATGAATTCAAGTTTATCAGTTTCTTATGCTTATTTCTTTCTGTGACGTGTCTTCAAATTGTTTGTATATGCCAAGTCACAAAAATAGTCTCCTATAGAAATGCAAATCAAACTACAATGAGGTACCACCTCACACTAGTCAAAATGACCATCATTAAAAAGTGTAAAATAAATTCTGGACAGTGTGTGGAGAAAAGGGAACCCTCTTACACTGTTGGTGGGAATGTAAACTGGTGCAGCCACTGTGAAAAAAAAGTATAGAGGTTCCTCAAAAAACTAAAAATAGAGTTGCCATATATCTGGAGAAAACTATAATTCAAAAAGATATATGTACCCCTATGTTCATAGCAACACTGTTTACAATAGTTAAGACATGGAAACAATCTAAATGTCCATCAACAGATGAATGGATAAAGAAGATGTGGTGTATGTGTGTGTGTGTGTGTGTGTGTGTGTGTGTGTATATATATACACACACACACACACACACACACACACACAAATGAAATATTACTCAGACATTAAAAAGAGTGAAATGATGCCATTTGCAGCAACATGGATGGACCTAAAGATTATCATACTAAGCAAAGTAAGTCAGAAAGAGGAAGACATATACCATACAGTATCACTTATATGTGGAATCTAAAATACGACACAAATGAACATATCTACAAAACAGAAACAGACTCATTGACATAGAGAACAGACTTATGGTTGCTAAGGGGAATGGGGGTGGGAGAGGGAAGGATTGGGAATTTGAGATTAGCAGACGCAAACTAGTATAGTCTATAGGATAGATAAACAACAAGGTCCTACTGTATAGCATAGGGAACTATATTCAATATCCTGTGATAAACCAGAATGGAAAAGAATATAAAAAAGAATATATATAAACTGAGTGACTTTGCTGTACAGCAGAAATTAAACACATTGTAAATCAAATATACTTCAGTAAAATCTTAAAAAAATCTATATTTTCCTGTGTTTTAGCATTTTACTTTATATTTATGTCTATGGCTTAACATGAATTATTTTTATATATGTATATATACAGTAGGAGGTCTCCTACATGGTTAGCCCATGAATCATGTATACAGGAGATATGTGACATGATTAGACAGATATTTTTAAGAAGGAAATGTGCTTCTCCACTCTTTTCCTTCCTAATCATCTTGATGCAGATGCACATTATATTAGAAGACACTCTAAATATGGTGGAGTCACTGTATATAATGAAACTGAGTTCATAAATCATCCCTTAGAAGAAATCAATTGCCAGTCTGAAATTTCTCTGAATGAGAAATAGATTTATATCATCGCTGAACTATTATATGTTTGGGTTTGTTCCTTATAACAACAAGGATTAATCTAATATACCCCAAGTCTGTTTCAGTTCCTTACCCCAAGGGTTAGAATTGATGATTGGGTATAGCTCACAGATAGATTTTTGGATATGTCTTTCACAAACTAGTCGGTAATCTAATACATAAATAAAAGTAAGCTGAATGGTTTGAATTTTTTAAATGGTTGATTCTATATGTCCCATAATACAACACCCATGTCAAAGGAGGCATCAAAGTTATTACTAGCATAGGAGAACTAAATTGAAATAGTATCATCTGAAAGGCCTTGTCACAACTTTATGTAAATTCACAAGGAAAATTCTAATGATGTCTCATGGAAAGTTGAGGTAGGGGACTTTCAGGTTGGCCACATGTCAAGAGTTTAGCTAATCCACTCCATAGTATTGCTTCCTTGGCAACCATTTTGTTTGGCCAAGTGGCTAGCAGTGACCTTAAACTGACACTAGCCCCTCATGCAAGTGCATAACCTAGATAGCAGTCCATAGGGTCACAAGTAAACATAAATTCCTGATATGGACTTCCCCAACAGCCTTGTGATCAACAATCTCCCTGCCACTAACACCCTCCCCTTATGTGTCCCTTAGATAAGAACTCTAAGGGGCTTAGTAAAATCCTGCTCTTTTATAGTTGACCAATCTGGCCTTATCCCTGGAACCCCAAAGCACTTCACCCATGGACCCTAGTAAAGGCATGTGCTCTAGGTCCTAATGCTCTCTCTCTGCACTCAACCTTGACCCCACCCCCCACAACCCTATGTGGTCCCTCGAGGCATGCCACGTACTCCCTTCAGGACTTGTGAGTAATAACCCTCTCTATTTCAATTTCTCTTGTGGTCTGTTATTGAACCATAGCTCACCATCTGGCACCCTGTGCTCCACTTAACAAGTCTTAATTTGACAAATTCATAGTACCACAGCTATAGTGACATTGGTTACCCACTTTCCCTGGTGGGAGAAATATTATGTCATAGGAAAAAATATAATATGTTGCATTTTGATCTATAGGCTAGAATGACAATAGTATGCAAATTGTACTTTGCTGTTAAAAACTATTATCATAATGTGAAATTAAACATTCTATACCAAATAATCTCTGCATATCAAATACATTGCACATACTATTATTACATGAATTCTAAAAAAGCATATGTTCTAAGGTTATCATTTCTATAGGATACTAAAAATTATGTGAGAAAAAAATTAAAGTTTTCCTTCTTTAATTTAGGAAAGGCTGATTTAAGCAAGTTGACGCTTTCCAATTATACTTCCTCTGGCCATGCTTAAAATTATTCCCAGGGGCAGGGAACACAAGGAAAATGAAAGAGTAATCAAGGAAACATATGGTCCAGGTCACATCTTTCATGCCCAACTGTTGTCAGCTCAAATGTCACATTTTCATCAATGTGTTCTTCTGTCTCAAAATGCTAATATTCCTTCCTTACTTTTCAATATGTTTCCTTTTCTTAAAAGTTATTTGCTACAATTTAAAATTACTTGCTTATTCACTTTCTTCCATCAAGATAATAAAATTTACCTTAGAATAAAAACATTACCTATCATATACACAACTTTATGTCTACACTTGGCTATCATCCCCTTCTCTCTTCTCATTATCTCCATAACTGACTCCAATTGATCTCCATCCTGACTCCCTTCCTGAAATAAGTCTTAGCAAGAATAGTGATGACTTAATAGTGATGTTGAGAATTGGACATCCACATGCAAAAGAATGAAAATAGAACCTTATCTTGTGCCATTACATAGTAATTAACTTTAAATGGATTAAAGACAAATGTAAGACTTGAAACCATCAAACTCCTAGAATAAAACATAGGGTAAAAGTCCCTTGACATTGGTATTGGCAATGGTTTGGGGATATAACACCAAAGTACAGGGAACAAAAGCAAATATAAACAAGTGGTATTATATCCAACTAAGAAGCTTTTGTTTAGCAAAGGAAATCATCAATAAAATGAAAGGGCAATCAATAGAATGGGAAAAAAGTGTTTACAAACCATATATCTGACAATGGGTTAATAATTTTAAAAAGATAAGGAACCCATATGACTCAATAGAAAAAATAAAATGAAAACAGTAACAGTTCTGAGACTGTACCTCGTTTAAGAAAGATATTTTCTTTACAGATTATTCAGTGATGTTTTGCTAACTACTTCCGAAAAGCCACCATTTAAGACTCCAAGAAAAATATGAGACATTGAGAATTGCCAAAGAATGTTTAGAAAAGAGACTAATTGAAGAGCAGAAACAAATACACCAGCATCAAAGACTGACGAGAGCTCAGTCTTACCATGGATCCGAAGAGGAAAGAAAAAAGAGGAAGATTTTAGCTCAAAAGAAGTCAAAATGTTTTGCTGTTGAAAATAGTGAAGAGCATTCAGCAAAATACAGCAACTCCAATAATTGAACAGGATCTGGGGGCCACTCACTTCTTACATCCCCACCTCCACCCTCCACAACAGACAAAGAAATGGAGGCTCTAGTGTTATTAAAGGTCACACAAGTGGGAGATACTAGAGCCAGGATTCAAATTTGGTTCGTCTTTGCTCATCTACCTGATTTTTCCTGAGTTCCTGCTCTCTCGGGTGCACTGAAGGGCATATGTTGCTAAACACTGTGTTCGGCTGTTTTGAAAAGAGCCCTGAAAGAAGAGTTAGAAACCCCAGGCTTGTGTCGTAGCTCCACTATTTTCTGAGTGACCTTGGACAAGTAATTTCGATTTGATGAAGCTGTCTTTTAAAAGAATTCCTGAAGGGAGAAAAGATGGTGGAGTAGAAGGACTTGAGCTCACCCCCTCTCATGAAAACACCAAAATCACAACTAACTGCTGAACAATCATTGACAAAAAAAGACGGTAAAGTATCAAAAAAATTATTCTATATCCAAAGTCAAAAAGAAGCCACAATGAGATGATAGGAGGGATGCTTTCGTGACATAATCAAATTGCATACTCACCAGGTGAGTAACCCACAAGCTGGAAACATTATATTGTAGAGTTTCTCCCACAGAAGTGAGAGTTCTGAGCCCCACATCAGGCTCCCCAGCCTGGGGGTCTGGCATCATGAGAAGGAGCCCCCAGAGCATTTGGCTTTGAAGACCAGTGAGGATTGAGTGCAGGAGTTCCACAGGACTGGGGCAAACAGAGAATCCACTCTTGGAGGGTGCACACAAGGTTTCCCATGAACTGGGACACAGGGCAAATCAGTGACTCCACAGGATCCTGGGCCAGAACTACCTGAGGGTCTTGGAGGGTCTCCTGCAGAGGTGGGAGTTGGCTGTAGCCCACTGTGGGGGCAAGGACACTGTGGCAAGACCCCAGGGAGTATTCCTCAGCATGAGCTCTCCTGGAGGTGGCCATTTTGGCACTGAGACCTGGCCTCACACAACAGCCTGCAGGCTCCGGTGCTGAGATACCCCAAGCTAAACAAACAGGGTGGGAACACAGTCCCAGCCATCAACAGACAGGCTGCCTAAAGTTTTCCTGAGCCCACAGCCACTTCTAGACACACCTATCTAGAAACAGCCCTGCCCACCAGAGGGAAAAGACCACATTCCAATGACCAGTGGGCAGGCACCAGTCCCTCCCACAAGGAGGCCTTCACAAGCCCCTGGACCAACCTCATCCAACAGAGGGCAGATACCAGAACTACAATCCTGCAGCCTGCCAGAATGGAGACCACAAACACAGTAAGACAAGATGAGATGGCAGAGAAATATGTTCCAGAAGAAGGAACAAAATAAAACCTCAGAAGAAATACTAAGTGAAGTGGAGATAGGCAATCTGCTTGAAAAAGAATTCAGAATAATGATAGTAAAGATGATAAAAGATCTTGGAAAAAGAACAGAGGTGCAGACTGAGAAGACACAAGAAATGTTTAACAAAGAGCTAGAAGATTTAAAGAACAAGTAAACAGATGAACAATAAAAAACTGAAATGAAAAATACACTAGAAGGAATCCATAGCAGAATAAATGAGGCAGCAGAATGGATAACTGAGCTGGAAGACAGATTGGTGGAAATCACTGCCATGAAACAGTATAAAGAAAAAAGAATGAAAATAAATCAGGACAGTCTAAGAGACCTCTGGGACAACATTAAGTGCAGTTACATTACCATTATAGGAGTCCCAGGAGGAGAAGAGAGAGAGAAAGGGCCTGAGAAAATATTTGGAGAGGTAATAAACAAAAATTTCTATTATCAAGGGAAAGGAAACACTCAAGGAAGCACAGAGAGACCCATACAGGCTAATCTCAAGCAGGAACATGCCAAGAAACATATTAATCAAATGGAAAAAAGTTAAAGACACAGAGAAAATATTAAAAGCAACAAGAGAAAAGCAACAGGTAACATACAAGGAATCCCCATAAGATTATCAGCTGATTTTTCAGCAAAAAGTCTGCAGGTCAGAAGGGATAAAAATGAAATATTTAAATTGATGAAAGGGGAAAACCTACAACGAAGAATACTCTACCCAGCAAGGCTCTCATTCAGACTTGGCAGAGAAATCAAAAGCTTTACAGATAAGCAAAAGCTGAGAGAATTTAGCACCACCAAACCAACTTTACAACAAATGCTAAAGGAACTTCTCTAGGGGGAAAAGAAAAAGCCACAACTAGAAACAAGAAAATTACAAATGAGAAAGATCATCAGTAAAGGGAATCATAAGGTAAAGGTAGGAAATCATCTACACACAAATATGATATCAAAACCAGCAATCGTGAGAAGAGGAGAGTACAAATGCATGATATTGGAAATGCAATGGAAATTAAAAGACCAGCAACTTAATACAATCTTGTGTGTGTGTGTGTGGTAAATATATATATTGCTAGATCAAAACCTCATGGTAACTGCAAACCAAAAATTTACAATAGATACACACACAAAAAAGAAAAAGCAATTCAAGCACAACACTAAAGATAATCATCAAATCACAAGAGAGGAGAACAAAAGAGGAAGGGAAGAAAAAAGACCTACAAAAACACATCCAAAACAATTAAGAAAAGGCAATAAGAACATACATATTGATAATTACCTTAAATGTAAATGGATTAAATGCTCCAACCCAAAGACATAGACTGACTGAATGGATACAAAAACAAGACTCATAGATATGCTGTCTACAAGAGACCCACTTCAGACCTAGGGACACATACAGACTGAAAGTGAGGGGATGGAAAAAGATATTCCATGCAAATGGAAATCAGAAAAAGCTGGAGGAGCAATTCTCAGACAAAATAGACTTTAAAATAAAGCATGTTACAAGAGACAAGGAAGTAACACTATATAATGATGAAGGGATCAATCCAAGAAGAAGATATAACAATTGTAAATATTTATGCACTCAACATAGGAGCACCTCAATAAATAAGGCAAATGCTAACAGCCATAAAAGGTGAAATCGACAGTAACACAATAATATTTGTGGATGTTAACACTCCACTTACGTCAATGGACAGATTATCCAGAGAGAAAGTCAACAAGGAAACACAGGCCTTAAGTGACACATTAAACCAGATGGACTTAACTGATATTTACTGAGCATTCCATCCAAAAGTATCAGGATACACATTCCTCTCAAGTGCACATTGGAACATTCTCCAGGATAGATCACATGCTGGGTCACAAAGCAAGGCTAGGTAAATTTAAGAAACTTGAAATTATGTCAAGCTTCTTTTCAGACCAAAACTCTGAGATTAGAAATTACAAGAAAAAAAAACTAAAAAACACAAACACATGTAGGTTAAACAATATGTCAATAAACAACCAATGAATCACTGAATAAATCAAAGAGGAAATAAAAAAATACCTGGAGACAAATGACAACAAAAACATGAAGATCCAAAACCTATGGGATGCAGCAAAAGCAGTTCTAAGAGGGAAGTTGATAGCAGTACAATCTTACCTCAGGAAATGAGAAAAGTCTCAAACAACCTAACTGCACCTAAAGCAACTAGAGAAAGAAGAACAAATAAAACCCAAAGTTAGTAGAAAGAAAGAAATCATAAAGATCAGAGTTGAAAAAAAATGAAATAAAGATAAATAAAGCAATATAAAAGATCAATGAAACGAAATCTGATGCTTTGAAAAGATAAACACAATTGATAAACCTTTAGCCAGACTCATCAAGACAAAAAGGGAGAGGACTCAAATCAATAAAATTAGAAATGAAAAAGGAGAAGTTACAACTGACACCACAAAAATACAAAGGATAATAAGAGACTACTACAAGCAACTATATGGACAACCTAGAATAAATGGACAAATTCTTACAAAGGTACAACCTACCCAGACTGAACCAGGAAGAAATAGAGAATATGACCAGAACAATCACAAGTACTGAAATTGAAACTGTGATTTAAAAATTCCCAACAGACAAAAGTCCAGGACCAGATGACTTCACAGGGAAATTCTATCAAACACTTAGAGAAGAATTAACACCTGTTCTTCTGAAACTGTTCCAAAAAATTGCATAGCAAAGAACATGTCCAAACTCATTCTATGAGGCCACCATCACTCTGATACCAAAATCTGACAATGATACCACAAAAAAAGAAAATTACAGACCAATATCACTGATGAACATAGATATAAATATCCTCAACCAAGTGTTAGCAAACGGAATCCAACAATACATTAAAAGGATCATACACCATGATTAAGTGGGATTTATCCCAGTGATGTAAGGAGTTTTCAATATGTGTAAATCAGTCAGTGTAACACACCATATTAACAAATTGAAGAATAAAAACCATATAATCATCTCAATAGATGCAGAAAAAGATTTTGACAAAATCCAACACCCATTTATGATAAAAAAAAAAAAAATCTCCAGAAAATGGGCATAGAGGAACCTACATCAACATAGTAAAGGCCACATACAAAAAACCCACAGGTAACATTCATACTCAATGGTGAAAAGCTGAAAGCATTTCCTCTAAGATCAGGAACAAGAGATGATGAAAGAAATCGAAGATGACACAAACAGAAAGATATACTGTGTTCTTGGTTTGGAAGAATTAATATTCTGAAAAGGATCATATTATTCAAGGCAATCTACAGATTCAATACAATCTCTATCAAATTGCCAGTGGCATTTTTCACAGAACTAGACCAAAAATTTTAAAGTTTGTATGGAAACACAGAAGATCCCAAATAGCCAAAACAATGCTGAGAAAGTAAAACAGAGCTGGAGGAATGAGGCTCCTTGACTTCAAACTATACTACAATGCTACCATCACCAAAACAGTATGGTACCAGCATAAAAACTGGAATACAGATCAATGGAATAGGATACAAAGCCCAGAAATAAACCCACATACCACACCTATGGTCATTTAACCTATGACAAAGGAGGGAAGACTATATAATGGAGAAAAGACAGTCTCTTCAGTAAGTGGTGCTGGGAAAACTGGACAGCTACATGTAAAATAATGAAATTAGAACATTCTTTAACACCATACACAAAAATAAACTCAAAATGGATTAAAGACCTAAATGTAAGACTGGACAGTATAAAATTCTTAGAGGAAAACATAGGAAGAACACTTTGACTTAAATCACAGCAAGATCTTTTTCAATCCACCTCCTAGAGTAATGAATATTAAAACAAAAATAAACAAATGGGACCTAATTAAACTTAAAACCTTTGCACAGCAAAGAAAACCATAAACAAAATGAAAAAACCCACAGAATGGAAGAAAATATTTGCAAATGATGTAACCGACAAGGGATAAATCTCCAAAATATACAGACAGCTCATGCAGCTAAATACCAAAAAAACAAACAACCCAATCAGAAAATGGGCAGAAGTCCTAAATGGACATTTCTCCAAAGAGGACATACAGATGGCCAAGCAGCACATGAAAAGGTGCTCAACATTGCTAATTATTAAAGAAATGAAAATGAAAACTAATACGAGGTATCACCTCACACTGGTCAGAATGGTCATCATCAGAAAGTCTACAAAGAATAAATGCTGGAGATGGTGTGGAGAAAAAGGAACCCTCCTACACTGTCGCTGGGAATATAAGGTATGGAGAACAGTATGGAGGTTCCTTAAAAAACTAAAAACAGAACTACCGTATGATCCAGCAATCCCTCTCCTGGACATATATCTGGAGAAAACCATAATTCAAAAATATACATGCACACCAATGTTCATTGTGGCATATTTTCTTGCCTTACAATAGGCAAGACATGGAAACAACATAAAAGTCCATTGACAGAGGAATGGATAAAGAATATGTGGTGTATATATACAATGGAATATTACTCAGCCATAAAAAAGAATGAAATAATGCCATTTGCAGCAACATGGGTGGACCTAGAGATTATCATACTAAGTGAAGTAAATCAGACAAAGACAAATATCATATGATATCACTTATGTGTGGAATCTAAAAAATGATACAAATGAACTTATTTACAAAACAGACTCACAGACTTGGAAAACAAACTTATGGTTACCAAAGGGGCAAGATGATAGGGAGGTATAATTTAGGAGTTTGGGATTAACATATACACACTACTATATATAAAATAGATAATCAATAGGGAGCTACAGTATAGCACAGGGAAACCTTCTTGATATTTTGTAATAACCTATATAGGAAAAGAATCTGAAAAAGAATGGATGCATGTATATGTATAACTCAACCATTTTGCCATATGCCTGGAAACAACACAACATTGTATATCAACTATACTCCAATATAAAATAAAAATTTAAAAAGAATAGAATCAGAAACCCAATTTAAAAATCAGCAAAGGATGGGAATAGATATTTTTTCAGGAAGGCACAGAAGTAACTCAACATCACTAATCATCAGGAAAATGAAACTCAAAACCACAATGAATCAGAGTCATGTTTTGAAATAGAGGAGGGTTTGGAGAAGTTTAGACAGAACATTTTCATAAGTGGCAGATAAAGAGGACTGTAAAAGTGAGAGACTGAAACTTAAAGGGAGAATCGACTGTACAGTGTCCCAGATGAGACATGAGATAATGGATTCTATCAATTTATACAAGTTACTTATGAGTTATTTACAGGGAAAAAACTAAAGTTTTTAATATCCCTTGTTATTGAGAAATGCAGATATGGAAGTAGAATAAGAATTTCCTAGTACCTGTCTCTTCAATTTAAGAGAATTTTTAACCCCACAATTTAAAAATCCAATTTAGATGTAAATACATGCATATTTATACATATGACATATAATTCACATGGATAGATTATAAATGTGTTACATTGACTCATGAATTAAGCTTACTCTGAGATATCAGTATCAATCAGAACAGGGTTCCCCAACCCCCAGGCCACAGGTGTTGGGGCCTCACAGGAACTGGGTCACACAGCAGGAGGTGAGCGGTGGGCGAGGGAGTGAAGCTTCATCTGACACTCCCCATTGCTCGCCATCTCACATTACCGCCTGAACCATCTCCCCATCCCCCACCTCCCTGTCCGTGGAAAAATTGACTTCCATGAAACGGTCCCTGATGTCAAAAATGTTAGGGACTGCTGAATTAAAAGATTATTTTTCAGGGGTAAAAAATGTGTGGACCAATAGAAGGTACAAAGTCCATTTAAAAAATATAACAAAGTTTTGATTAGGAAAAAAATGAGGACAGGTTCTGTTAAACACAATAAGCATAAAATACTTTATACTGGGCTTCCCTGGTGGCGCAGTGGCAGAGAGTCCGCCTGCCAATGCAGGGGACAGGGGTTTGTGCCCTGGTCCGGGTTGTGCCCTGGTCCTCCACGTGCCGCGGAGCAGCTGGGCCCGTGAGCCATGGCTGCTGAGCCTGCGCGTCCGGAGCCTGTGCTCCACAGCGGGAGAGGCCACAACAGTGAGAGGCCCGTGTACCGCAAAAAAACAAAAAAAAAACAAAAACAAAAAAACCTTTATACTGAAAAATTTAATCCACAAGGAGAATATGCACCGCTAGTTGATTAAAATATTCTCTGTTCTTCCTTCTTCTAAAATCACAATGCTTTGTATGGCTAAGGGAGAGAGGTTACTGAAATTTCATGGACAATTCCCTCTTAGCATCTGAGTATAGTTTCCCTCTTAGCATCTGAGTACAGTCCCTTGGAATGACTTATACTGTAGATGAGAAGAACAAAGTATAGTACTATTGTTGAGTGTGCTAAACTTATTGAAACCACGCTTGCTTGCAAAGAGGAGTGTGTGTAATGGTACTTTAAAGTTTTGTACTATTCTTTGTATATTAACAGATATTTTTGTCAAATTCAATATCCTTTCCTTATTACCTCAAAAAAGAAATGTTATTTTAATGATTCCAGTGTAATCTGAATTTCACACCTGAAGGATAATGTATGCATTCAAATATAATTTTTCATAATTATTCTATTGGTCATTTGATGTTTTTAAATCTTGTTTTAAATGTATTATAGTTCCCAAAATAAGATGTCTTTCTACTGATAGGTCTTTAATTAAAATTTCCTCCAATTATTACTTTTGGTGTTGTAATATTATTGATTTAGTGGCTCCACTCTATTTCCTCATACTCTAGCTGACCTTTATTAAAAGTTTAATACAAAGAATACTTTAATAGAAAGGATATTTTCCTTAATTTGATTCCAATTTTGCTTTTTTTATTTTGCTGAAGATTTTTGTTATTGTACTATTCTTAAGACAAAGAAAGATATTGTATCATAATCATAAAACTTAATTGAAACTTCTATGTGTATAATAAAAATAAAAAGTAATACATCATCCATTTTATTAATATGAAAATAAATATTGTAATTTACCACAACCAAGCAGGGGTCTTGTCAGCAATGATCATATCATTTATATTTTCTATCTCATGTAGAAATTACTGACTCTTGATACCATTATTTGTGTTCCAAAATAAATGGTCTTTATTAAAGGTTTTGGATTTGGGGGGGGATGGTTCTTAAAAAAATTTTCTGTTTGTGCAGAAATATTAAAAATATTTTCTTCTTACACGTGTTTTTTTTGGCATGATGAAATAGTCTCTAAAATCAGTATGTTTACAGTATTTTTTAATAGAAAAGCTTATAAGAATGAGTATTGATATTAAGCAACATATGACTATGATCAGTTAGCTGTCTAATCTTAACCTCCAGTATTTGACACAGTTTACTTGCTCCCCCTTCACATACTTTTGTCACTGTTCTCTCAAAAACCTCAGAATCTACTGACTGATCTTTTTCTCTTACTCTACACATCCAGTCTATCAACAAATTCTGTTGGAATGCTTTCATATTATATTCAATTTCTGACTACATCTTATTCCTTCCACTGGTCTTAGCCTCTAATATCTCACACCTGAATTATTTCAAGCATATTCAAACAAGTTTCTCTTACTCTTTACCTACCTCCAAGCCCATCCACGTGTAGTTTAGTTTCAATAGAGTAATCAAGAGTAACCCTTTTAAATTTAAGTTGATCATGCCACCATTTTGCTCATTACCCTGAAGTCACTCACTATTTCTTTCACAGTAAAAAGCTAATGTCCTTTAAATGCCCTGTCATACTCTTCACAATATGGTTGCCCATTAATTTGCTATTGTATCTACATTAGACTCTGCTCTCCCTGTTCCAGACATGATAGCCTCCTTGTATCTCAAACAAACCAAACACAATCTGAACCTATTTCCTCTTTTATTTAGGAGTGTTCTTCCCTTAGATATTGTCTGGCTATTGTCTGAATCAATTTCTGTTGCTATGACAAAAATACCATAGATTGAATGGCTTATCAATAACAGAAATGTCTTTCTCACAGTTCTGGAAGCTATGAAGTCAGAGATCAAGGTGCCAGCAGATTTGGTATCTAGTGAGAGCCAGCTTTCTAGCTGACAGACAGCCATGTTCTTGCTGCATCCTCAGAAGGAGGAAAGGGGCTGGTTAGCCCTCTGGGGACTCTTTCATAAGGGACCACTATATAGGAAGTAATCAGTATATAGGAAGGAATCACTAATTCCATTCATGAAGACTCCACCCTTGTGACTAACTCTCAAAGACCCTACCTCCAAATATCATCCTATTGGGGATTAATATTTGAACATATGAATTTTGGGGGGGGGCACAAACATTCAATCTATATCATTTATATAGAGCCATAAACATATTTGGCACCAAGATGAACAAAGAAATGCCTTAACCTAAGGATTTTAGCTTAATCCATTCCAGAGCATGGATTTTTTTTAAGTGCAAGAAGTTTTATACCACTGAAAGCTTTTGAAATATCAAGGAATATTGAAATAAGAGAGAGTGAGCTCTTAAAAGCAATTGATATTTTGACATTTAAAAATCATAAATGTAGCAGAGGAAGGAAATAAAGACATCACTCCAAAAAAGGTCAAAACAGAGATACCTAGAAGAGTAAATTTAGATAAATATATTCCCGGTAAAGAATGTTAAATTTCAGTGAGCTGTAGGAATGTCTATAATCTATCTATACCTTTAGTATAAATGTATATAGAGAGACATATGTGTATAAATGTGTATTTGCAATTATATATGTTTATATATTAATAGCTCAGAAGGAGAAATGAATAAAATCTGCAATATAGATTCTGAAGAGCTAAGGGAAAACAATATCCATCTGAGAAGATGTCTTTATAAAATAAAAAGGCTGGTTCTTTCATTAATATTAATGATATTATTTCATATTATAATAAATTATAAGTTATAATATATAATTATATAAAATTATATAAGGAAGCCTCACACCCAAAACTATTACTATGTTTAAAGACACAATAATATAATATCCAATATAGTCAGGAAACTGAAACCCCATCCACTATCACTACTACCTTATACTATTAATCTGAAAACATCTGGCTTTTTCCTATCTTCCAAATTTTATATAAGTTAACTCTTCCCTTTTTAAATTATGTTCCATGTGCAGTGAATTTTTAAATCCTCAGACAAGTTCTGTGCTGTATCAAGTTTGTACTTCTTTCTCAAATCTTAGATCTCAGGTGGTCTACTTGACATATTCCTGTATGCCTGTTATTAACTATCCCATCACTCTGTTAATTTCTTTCATAGTATAAGAATTGCTTATTATTTATTTATCACTAACATTTATTCTGAGTCACCCCCAAATTAAAACATGCATATTCAGGCAAATATTTAGTCATTGTTTGACTTCTCTCTACACATTTTCTCCCTCGATCAAGAGAGTCTACTCTATTTTGATTCCAGCTTGCTTCCATTGCACTCAGGTGCACTTGAGATGTGGAAGTTATGAGAAAAAGGGTCCCTTCTTGCATGATTCTCTCTAAGTTATTTATGTAAGGTTTTTACATTCTTAATTCTAATTGCCCATCACTGTGTCCCCCAGTACTAGTGCCCACAAAGACTGGTCTTTTAACCAAGCTTGTCCAACTGATGATGGCCTGGTGGTTAACTCTCTCTGCTTCTGAAACTGGCTCTATTGTGTTATCACATTTTATGGTATCCTGTACATGAAAACTGGTTAAATAAGTTGAAGCTGATGCACTTAGTAAAATATTAGATTTTTAGAAGGAGGAGGAGCAGATGAAGAAAAAGAAAGACGAGTTTGAAGATAGGAAGTGGGAAAGGAGAAGAAGAAAATGGAGGAAAAGAAGGAGAATATTCTCATATTTTAACTTGACTCATCTCCACTATATACTAAGTTAAAATTTAAAGTATAGAATTGTGTACAGACAAAAGCTGGTTCTTTGGGAAAACAAACAAAATTGATAAACCTTTAGGCAGAATCATCAAGAAGAAAAGGGAGAGGGCCAAAATCAGTAAAATCAGAAATGAAAAAAAAGTTATAACTGACCCCACAAAAATACAAAGGAGTATAAGAGACTACTGTGAGCAGCTATACATCAAATGGACAACTTAGAAGAAGTGGACAAATTCTTAGAAAGGTACACTCTCCCAAGACTGAACCAGGAAGAAATAGAAAATATGAACAGGCCAACTACCAGTACTGAAATTGAATCAGTAATTTAAAAACTCCCAGCAAACAGAAGTCTAGGATCAGATGGCTTCACAGGTAAATTCTACCAAATATTTAGAAAAGAGTTAACAACTATCCTTCTGAAACCATTCTAAAAAATTTCAGAGGAAGGAACACTTCTGAACTCATTCTATGAGGCCACCATTACCCTGATACCAAAATCAAAGATACCATAGAAGAAGAAAATTACAGGCCAATATCACTGATGAACATGGATGCAAAAACCCTCAACAAAATACTAGCAAACCAAATCTAACAATACATTAAAAAGGATCACACACCATGATCAAGTGGGATTTATCCCAGAGATGCAAGGATTTTTCAATATCCAGAAGTGAACCAATACGATGCACTACACTAACAAATTGAAGAATAAAAACGTTATGATCATATCAATAGATGCAGAAAAATCTTTTGATAAAATTCAACATCCATTTATGATAAAAAAAAAACAAACTCCAGAAAGTGGGCATAGAGGGAACCTACTTCAGCACAATAAAGGCCATATATGCAAAACCCTCAGTTAACATCATATTCAACAGTGAAAACTTGAAAGCATACTTGAAAGCATTCTTGAAAGGAAAAGACAAGGATGCCCATTCTCACCACTTTTATTCAACACAGTTTTGGAAGTCCTATCCATAGCAATCAGAGAAGGAAAAGAACTAAATGGAATCCAAGTTGGAAAGGAAGAAGTAAAACTGTCACTGTTTGCTGATGACATGATACTATACATAGAAAATGCTAAAGACACCACCAGTAAACTACTAGAGTTCATGAATGAATTTGGTAAAGTTTCAGGATACAAAATTAATATACAGAAATCTATTGCATTTCTATACAGTAACAATAAAATATCAGAAAGAGAAATTAAAGAAACAATCCCATTTACCATCACATCAAAAAGAATAAAATACCTTGGAAATAAACCTACCTAAGGAGGCAAAAGACCTGTACTCTGAATACTATAAAATGCTGATGAGAGAAATTGAAATCAACACAGATGCAAAGATATAGCATATTCTTGGATTAAAAGAATCAATATTGTTAAAATGACAATACTATCCAAGGCAATCTATAGATTCAATGCAATCCCTATCAAATTACCAATGGCATTTTTCACAGAACTAGAACAAAAAGTTTTTAAATGTGTATGGAAACACAAAAGACCTCAAACAGCCAAAACAACCTTGAGAAAGAGGAATGGAACTGGAGGAATTATGCTCCCTGACTTCAGACTAAATTACAAAGCTACAGTAATCAAAAGAGTATGATACTGGTCAAAAATAGACACATAGATCGATGGAACATAATAGAGAGCCCAGAAATAAACCCACACACTTATGGTCAGTTAATCTACGACAAAGAAGACAAGGATATACAATGTAGAAAAGACAGTCTTTTCAATAAATGGTGCTGAGAAAACTGGACAGTTACATGTACAAGAATGAAATTAGGACATTCTCTAAAACCATATACAAAAAAACTCATAATGGATTAAATATCTAAATGTAAGACCAGATACTATAAAACTCCTAGAGGAAAACATAGGCAGAACACTTTGACTTAAGTTGCAGCAATAGTTTTTTGGATCTGCCTCCTAGAGTTATGGAAACAAAAGCAAAAATAAACAAGTGGGACCTAATTAACTTAAAACCTTTTGCACAGCAAAGGAAGCCATAAGCAAAATGAAAAGACAAGCTACAGAATGGGAGAAAGTATTTGCAAATGATGCAACAGACAAGGGATTAATCTCTGAAATAAACTTATAGCTCATATAATTCAATATCAGAAAAAAAAACCAAACCAAACAAGCCAATCAAAAAATGGGCAGAAGACCTAAATAGATATTTTTCCAAAGAAAACATACCAATGGCCAACAGACACATGAAGAGATACTCAACATTGTTAATTATTAGAGAAATGCAAATCAAAACTACAGTGAGGCATCACCTCACACTGGTCAGAATGGCCATCATCAAAAAGTCTACAAATAATAATGCTGGAGAGGGTGTGGAGAAAAAGGAACCCTCCCACACTGTTGGTGGGTGTATAAATTGGTGCAGCCACTGTGGAGAACAGTATGGAGGTTCCTTAAAAAACCAAAAATAGAGCTACCATATGATCCTGCAATCCCACTCCTGGGCATATATCTGGAGAAAACCATAATTCAAAAAGATACATGCACCCCTATGTTCATAGCAGCACTATTCACAATAGCCAAGACATGGAAGCAACCTAAATGTCCATCAACAGATGATTGGATAAAGAAAATGTGGTATATACATACACACTGGAATACTACTCAACCATTAAAAAGAATGAAATAATGCCATTTGCAGCAACATGGATGGACTTGGAGATTATCATACTAAGTGAAGTAAGTCAGACAGAGAGAGACAAATATCATGATATTACTTACATGTGGAATCAAATAAAAGGACACAAATGAACTTATTTACAAAACAGAAATAGACTCACAGACATAGAAAACAAACTTATGGTTACCAAAGGGGAGAGTGAAAGTTGGGGGAAGGGAGGTAAATTAGGAATTTGGAATTAACATATACACACTACTATATACAAAATAGATAAACAACAAGGACCTATTGTATAGCACAGGGGACTATATTCAATTGTAATAACCTATAATGGAAAAGAATCTGAAAAACGATTTTATATATATATATATATATATATATATATAAAATTGAATCACCTTGCTGTATACCTGAAACTAGCACAGCACTGTAAATCAACAATACTTCAATAAATTAAATAAAATGGCTTTATTTGTACAATATCTATATCATTTGAAACATTTTAACAGGTAGGAAACAAGAGATATAATTTTTGCTTTTAAAAATATTTCCCAGTAATGTATGTGTAATCCACAAAATATATGGTCACTTCAAGTAAGTGTTCAAAGAGATGTACATAGCTAATACGAGATAATATTGTTTAGTATGCTAATAATTCTCAGCAATTTATTATAAAAGACATATTTTGTTCTATTTTGGGCTTAAAAGTCATTAAGATTAAATTTTAAAAGACAATGTAAATTGATCAGAAAACAAAGATTTATAATTTTCTCATGAAATAGTTCATTGAGGATATCAATGACTTGAAAATTGGTCAAATTATAAAACTTTTATAAAACAAAGTATTGGTAAAAATTATTTTCCTTGAGAATTTTATCTTTATTATTTCAAAAAGAGGTTTTTTTTAAAGAGTAACAATATAAAGGTAAATTTTATAGCTACAGTAAAAGCCTGTTTAAAAATGATAACACAATTAAATGAAATTCAAGATAATATTTTAATTAGTGATATAAAATTATGGTCGGGGTGGGCTTCAAGATGGCGGAAGAGTAAGATGCAGAGATCACCTACCTCCCCACAGATACATCAGAAATACATCGACATGTGGAACAACTCCTACAGAACAACTACTGAACGCTGGCAGAAGACCTTAGACCTCCCAAAAGGCAAGAAACTCCCCACGTACCTGGGTAGGGCAAAAAAACAAACAAACAAAATAGACAAAAGAATAGGGACGGGACCTGCACCAGTGGGAGGGAGCTGTGAAGGAGGGAAGGTTTCCACACACTAGGAAGCCCCTTCGAGGGTAGAGACTGCGGGTGGCGGAGGGGGGAAGCTTCAGAGCCATGGAGGAGAGTGCAGCAACAGGGGTGCGGAGGGCAAAGCCGACAGATTCCCGCACAGAGGATTGGTGCCGACCAGCACTCATCAGCCTGAGAGGCTTGTCTGCTCACCCGCCAGGATGGTTGGGGGCCAGGAGCTGAGGCTCGGGCTTCGGAGGTCAGATCCCAGGGAGAGGACTGGGGTTGGCTGCGTGAACACAGCCTGAAGGGGGCTAGTGCATCACAGCTAGCCGGGAGGGAGTCCAGGAAAAAGTCTGGAGCTGCCAAAGAGACAAGAGATATTTTCTTGCTTCTTTGTTTCCTGGTGCGGGGGGAGAGGAGATTAACAGCACCACGTAAAGGAGCTCCAGAGACAGGCGTGAGCTGCGGCTATCAGCACAGACCCCAGAGACGAGCATGAGATGCTAAGGCTGCTGCTGCACCCACCAAGAAGTCTGTAAGCAAGCACAGGTCACTATCCACACCGCCCCTCCCGGGAACCTGTGCAGCACACCACTGCCAGGGTTCTGTGATCCAGGGACAGGTTCCCCGGGAGAATGCACGATGCGCCTCAGTCTTGTGCAACATCATGGTGGCCTCTGCCACCACAGGATCGCCCCACATCCGTACCCATCCCTCCCCCCAGCCTGAGTGAGCCAGAACCCCTGAATCAGCTGCTCCTTTAACCCTGTCCTGTCTGAGTGAAGAACACATGCCCTCAGGCGACCTACATGCAGAGGCGGGTCCAAATCCAAAGCTGAACCCTAGGAGCTGTGCAAACAAAGAAGAGAAAGGGAAATTTCTTCCAGCAGCCTCAGGAGCAGCGAATTAAATCTCCACAATCAACTTGATGTATCCTGCATCTGTGGAATACCTGAATAGACAACGAATCATCCCAAATTGAGGAGGTGGATTTTGGGAGCAAAGATATATTTTTTTTTTCCCTTTTTCTCTTTTTGTGAGTGTGTATGTGTATGATTCTGTGTGTGATTTTGTCTGTATAGTTTTGCTTTTACCATTTGTCCTAGGGTTCTATCTGTCCGTTTTTTTTTTTAATTACTTAAAAAAATTTTTTTTCTTAATAATTTTTATTTCAATAAATTTATTTATTTATTTTATTTTATTTTATCTTCTTCTTTCATTCTTTTTCTCCCTTTTATTCTGAGCTGTGAGGAGGACAGGCTCTTGGTGCTCCAGCCAGGAAGCACAGCTATGCCACTGATGTGGGAGAGCCAAGTTCAGGACACTGGTCCACAAGAGACGTCCCAGCTCCATGTAATATCAAATGGCTAAAATCTCCCAGAGATCTCCATCTCAATGCCAAGACCCAGCTCCACTCAATGACCAGCAAGCTACAGTGCAGGATACCCTATGCCAAACAACCAGCAAGACAGGAACACAACCCCATCCATTAGTACAGAGGCTACCTAAAATCAAAATAAGGCAATAGACACCCCAAAACACACCACCAGACATGGACCTGCCCACCAGACAGACAAGGTCCAGCCTCATCCACCAGAAGACAGGCACTAGTCCCCTCCACCAGGAAGCCTACACAACCCACGGAACCAACCTTAGCCACTGGGGACAGACATCAAAAACAATGGAAATAACGAACCTGCAGCCTGTGAAAAGGAGATCCAAAACACAGTAAGTTAAGCAATATGAGAAGACAGAGAAACACACAGCAAATGAAGGAGCAAGGCAAAAACCCACCAGACCTAACAAATGAAGAGGAAATAGGCACTCTACCTGAAAAAAAGCTCAGAATAATGATAGTAAAGATGATCCAAAATCTTGGAAATAGAATGGAGAAAATACAAGAAATGTTTAACAAGGACATACAAGAACTAAAGAGAAAACAAACACTGATGAACAACACAATAAATGAAATTAAAAATTCTCTAGAAGGGATCAATAGCAGAATAACTGAGGCAGAAGAATGGAAAAGTGACCTGGAAGACAAAATAGTGGAAATAACTATTGCAGAGAAGAATAAAGAAAAAAGAATGAAAGGAATTGAGGACAGTCTCAGAGACCTCTGGGACAACATTAAATGCACCAAAATTCTAATGATAGGGGTCCCAGAAGAAGAACAGAAAAAGAAAGGGACTGAGAAAATATTTGAAGAGATTATAGTTGAAAACTTCCCTAATATGGGAAAGGAAATAGTTAATCAAGTCAAGGAAGCACAGAGAGTCCCATACAGTATAAATCCAAGGAGAAACATGCCAAGATGCATATTAATCAAAGTAACAAAAATTAAATACAAACAACAAATATTAAAAGATAAAATAGTGGGAAAAGCAACAAATAACACACAAGGGAATCCCCATAAGGTTAACAGCTGATCTTTCAGCAGAAACTCTGCAAGCCAGAAGGGAGTAGTAGCACATATTTAAAGTGATGAAGGAGAAAAATCTACAACCAAGATTACTCTACCCAGCAAGGATCTCCTTCAGATTTGATGGAGAAATTAAAATCTTTACAGACAAGTAAAACTTAGAGAATTCACCACCACCAAACCAGCTTTACAACAAATGCTAAAGGATCTTCTCTAGGCAGGAAACACAAGAGAAGGAAAAGACCTACAATAATAAACCCAAAACAATTAAGAAAATGGTAATAGAAACATACATATCAAAAATTACCTTAAATGTAAATGGATTAAATGCTCCAACCAAAAGACAGAGACTGGCTGAATGGATACAAAAACAAGACCCGTATATACGCTGTCTACTAGAGACCCACTTCAGACCTAGGGACACATACAGACTGAAAGTGAGGGGATGGAAAAAGATATTCCATGCATATGGAAAAAAAAGAAAGCTGGAGTAGCAATTCTCATATCAGACAAATAGACTTTAAAACAAAGACTATTACAAGAGACAAAGAAGGACACTAGATAATTATCAAGGGATCGAACTAAGAAGAATATATAACAATTGTAAATATTTATGCACCCGACATAGGAGCACATTAATACATAAGGCAAATAGTAACAGCCATAAAGGGGGAAATCGACAGTAACACAATCATAGTAGGGGATTTTAACACCCCACTTTCACCAATGGACAGATCATCCAAAATGAAAATAAATAAGGAAACACAAGCTTTAAATGATAAAGAAGATGGACTTAATTGATATTTACAGGACATTCCATCCTAAAATAACATAATACACATTCTTCTCAAGTACTCATGGAATATTCTCCAGGATAGATCATATCTTGGGTCACAAATCAAGCCTTGGTAAATTTAAGAAAATTGAAATTTCATTAAGTATCTTTTCCAACCACAATGCTATGAGACTACATATCAATTACAGGAAAAAATCTGTAAGAAATACAAACACATGGAGGCTAAACAGCACACTGCTTAATAACCAAGAGATTGCTGAAGAAAGCAAAAAATACCTAGAAACAAATGACAATGAAAACACAATGACCCCAAACCTATGGGATGCAGCAAAAGCTGTTCTAAGAGGGAAGTTTATGGCAATACAATCCTACCTTAAGAAACAAGAAACATCTCAAATAAACAACCTAACCTTACACCTAAAGCAATTAGAGAAAGAAGAACAAAAAAACCCCAAAGTTAGCAGAAGGAAAGAAATCATAAAGATCAGAGCAGAAATAAATGAAAACTAAATGAAGGAAATGATAGCAAAGATCAATAAAACTAAAAGCTGGTTCTTTGAGACGATAAATAAAATTGATAAGCCATTAGCCAGACTCATCAAGAAAAAAAGGGAGAAGACTCAAATCAATAGAATTAGAAATGAAAGAGGAGAAGTAACAACTGACAGTGCAGAAATACAACGGATCATGAGAGATTACTACAAGCAACTATATGCCAATAAAATGGACAACCTGGAGGAAATGGACAAATTCTTAGAAATGCACAATCTTCTGAGACTGAACCAGGAAGAAATGGAAAATATGAACAGACCAATCACAAGCACTGATATTGAAAATGTCATTAAAAATCTTCCAACAAACAAAAGCCCAGGACCAGATGGCTTCACAGGCGTATTCTTTCAAACAATTAGAGAAGAGCTAACACCTGTTGTTCAGAAACTCTTCCAAAATATAGCAGAGGGAGGAACACTCCCAAACTCATTTTACAAGGCCACAATCACCCTGATCCCAAAACCAGAAAAAAATGTCACAAAGAAAGAAAACTACAGGCCAATATCACTAATTAACATAGATGCAAAAATCCTTAACAAAATACTAGCAAACAGAATCCAACAGCACATTAAAAGGATCATACACCATGATCAAGTGGGGTTTATCCCAGGAATGCAAGGATTCTTCAATGTATGCAAATCAATCAATATGATACACCATATTAACAAATTGAAGGAGAAAAACCATATGATCATCTCAATATATGCAGAAAAAGCTTTTGACAAAATTCAACACCTGTTTATGATAAAAACCCTCCAGAAAGTAGGCATAGAGGGAACATTTCTCAACATAATAAAGGCCATATATGACAAACCCACAGCAAACATCATTCTCAATGGTGTAAAACTAAAACCATTTCCACTAAGATCAGGAACAAGACAAGGTTGCCTATTCTCACCAGTATTAGTCAACATAGTTTTGGAAGTTTTAGCCACAGCAATCAGAGAAGAGAAAGAAATAAAAGGAATCCAAATTGGAAAAGAAGAAGTGAAGCTGTCACTGTTTGCAGATGACATGATACTATACATAGAGTATCCTAAAGATGCTACCAGAAAACTATTAGAGCTAATCAATGAATTTGGTAAAGTAGCAGGATACAAAATTAATGCACATAAATCCCTTGCATTCCTATACACTAATGATGAAAAATCTGAAAGTGAAATTAAGAAAACACTCCCATTTACCACTGCAACATAAAGAATAAAATATCCAGGAATAAACCTACCTAAGGAGACAAAAGACCTGTATGCAAAAAATTATAAGACACTGATGAAAGAAATTAAAGATGATACAAATAGATGGAGAGATATACCATGTTCTTGGATTAGAAGAATCAACATTGTGAAAATGACTCTACTACCCAAAGCAATCCACAGATTCAATGCAATCCCTATAAAACTACCACTGGCATTTTTCACAGAACTAGAACAAAAAATTTCACAAATTGTACAGAAACTTAGAAGACCCCGAATAGCCAAAGCAATCTTGAGAAAGAAAAACGGAGCTGGAGGAATCAGGCTCCCTGACTAAAGACTATACTACAAAGCTACAGTAATCAAGGCAGTATGGTACTGGCACAAAAACAGAAATATAGATCAGAGATAAACCCACGCACATATGGTCAACTAATGGTCAACTAATCTTTGATAAAGGAGGCAAGAATATACAGTGGAGAAAAGACAGCCTCTTCAATAAGTGGTGCTGGGAAAACTGGACAGCTACATGTAAAATAATGAAATTAGGACACTTCCTAACACCATACACAAAAATAAACTCAAAATGGATTAAAGACCTAAATGTAAGGCTAGACACAATCAAACTCTTAGAGGAAAACCTAGGTATATGTGGCACATATATACAATGGAATATTACTCAGCCATAAAATGGAATGAAACTGCGTTATTTTTAGTGAGGTGGATGGACCTAGAGACTGTCATACAGAGTGAAGTAAGTCAGAAAGAGAAAAACAAATACCACATATATATGGAATCTAAAAAAAAAACAAAAGAAAGAAAATGGTCAGAACCTAGGGGCAAGACGGGAATAAAAATGCAGACCTACTAGAGAATGGACTTGAGGATATGGGGAGGGGGAAGGTTAAGCTGGGAGAAAGTGAGAGAGTGGCATGGACATAAATACACTACCAAATGTGAAATAGATAGCTAGTGGGAAGCAGCCGCATAGCACAGAGAGATCAGCTTGGTGCTTTGTGACCACCTAGAGGGGTGGGATAGGGAGGGTGGGAGGGAGGGAGATGCAAAAGGGAAGAGATATGGGGACATATGTATATGTATAACTGATTCACTTTGTTATAAAGCAGAAACTAACACACCATTGTAAAGCAATTATATTCCAATAAAGATGTTAAAAAATAAAATAAAATTATGGTTAGTATCACTGCCTGACTTGAAACACAACTAAAGTTATTTTATTTTTTTATAATTTAAACTAACTGAGTTCTTCTCAGGAAAACATTACTGGCGATCAAGGAGTGCAGTTAATAGTTGTTAGTTTTAATTACATACTCATATTAAAAATCAGAAAATCATGTGAATAAAATGTAGCATTCTTCCATTTTTCACTGCCTATCTTTGAACGTCCAGCATTTTATTAATGTACTTTCTTTCAATCAGTTTTTCTTTCAATATGAGATAAAGGTCAGAAGAATCCCCAAAAAGAAATCTAGATTGACTTCCATAGATACACTTGAGATTTCCTGTTTTTCTTTAAAAAAAATAAAGTGTGATCACTTTATGCCTATTTATATGTGGTTTTGCTGAAAAGCAATTGGACACTGTTAGTTGACATATAACAGAAATAAACCTATATTAATAATTTTCAAATCAATTCCTTTGTATCTAATAGTAATACCACATCTATAAGAAATAGGAAATAGTTCATGGATATCACCAAATCCTTGAGCACCCATGCAATCTTTGAATGTGAGAGAATTTCAGTAAAGCACACAGATGTACTGTTTGTGTCAAGCTGAGAGAAACTTTAAAGGCTCCTTGGTCTCAGTTATTTGACTACTGATTGTTTTGTTGGGTAAAAGCACAGCTGAAAAGAAAATATATATAATATATAAACATAATTAAAATAGCAACAACAAAAAATGATCAAATATTCAAATATTTAACATGAGGATAGTTATCCACAGCTAGGTGTCCTTAATGTTAGAGTGTAAAGCAACCATGATTGTTTTTGTGTGGAGAGAACCTGGTTGTACCTTTTTTTTTAAATTGAGATAAAATTGACATAACGTTATGTAAGTTTAAGGTATACAACGTGTTGATTTGATACATATATGTTGCAATATGATTACTACCATAACATTAGCTAACCCCTCTATCACATCACATAACTATCATTTCTTTTTTTGTGGTGGGAATAATTAAGATCTCATCTCCCAGCAACTTTTAATTTTATAGTAGTACAGTATTGTTGTCTATAATCACCATGCTGTGCATTAGATCTCCAAGACTTAATTTTTTACTGGTTGCTAGTTTGTACCCTTTAACAACAACTCCCCTATTCCCCTATCCTCAGCCCCTGGTAACCACCATTCTAGTTTCTGTTTTTATGAGTGTGGCTTTTTTCATATTCTACATATAAGTGATAACATAAAACATTTATCTTTCTCTATCTGACTTATCTCATGGATGTGCATATATATCTCTGATGCCCTGTTTTCATTTCCTTTGAATATATACCCAGAATTGCTAGATCATATGGTAGTTCTATTTTTAATTTTTTGAGGAATCTCCATACTGTTTTCCACAGTGGCTGAAACAATTTGCTTTCCTACTAACAGTGTATAAGGGTTCCCTCTTCTCCACATCCACAGGAACACTTGTTATTTCTCGATTTCTTAATGATATCCAGTCTAAAAGATGTGAGGTGATAGCTCATTGTGGTTTTGATTTACATTTCCCTGATGATTGGTGATGGTGAGTAATTTTCATGTACTTGTTGGCCATCTGGATGCCTTCTCTGGAAAAGTGTCTATTTAGTGTTCATTTATAGGAAGAATTAATATTGTTAAATTGTCCACACTACCCAAAGTCATCTATAGATTTAACATAATCCATATCAAAATTCCAATGGCATTTTTCACAGAAATAGGAAAACAATCCTAAAATTTGTATGGAACCACAAGAGCCTGAATAGCCAAAGCAATCCTGAGAAAGAACAAAGCTAGAGGCGTCGCATTTCTTTTTTTGTTTTTGTTTTTTGCGGTACACGGGCCTCTCACTGTTGTGGCCTCTCCAGTTGCTGAGCACAGGCTCCGGATGCGCAGGCTCAGTGGCCATGGCTCACGGGCCTAGCCGCTCCGTGGTATGTGGGATCTTCTCAGACCGGGGCACGAACCCATGTCCCCTGCATTGGCAGGCAGACTCTCAACCACTGCACCACCAGGGAAGCCCCTGCACCACCAGGGAAGCATCACACCTCTTGATTTCAAACTACATTACAAAGCTAAAGTAACAAAAGCAGTATTATACTGGCATAAAAAGACACATAGACCAATGGAACATAATAGCTCAGAACTAATACTTGACAAGGAAGCGAAGAACACCCAATGGAGAAAGCATAGTGTCTTCAACAAATGGGAAAACTGGCAGATTACTTCATTTTTCTGCCACATGCAGAAAAATGAAATTGGACCCCTACCTTACATCACTTAAAAAATAACTCAAGAAAGATTAAAGGATTAAGTGTAAGACCTGATACCATAAAACTCCCAGAAGAAAACAGTAAAGAAGCTCCTTGACATTGGCCTTGGCAATGATTTTTTATATATGACACCTAAAGCACAAGCAACAAAAGCAAAAATCAACAAATGGGACTATATCAAACTAAAAAGCTTACTCACGGAAAAGGAAACATCAAAAATAAATAAATAAAATGCAACTTATGGAATGTGAGAAAATATTTGCAAACCATATATCGGACAAGTGGTTAATATTCAAAGTATAAAAAGAACTCATACAACTCAATAACAACAACAAAACAAACAATCCAATTATAAAATGGACCAAGTTTCTATTTATTGTTTAATCAATAGACTTATATGTTTCTAAATTAACTAGACTATTAGTTAAATGTCCTTTCAGGGTCTCTGATTTTACTTTTTTTTTTTTTTTTTTTTGGCCATACCATGCACAGCATGCAGGATCTTAGTTTCCTGATGAAGCATCAAACCTGCACCCTGTGCAGTGGAAGCACGGAGTCTTATCCATTGGACTGCCAGGGAAGTCCCTGATCTTTCTAATTAAGTCCTGCTACTATGGTTCCCAGGAATGACATTCACAATGTTTCCTCAATTTTTATAAGCATTTATTTAGATATGAAAAATTTATTTCAAATTTGAATAAGTCTTTTGAGGATCTATACTTCAAAGTTAAACAATAAAAGCTAAGTACTTCCTTCGGTTTCTGACAGATTCTCATATGAATAGAAAACACGTTGTTTTATTTTTTCTTGCTTTAAACAAATTTCAGTTGACTCATACCTTGTTCCTTTTCCTACATTTTAAACCTTCGTTCCTAGCAAAGCAAAGAATAATGGAAATAGCTGAAAAATTAAAGGTTTGTATTCAGATTCAAATGTCAATTCAACCCGAAGGACTCTGAAGGATGCATCTGCTTTGAGAGATAAGGAATTAAATGATACCTTATGCTATCAAAACTATGAATAAGATTTATAAGTCCAAATCCTGTAACATTCAAAACTGTCTATCATCAAAAACTTATAGTAAATGTAATATTTTTAAAACTCATGAACCATATGAATATATATTTCACATTTTCTGTGATGCATTTCAGTCTACAAATCTCTATTTCAAGTTGCATTCTATGATATAGTTCAACTATTTTTCAAAAAATTTGATTAGCATAAAACAAAGGATAAAAATTACATGATAATCTCAGATGCAGAAAAATTATTTGACAAAATTCAACATCTATTCATGATAAAATCTCTCAACAATATTTTAAAAAACTGAGTAAAATCTCCCTCTAAATCACATAAAGCCAGAGCTGTGCTAGTAACTGGGAGTGGATTGTCCACATCCCAATTTGTTCTGTTTTCTTCTGTGACGGTCCCATCCATGGTAGCATTCAGAACATACAGTTGGTAAACCAGTGATGTATATCACAGTCACACTTGATGGCCTGTTGACATAATAATAACCCTAATGCAATAATAACTAACAATAATTCACAGAATTCTACCATAGATCCATACACAAAAAACCCCTACCTTGGCATCCTTAGAAAGCCTTAAATATTGCAAACGTACAAAAAATAAATTTATTAAAGAATATACAAACATCTTTGTTGCTTCCAATCTGGTACACAGAACTAGCACACTACCTGTAATTCTAAACATTCTTTATGTGACTGATACCCTTCAATCTCTAAGGTGCTCCTTTCCATGTCTCCTATACCCTTGGAAATCACATGACTGGGTTCTATTGCTGGGATCAGTTATGGATTATGTCTTTGCTGATGTTAAAGCAGAAAATACTTAGAAGTGTAGGGAGAGAGAATTTGAGCAGCAGTATTGAGTAAATAAGGGGACAAATTAACTTGTCAAATCCTTCTCAGCTAGAATGCAGTAGTTTCTTGCACAACAAAGTATTATTTCTCAATGGTAGACATAATCTTTTTGTTTCTTTCTGTTCAAGACTCAATTTGTAGCTCTAAAAATAGTCACAACTTAGCATGGCACATGGTGACTGAGGAAGATTTTGAAATATCAATCAATTTGAATCACTCTTATATTTGAATAAATGAAGATCTAGACATAACATGTAAGAAAAGTAGTAATAGTTTACTATATTAACAAGTCAATGGACAATATTGGATGCTAGATAATATTTTGTACATTTACTAACATTTATTTAATTTTCCCAATTAAAATTCCAGCTTTATTTAAATGCTTGATTTAAATTTTAACATTTTTTACTTAAAAATTTTGTTTTGCTTTTTAATTTTAGTATGTAATATTTATAAGTAATGGATATTTTAGAATACAATAAAAATAGCTTTTGAAAGATATATAAATTATTTTTTCAATGCTTTCCATTATCTTCAATTTTGCTTTTGATAAAAATATATCATACATATTTTAAATACAATGAAATTTTCTTTTTCTGCAAATCTTTTAATAACTGAGAATGAGTAAAAGTCAAGAATGTAATAGAAACAGAGAACAGAAAAGCACACAGTTTAGGAAAGAAAAATAAAGCAACAAAAGACTTTTTTTTTGTTACAAAACCATATAAGCCAACATCAAAAGGTTCAAACATTCAATTATAAGATGAATAAGTTCCAGATCGAATGTACGTGGTGACAATACCTAATAATACTGCATTGTGTACTTGAAATTTGCTAAGAGTAGATCTTAAGTGTTCTTACCCGCTCCCCCACACATGAATGATAACTATGTAAGATGAGGTATATGTTAATTAGTTTGATTGTGGTAATCATTTTACAATGTGTACATATATCAAAACATCATTTTGTTTGCTTTAAATATATACAATTTTTATTTGTCAATTACACCTCATTAAACCTGGGGGGAAGAATATAAGCCAATAAAAAATACAGAATATATTTAATAGCCCTTTTAGCTTGATTTATGATTTTTAAATATCGAGATATATGGTAAATGGGCTTCATTGATACTCTTATCCTAGACACCATACATTTTACGGGTGACCCTCAATACCTACATTTTTACATAACTCTTATTTTATGAAAATTACATGTTCTGTTCTGGATTTTCCTTTAAAAGATAGGAAGACCATTTTTTAAATATTGCTTTTCTGGGCATAGTTTCTGGGTGTAATCAAGGAGGAGGGAGGATCAATCATGACGAATGATTCCCAAAGGGCCAAATAAAATGGCTATTAAATTTAGCAGCATGGAGATTATTGCTAGCACTTAACAAGAATATTTTGCTGGAGTAGGAGTTAGAGGCTGGTAGTGTGGGCTTAACAGAGAATGGATATAAAGAACTGAATCTGAATGAGTTTTGCTTCAAACGGGGAAGAAATAAATGGGACAGTAACTTGCCAAGTAATAGGAGTAACGATGAGAAAAAAAGTAGCATGGTATACAACCTATGAAAATGACCCAGGAGAGCAGAAGAAATTGGGGCTGTAGAAGAGAGAATATAGGACTGCTATTGCAGAGTCCTAGTCACATGTGAAAGGATTTGGCTTTTATAGGAGTGTGGATAGTTACTCTGTGGAAACTGGTAGGAAAGATGAGCATGTAGATATGAAAACTGGTGGGCAGGTTGATATCTACTGTCTTTTTCTGATTACTTCGGTGCAATAGGAAGCAAGCTATTCATCTAAGAGGAATAATAATGATTCTAATATTTCCTAGGGTTGTTGAGATGAACAAATGAATTGGTCCACGTAACAAACTTAGAACATTACACGGCATCACCTAACATGCAGTAACTACTGTCATAGACATTAACCCCTCCTTGTAAATATGTCTGCTATTAATTTCACCAAACTCTTTTAAAATAGTCCAATTTTCCAAATTATTCCTTAAGGACATTATTTTTAAAAACATTAAAAAATGAGAAGCATTGTATATGAGATTGCTGCTGTAATATGAATAATACATATATTTTTTTCCTTTTTTGTATATCTCCTCCTACTCATTTCCACACTTGCTATTTGTTTTGTTTTCCAGACTTCCATTACCTCATTTTCCTGTAACCAGTTCCCTTCCTCTTCTCACAGCAATCTTGCCTCTTCCTTAGATGCCAGTATTGGCCTAAGTATAAAGCATGTACTCTGCAAGTTTAAAACACCTAACAGAGTCATCTTATAATTAAAACCTATGTATTCTGGCATTCCAACATACAATTGGTTTCTTGAGACTTTTTAAGGTAATAGAAACATGAAGCAATCTTGATGCCCTCCTTTGCTCTTATATATTGTCACACTGAAAAGAACTTTGTTCATCTAAATTTTGCTGGCGTTAATAAAGATGGAAATTGTGCCACACTTAATCTAAAAGAATTTTATAAGCAGGATCTTCCTGGTGATGGGATGAAGTAACTAGTGTATTACCAACATTAGTTGCTCTACTTTTCCCCTCATAGGAGGTGATGATTACAGTGGCCGTGATCATGAAGCATTCTAGCAGGACCCCATAGGTTGAATAAAAAGCCCTTGCCAGGTGTGTAATCAGCATTTTGCTTCCATGCTTCACTATCTCAGTGGGAAGACTATCAAGTGAGTGAATTTGTCATTAATCATGACTGGTGCAGAGGTGCTGACTCTGAGTTTAATGTACACATTTTTTCAATCTGAGAGTTAATTTTAAATAAAGTAAGAAATTAAGATTCTTCAAGAATATTTTCTATTCCATTATTTTACATATGATTTCAGTATCCTCCTTTATGAGACTGTATTGAAGGCAAGCCTCCTAGATGTTTTGATAATTATCTCTGAACTCTCATCTACAAATGATTTTATTTGACAGGATAGAAAATACAGATGTTTCCTCTCACATGAGTTAAAGTATTTAGAATAACTTTACATAATAATATGAATACATTTATTGAGTTATACTTCTGGCAATTAATAAACATATACCTTCTACTTTCTAGATGATTACAAATATCTTGGGTTTTGATTTATTTCATATGCTTAAAATTTGATCATGTTAAAATTCTTATAAGATTTTACTTATCTTCCTATGCTACTTCCAATTTAAAGTCTGCTCACTCAAACTTCTCCTGACACTTGAGACCACTTAAAAATCCACCTCTTTCCTGAACTTGTGGCTTTGTTGGATTCAAGAGGTATCAAGGCTAAGTGAGAGTCTGAATATATTACCAGCTTCTGGCCTGAATCATTCTAATTTTTCTGCTTAGTTCATCATTACCTAAGGACAGAGAGGCTGACACAGCAGCTTCTTTCAGATTTTACTCCCTGCACGTTTTTGTTACACTAAATGAAAATCTTAAGAAAGGGAGGTAGAGATACTGCTGATAAGGTTCCCACAAGGTTTTGTTCTGCAATCAGAGATAAACATGTCTTTAGTGTTTATTCCTTTTGTAAATTCATATCTCTAATTATTTTGCTCTATGTGGAGTCAACAGTGTTGATTCTTGCTTCTTTGTCTCCATTTAATGTGCTACATATGCTTTTTAACTTAGAAACAGTAATTATCTTACTCTTGTACTAACTTGAAACCATCTTGCTCCAAAGGAAAATTCCACTAAACCAGTTTGTAATTTTATCATCTAATGAATAGTCTAGATGCAATTAAAAGGTTCTAATTGTCTAGGAAAAAAACCCAAAATACTTTTGATATAAAATATAGTTACAGTTTGAAATATTAAAAAAACTCACAGCTAAAATGAAATTACATCTATATTGTCTGATGAAGACATTTTTAGTACGAATAATAGATGTTCTGTAGTATTTTTAAAATATTTCTTTCTCTTACTGCTTGTATTAATTTCTTATGTATTAATCTCTATCTCTAGGTAATCTCAGATTTAGGACATCCATAACAGAGGAATACTTTTGCAAGTAGAGACACCTTATTAGTCTGCTAGGGCTGCCATGACAAAATACAATACACTAGGTTGCTTAAACAACAGAAATTTATGTTTCCATAGCTCTGGAAGTTAGAAGTCCAAGATCAAAGTGCTAGAAAATTTAGTTTCTCCTGAGGCTTCTCTTCTTGGCTTGCAAGATGGCCTTTTTTCTATGTACACAAACTGCTGGTGTCTCCTCCTCTTCTTATAAGGACACTAATCTATTGGATTAGCACCTCACTCCTATGTCCTCCTTTAACTTTAATAACCTCCCTAAAGGCCCTGTCTCCAAATACAATCACACTGAGGGTTAGGATGATCTAGACTGAGATATTATGCAGACAAAATAACTGAAGATCAGATAGGGTGTGTGAGTTATCTAAGGCCACACTCTAAGCAGTTAGTGACACACTGGGTGTAACAGTAGCGAGTATGCTAAAGCAATTAAATTGTAGGCACTTGAAGAAAGCAATAAAGATATAAAAAACATAGTGATAAATCATTATGGATGTTTTGTGTGTGATACAAAGTCAAGTTCTTATTTCTGGATTCATCTTAAGCAGTCTTACATCACCAAATTCTGCCAGAAGTTTAGTTGGCTACTGAGAGAACACACAAGAGAACAAGTGACAAGGCACTATCAGATCATGACCAAAACACAATCATTTTCTATAAATGGTGGTCAGCCATATTTCCATGATCTGCAACCATGTCTTTTGTTCATGTGGTATGCTTAATAGGTCTCTGATGACAAAGAATAGCTTTGTTACCTGTCCATAAAATATCTTTGAAATCAAGATAATGAGAAATGTATAAGCCAACAAACTTCTAGAGACAAGTTTAACAGTTTTATTTCAGTGAGTCCTAATACTTTCCATATATGTTATTTGATAAGAAAATGAATGACATATCTTGAAAAATAGTTCTGTTTTATTACTAGTCATATTACTTGCACCATAAAACAATTATTTATCTTGAGGTATAGTAGAATGCATTTAATACAAGGTTAGTTTAGTGAAATAGGATTGTAAAGCAAGTATTTTATATATTCAAAATTAATATTATAATTCTCTTAAATATGAAGTCACGTTATAGTCTTCAGTATAAAGCCTTATAAAGTAGTTCTTGTGCACATTAAGATTTGAGGGTTAATTAGCAAAGTTAAGAAGTAACAGAAGAAAAATCAATATTCAAGTGTATTAGTTTGCTAGGGCCCCCATAACAAAATACCAAATGTTGGGCTGCTTAAACAACAGTTTATTTTTTCCAATTCTGGAGACTAGAAATTCAAGATCAAGGCATTAGCAGGATTGGTTTCTTTGGCTTTTCTCCATGGCTTGCAGATAATTTCCTACTTCCTGTGTCTCCATATGCTCTTTCCTCTGTGCTTGTGCATCCCTAATGTCTCTGCGTCCAAGTTTGTTCTTCTTATAAGGGCACTTGTCAGATTGGATTAGGGCCCACCCTAACTGCCTCAGTTTTTACCTCTTTAAGGATCCTATCTCTAAATATAGTCACATTCTGAAGTACTGGGGTTTAGGACCTCAATATATGGGTTTTGGGTGGACAACATTTAGCCCATAACAGCAAGTGTCCAAACATTCAAAATATTCTGACTTTAATATAACTGTCAAAATCTGAGTGGCAAATGTGTGTGTACATGTCTTGGTGGGAAGGATATGAAGTGCTTGGGAAATAGAGAATTCTAAAATTTTCCTGCTTGCCTGCAGGATTTAATCCATTCTCTTTTAACAGTAAGTCTCTATAACTTCAGTACCTGTTAACTGATATATTTGTTGTAGAAATTAAGAGAAGTAATATATGTGAAACACATTGCAGAGTCTGGCAGACAACAAGTGCTGAATAAGTGTTCACTGAATTTGAATCAATCTAAACCTTGCTTCATCAGGCTCACACACACTGTCTCTTTGATAATACTAAAGAACTTTGCTACCTGTTTGCTCTTTGATGCTTAAAAACATTTTTATTTTGAAATAAGTAGAGATCCTTACAAAGTTGCAAAAGTAGTAGAGAAGCCCCATGTATCTATCACCCAGTTTCCCTCAATGATAATATCTTGCATAACTATAGTACATTATCAAAGCCAGGAAATTAAAATTAGTATAAGTCATAGATCTTTTTCAGCCTTATACATGTACTCATTTTTATATGTCTGTGTGTTATTATGAGTATTCCATGCAACTTATCACATACATGTATTTGTATAACCACCACCATAATCAAGACACAGAACTATTCCATCACCAGAAATATCCTTCTTGCTACTCTTCTCCCAATACTTTACCCAACTGATATCTATACAATCTTTAAGATGCAATTTAATTACTATTATTTTGGAAACCGTCCTGGAGGCCCCCAGGTGTTAATTTTGCTTGTGTTCTCAGAGTAAATAAAGTTTTACTACATTGCATTCTGGTTACCATTAAAACATGTATTCTACCTCCTAGACTGACTGCAAACTCTTTGAAGCCAGAAGAGTGTCTTTTTAAGTAATGTATATTGAATGGATGCCTACTAGCATAATAAAATTTTCCAAAGATGCCTATGATAATCATATTGGTTTAAATAGTAATATACTGAACCTACAATTTTAAAAATACTATTTCTTCATCTCAATAGACACAGAAAAGGCTTTTGATAAAGCTCAACACCCACTTAGAGGGAACTTACCTCAACATAACAGAGGCCATATATGACAAACCCACAGCAAACATCATTCCCAGTGATGAGCTGAAAACATTCCCTGTAAGATCAGAAATAAGATAAGGATATCCACTGTCATCACTTTTATTCAACATGGCAATGTTGAATAAAAGTCCTAGCCATGGCAATCAGAGAAGAAAAAGAAATAAAAGGAATCCAAATTTGAAAAGAAGTAAAACTGTCACTGTTTGCAGATGACATGACACTCTACATAGAAAATACTAAAGATGCTGCCAGAAAACTACTAGAGTTCATCAATGAATTCAGTAAAGCTGCAGGATAAAAAATTAATATACAGAAATATATTGCATTCCTATACACTAATAATGAAAGATCAGAAAGAAATTAAGGAAACAATACCATTTACCATTGCATCAAAAAGAATAAAATATCTAGAAATAAACCTAACTAAGGAGACAAAAGACCTGTACTCTGAAAACTGTAAGACGCTGATGAAAGAAATTGAAGATGACACAAATAGATGGAAAGATATACCATGTTCTTGGATTGGAAGAATCAGTATTTTCAAAATGACTATACTACCCAAGGGAATCTGAAGATTCAATGCAATACCTATCAAATTACAATTGTATTTTTCAAATAACTAGAACAAAACATTTAAAAATTTGTATAGAAACACAAAAGTCCCTGAATAGCCAAAGAAATCCTGAGAAAGAAAAATGGAGCTGGAGGAATCAGGCTCCCTGACTTCAGACTATACTACAAGGCTACTGTCAATAAAACAGTATGGCACTGGTGCAAGGACAGAAATATAGATCAGTGGAACAGGACAGAAAGCCCAGAAATAACTCCATGCACCTATGTTCAAAGAGTCTATGACAAAGGAGGCAAGAATATACAATGGAGAAAAGATAGTCTCTTCAATAAGTAGTGCTGGGAAAACTGGACAGCTGCATGTAAAAGAGTGAAATTAGAACATTCTTTAACACCATGCCCAAAAATAAGTTCAAAATGGATTAAAGACCTAAATGTAAGGCTGGACACTACAAAACTCCTAGAGGAAAACATAGGCAGAACACTCTTTGACATAAATTGCAGCAATATCTTCTTTGATCCACCACTTAGAGTAATAAAAATACAAACAAAAATAAACAAATGGGACCTAACTAAACCTAAAAGCTTCCACACAGCAAAGAAAACCATAAACAAAATGAAAAGACAACCCAGAGAATGGGAGAAAATATTTGCAAGCAATATGACCGATAACGGATTAATCTCCAAAATATACAAGCAACTCATGCAACTCTATATCAAAAAACAAACAACCCAATCAGAAAATGGGCAGAAGATCAAAATAGATGTTTCTCCAAAGAAGACATACAGATGGTCCAAAAACACATGAACAGATGCTCAACATCACTAATTATCAGAGAACTGTCAATCAAAACTACAATGAGGTGTCACCTCACACCAGTCTGAATGGCCATCATCAAAAAGTCTACAAATGGGCTTCCCTGGTGGCACAGTGGTAGAGAGTCCACCTGCCGATGCAGGGGACATGGGTTCGTGCCCTGGTCCAGGAGGATCCCACATGCCACAGAGCGGCTGGGCCCGTGAGCCATGGCCGCTGAGCCTGCGCGTCCGGAGCCTGTGCTCCGCAACGGGAGAGGCCACAGCAGTGAGAGGCCCACATACTGCAAAAAAAAAAAGAAGGTCTACAAACAATAAATGCTGGAGAGGGTGTTGAGAAAAAGGAACCCTCTTACACTGTTGGTGGGTATGTAAATTGGTACAACTGCTATGGAGAACAGTATGGAGGTTCCTTAAAAAACTAAAGATGGAACTAACATATGATCCAACAATCCCACTCCTGGGCATATATCTGGAGAAAACTGTAATTCAAAAAGATACACGCACCCCAATGTTCATGGCAGCAGTCTTTACAATAGCCAAGACATGGAAGCAACCTAAATGTCCATCAAGAGAGGAATGGATAAAGAAGATTTGGTACATGTATACAATGGAATATTACTCGCCCATAAAAAGGAATGAAATAATGCCATTCAGTAATGCCATAATGGCATTGATGGCACAATAATGCCATCAATGCAGCAGGTTGGATGGACTTAGAGATTATCATACTAAGTGAAGTAAGTCAGAGAAAGACAAATATCATGATATCACTCATATGTGGAATCTAATTTAAAAAATGATATAAATGAACTTATTTACAAAACAGAAACAGACTTACAGATATCGAAAACAAACTTATGGTTACCAAAGGGGAAATGTGGGAAGGAGGGATAAATCAAGAATTTGGGATTAACATTCACACACTGCTATATATAAGATAGATAGCCAAGAAGGACCTACTGTATAGCACAGGGAACTTTACTCAATATTCTATGATAACCTATATGAGAAAAGAATCTGGAAAAGAATGAATATATATATATATATATATCTATAATTGAATCACTTTGCTGTACACCTGAAACTAACACAACATTGTAAATCACCTATACTCCAATAAAATAAAATAAAATAAAATAAAATAAAATAAAATAAAATAAAAATACTATTTCTGTGCTACAGGTAGTTTGACTAATGTACACATTCTTTGGCCCCAATTTTCACACACATTTATTATGTGAGCTAGTACAAATAACAAACAAGTGATTAAAAATATAACTGATAATGGTTTAGTTTTGCTGCTGAAGATGCCATAATCATCTGAATTACTATCCAGAGAGTCATTTTTCAATAAAGAGAACTACAAATTGCTTAAGTGGCTATGGTGTCCATCAGCTGGTAAACCTGGCAGGTGGGTGACTATTCCAAAATTCCTAGTAGTAAAGAAATCTCTAATTAGAAATTACAAATTCCTAGTAGTGTTTTCACAGCAATCCAGCATAAACTGAATTGCAACACCACTGCCCCAGATATCTCCAAACAACCTACAAACTTCACATGTATTTTATTTTACCAACAAAGAAGATGCACAAAAGGAAATCAAATTCTGTCATTATTATTTAAATTTCTTTGTGAATATAGATGCTTTATCACCTGATTTCAGTGTGTTGAATAATTTCCCATCTTCCTGAAAACAAAGAATGCATTTACATAGTTTAGTTTACATTATTACATTTACTGAGTATTTTGTAGGTAATTTTACTTAAAACACCAAGTATAAACAAATGACCAATACCAGAAATTGAGTGATACATTTAGTTTTTGAAATAATGATTTAAAATGGAATTAATTTCTTGGTTTCAAGTTACCACAACATCTCAGAGTACTGTACTCCTGGAAAAATATACTTTGCACATGCTCTGTGATTTTTCTCTAACACACATATTTTAGATATTGAAAATTATTTTGCAGTATTAAACATTGTAAGAAATAGAAAATATCAATCTAAAAGACAATTTTAAAACATAGAAAACAAACATGTTAAGCATATTTTAAAATTTTTGTACAGTATATATCAACATACATTAGTTAAAATTATTTAGAGCATGAATCAATTAAGTGAAAACTCAAAAAGACAATTGCTAAGGAAGAATTTTATCTTTGTAGACAATTTATTACTTAAATCACTCTTTTTTATTGCCCATTTCATGGCTTTTAGTAAATCTACGTTTCAATTCTTCAATATTTTAGTACAGAGCACTGACTTTGTAATGTGAAAATAAGTAAAGATGCTTTGAGGAAAGAAAAAAATTATATTTCATTGCACCCTCTAATTTTAATTCTTCACTCAACAAATATTTAAGAATATATGGAAAAAAAACCCCTTCTATTAGGTGCAGGAGTTACATGATTAAAAACATACTCTTTTTCCCCCAAGTAGCTCACTCCCTACTGTTGTGAACTAATGGAGTCCTCTGCAGAAACAATTTCAAAACAATGTGTATAGAACTAATTTGGATACTTGTACAATGTGCAATGTTGTAATAAATTTTACTTGTACAAACATTATAAGCATTCAAATACATGGGTACAATGTTCGCTTTAAATTATTATCTCTCTAAAAAAAATAGTGAAAATTGTCTTTTAGATTTATCCACAGATTTACTGTTTCTAGTGTCTTTTTCTTGGATAGCTACAATTTTCCACATGTTGTCATTTTTTTTTCTGACTAAAGAACACCCTTTAATATTTCTTATAGTGCAGGTTTGCCCATAAATTCAGCACAAAGAGGAAAATTAGTAAAAAGAATGAAGTATTAATCTATAAACAATCATTTTAACTGCATTTTTTAACTGTAAAAAAATTATAAAAAATATCATGAGATCTACCCTTAACAAATTTTTAAGTGTTCAGTATTGTTAAGCACAATGATGTACAGATTTCTAGAATTTTTTCATCTTTCATGACTGAAACTCTATACTTATTGAACATTAACTTCAAATTTCCCTCTCCTCCCAGCAACCACCATTCTACTCTGTTTCTATGAGTTATTTTGGATACAATTTATAAGTAGAATCATTCAGTGTTTATCCTTCTGTGACTGGCGTATTTCACTTAACATAATGTCCTCAAGGTTCACCCATGTTGTAGTATATGACAGCTTTTCCTTCTTTTTATGGCTGAATAATATTCCATTGTGTGTGTGTGTGTGTGTGTGTGTGTGTGTGTGTGTGTGTGTGTAATCCGGAGGGACATTTAACTGTTGCCACCTCTTGGCTATTGTGAATAACAATAAACATGGAAGTGCAGATATCTCTTGGCTATCCTGATTTCAATTCTTTTGAGTAAATACCCATAAGTGGGGTTTTTGGATCACATGGTAATTCTATTTTTAATTTTAACAGCAGAAACTTCATACTGTTTTCCATAATGACTTTATAATTTTGCACTCCCACCAACAGTATACAAGGGTTCCAATTTTTCCACATCCTATGATACTTATTTTCTGTTTTGTTGTTGTTGTTAATGGCCATCCTAACAGGTGTGAGGTGACACATCATCGTGGTTTTGATATGCATTTCCCTGATGATTAGTGCTGTTGAGTACATTTTCATATACCCGTTGTCCATTTGTATATCTTCTTTGGAGAAATGTCTATTTAAGTCCTTTGACCATTTTTTAATTGGGTTATTTGGGTTTTTTTTGCTATTGAGTTGTAGGAGTTCCTTATATATGTTGGATACTAACACCTTTACAGATATATGGTTTGCAAATAATAAGAGATTTTTAAAGTATGGTTAAAAAGAAACAAACCGAAAAACTTGGATTTAGTTTGTGACATCAGATAAGAATTTTGAGATTTTAACTTTTCATATTTTCCCCTTCAGAAGTAAACATTCAATTTAAGTGTTTTGGGTCATGATTCATACTACCATCCCAGCTCCATAATCAATGTCATATGGTTTCAGGTGACCATAGGCAAAAACTTAACTATCCGGCTTGCTTCTGTATACCCTGTACTGATAATATTTCACCATAGAAGAAAAAGAAAAACAGAGTACCTTAACTTTGTCATCTTAGGACAATGAACAATTCTATATAACACCCTGAGGGTTATATAGTTTCCTAAGGGTCTGTGGTCTAAAGCCATTATGCTGTACTGTTGTATCAATTAAGAATCCTTGAGTCCAAGTAAACAAAGTAAACTCCACCTAGCAAGAGCTTTTTATTGGAATCACCTGAAAGAACACGGTGCTGTTCATAAATCAAAATAGAAGCTTAGCAGGGGCTTCCCTGGTGGCGCAGTGGTTGCGAGTCCGCCTGCTGATGCAAGGGACACGGGTTTGTACCCCGGTCCGGGAAGATCCCACGTGCCGCGGAGCGGCTGGGCCCGTGATCCAGGGCCGCTGAGTCTTCGCGTCAGGAGCCTGTGCTCCACAACGGGAGAGGCCACAACAGTGAGTAGGCCCACGTACCGCAAAAAAAAGAGAAGCTTAGTAGTCAGGCCCTAAGAAAAACAGGAGACAACTTCTGAATATCTGTATTATCTTAGAAAATACTCCATAAGGTAGAATTTATTCAATAGAGTACTTTATTAGTTGATAATTGGAAATTGATAAAAGATTTTCTTTTTAAGGTAATATGTTGTGGTCATCTTGAAACACAAAATGAATAAAGGAATGAATCAGCTGTACCTAATCTAGATTCTTGTCCCAAGAGGCAAATTGTTAAGGAGACAGTCTGATTGTTTTAGGTTGTTTCATGTCTCACTCTTCACTGACTGCCCAAGAAGGCTGTATACAAAGACAGAGATAATTCCCCAAAGGAAACACTTGACCTTTAGAAAATTAGTAGATATTACTGGCAGGGGGAAAATGCCTCTATGGTCAACGATTTTAAAACACAGTGGTTTAGGCAAACATGTTTTTTTAATAGCATTTCAGGACATTTATGTATATTTATTAATACAGTCATATAATTGGCTGCTCTGATTGTCCATTGGAGCACATTTTGAGAAAGACTCCATTAGGAAAAAAAGAGGAAAGAAAAGGGTCCCTTTCATAGAGCCCTTCTACTTTTACTATGTGAAACGATTTTAACTGAAACTTGGATAAGAGAAAGAGGTGAGTCACAGTCATTTAGAGAATATTTCAGTGTGCATTAGAATCACCTGGACAGCTGGTTAAGGCACAGATTGCTGGACACCATTCACAGAGTTTCTGATTCAGGAAAACTGGTGGGGTGACACAAGAATTTACAACTCTAAGAGAAATAAACCAGACAGTACAACTCTAAGAGAAACAAACCAGACAGAGAAAGACTTACACTTAGACTACACTTAGCATGTAGAATATTAAAAAAATAATAATCAACCTCATAGAAACAGAGAGTAGAAAAGTGGTTGTCAGGGGCTGAGGGTGGAGGGGAAAGTAAGGAAAAATGGATAAAAAGGTACAAATTTTCAGCTATAATATGATTTTTTAAAAAAATATTTGCATCTCTAATGAGTTCCTAGGTGATGTTGATAATGCTGGTCCAGGAATCACTTTAGAAAACCTCTGCTCTAATAATTTCAGGAATCAGAAAGTGAACCTAATTATTTAAATCTTTCAATGTGTTGTGTAACGCAGATCAGCCTGTTGGAGATTACGGTTTAACAGAGAGTTCATTGTGTAAGTCCTTTAAATTCCGTTTTTAGAAAACTGAATTACCTGGCAATGTAAAACAGTCTGAAGGCAGGGTGGACTCATGCACTCTCAGTTTGCTATGCTTGCTTTAGGTCTAAAATTAACCTATTTTAGGGATACCTTATAAAATTTTTCATAATGATGCAAGCCATCCCTGGAATGGGCCTTAACTCAACCTAGTTCCCTGGTAAAAACTATTGGGTGCTTCAGGAATCAGTAAAGTCCTGGAAGGATTGAAAGAAGAGAAAAAATAAATGCACTTAAAGAAAAGAAAAAATAAATTAATACACTTAAACAAAATGTCACATTACTCCATGAAATGAAGAAAAGATTTAAAAAATCCATTCTCCATAAGTACAGGAAATGATAAATAGGCACTAGAAAAAGTGATACATTTCAGAAAACTGCCCACCGTGATACCTTATATGTTGAGCTCTTTAAAGGATCACACTATGATATATAAGCAAGCATTTTATTTCCTTGGGACATATTGCGTTTATTGACAATTAAACTGACATTTCACATTTTTCAAGGATTGATATAGTATTTCAGCATGTCAATTTAATTACGTGAAAAAAGATATCTGGTGCTTATAAACTGGTCAGGTAAAATTCACCACTCTAATAGAAATAAATAACTAAATTAGACCCACAAAAAGTCACTTTGTTATGGACTGAATTGTGTCCCCTCAAAATTTATAGTTTGAAACACTAATCCCCAATGTGATGGTATTTGGAGATAGGGTGTTTAAGGACGTAATTAAGGTTAAAAGAGGATATAAGGGTAGGGCTCTAATCCAACTGGACTGATGTCCTTACAAGAAGAAGAAGAGACCCCAGAAGTGCACACACACAGAGAAAAAGGCCATGCAGGGGCACAAAGAAAAGGAGTTATCTGTAAGCCAAGGAAAGAGGCTTCAGGAAAAACCACCTTTTTGGCACCTTGATCTTGTACTTCACAGCCTCCAGACTGTGAGAAAATAAACTTCTGTTGTTTAAGCCACCTAGTCTGTTGTATTCTGTTAGCAGCTCTACACAGCTAACACATTCTTCTTAGTCCTATTGAAAACGTCATATCAGATTTGTCAAACACACACATACACACACTGCAAAGGATTTGACAGTCAAATGAATTTGTGAAACCCTAGGTTAAATAGAGTCAAACAGTTCTCTTTACTGCAAGATTTCCCATACCTATAGTATTCTAATATGTATTATGAATCTGAAGTGAGGACTAGTCAATGCAACATTTTCCAATTTACTAGACCCTGAAACTATTTTTTTTCTTTTTTGCCTTTTTTATTGTCTTTTGTTTATTCATTTGAGGACTATATTGTGGGAATACTATTGACAAATATTACCCTATGTAATTTATATTAATTAATGACATTTCATTGTTTTGACTAGTGTTTATCCTTTTTATTGACTCAAATAATATTTAATCTCTTCATTTTTGTATTAGAATTTCACATCACTATTTGGGTTATTATTCTGGGTCCTTGTATTAGACAGGGTTCTCCAGAGAAACAGAACTAATAGGATGTGTGTACACAGATGCACATACTCAGAGGTGGGGAAAGACAGAGACAGAGAGAGATTTACTTTAAGGAATTGGTTCACAAGATTGTGAGAGCTGACAAGTCCAGAATTTGCAGGGCAGGCCCTAGGCTTGAGATCCAGGAAAAAGTTAATGTTGCATTCTGCAGTTCAAAGGCTGTCTGGAGGTTAAGGCCTTCAACTGATTGGAGGTTAAGGTTAAGGCCTTCAACTATAATGGCTCACCCACATTATAAAAGGTAATCTGCTATATTTAAAGCCAATTGATTAAAATGTTAATTACATCTAAAAAAAATCTACAGGAACTTCCCTGGTGGTCTAGTGGTTAAGACTCTCACTTTCACTGATGGGGGCACGGGTTCGACCCCTGGTCGGGAAACTAAGTTCTCACATGACGTGCAGCATGGCCTAAAAATAAATAACTAAGTATGTAAATAAGATCTACATAGCAACACCTAGACTGGTCTTGTACCAGGAAACTGGGTGCCATGGCCCAGCCAAGTTGACACATTAAAATAACCGTCATACTCCCCCAAACATCTAACCTCTGACTAGCTTTTACCACATTTTACCCCTTTTAAAATCACAGTCTTCATCTTCCATCTCTTTCCTGATACTTGAGTGGCAGACATCACAAATATCTTGGCAGAGCTTGTTAAACTCTGTGTCAAAAAGCTGTGTGCAGCTGATGTGGGTTTCCTTATTATGTTGTTATCAGCAAGTGACAGTGGGAGAGAGAAACTGCTACTGCTTTCCTGGTTTATAGCCTTCTTCAATTATAGACTCTGAGATAGCTGTAGGGCCACATAACTAATTTTGTGTTCCTCTAACATTTCAGAAATCTGTTTATCTCTCACTTCTTGTCCTTTTCTGTAACTACTATTCTTTACTTTCTGGTTCTCAGAAATGAGCAGGATCATGAAATTTTTTAATCTACATCTTCTTATAAGTCTCTTCTAAGCAGAACCCCAGAATCTCTCATTTTAAATGTGTTTTTCCCAAAGAAAAGATATAATGCAATTTGCTTACTGATCACCTTAACTTTTTGGTTTGTTTACTCCATTATTTTATTTATAAAATGTATTATCACTTACTATAGTAAGTGGTCACATTTAATCTATAAACTTTTCTACACTTATGTTCATTTTTCATGGTTGCACATAATTATCAACTATTTTGAAACCTACTTCTTTTCTGTTCTCAGTGCAAGAATAATTTCACTTGGTACTTCAAAGACATCAAGCCATTCACATGAGGTACCTTTTCTATCTCCATCTCCTTGTCTTTATATCTGTCTTCCCATTTTTATGTATGGTCTTAAGGAAAAATATACTTCTGTCCTGTGAAACTAAACTACTTGGTATTCAATAAACATTTACTGGTTGGATAAATGGATTTTTCTGATTTTTTATAACATACTATCTCATATGAAATATTTCTATTCCATTCTATCCATTCATGTATCTTTTTTAATAAAACATTTTTTTCTGGTAAAATATAAATAACAAAATTTCCCATCTTAACCATTTTAAAATGTACAGTTTATTGATATTAAATGCACTCATATTGTTATGCACCCATCGCCCCTCTCCATATCTAGAAATCTTTTCAGGTTACAAAACTGAAACTCTATACTTTTAAAAACGAACTTCCCATTCTTCCCTCTCCTTTACACCTGGAAACTATCATTCTACTTCCTGTGTCTATGAATTTGATTACTTTAGGAGAGATATAAGTAGAATCAGTATTTGTCTTTTTGTGACTGGATTGTCTCACTTAGTATTATGTCCTCAGAATTCAATCTATTCATTTCTTTGGCAAAGTTCTTTCTCTTCTATCGCCTACATATTTCTCAAATTTCTTTTCTCTTCTTTATGCCCTCAACTTATGCCTTTGTTAAATTCTCTGCATCTTTTTTCCTGACTCAATGAAATAGCCTCCAGATAAGCTTCCCATAATATCCCAGCCATGCCTAATCCATTATCCACTCCTGTCATAATAGGTTATCATTATTACTATTAAAATAATTATTATTATATTTCAGATTACAAATCTAACCAAATTACTCTTTGCTTAAATATTATACTCTAGCCTAATTGTCTAAAATTCTCTTAAAGTTTAGGTATATGGGATTCAAATTTTGACACATTTTCAAAAATTAAAAATCGTGTTCTCCTGAGTTTCATTTCTTGATATACATAACTTTTGATCACAAGGAACATGGACTTCATCCTTCATTGCATTCTTGAAAAAAACTCAGCATTCCGAAACTTGCATCATATTGAAGAGGAATAATTCAAACTTGTCATCATTTTCATTAAAAGATCATTTATTTTATGAGTTTAAAACAAACACAGACTAACAAATGTATGAATATTGTTGACCATTTGTGAAGAAGCATAGTGGTTTCGGAATATGCCACCTGATACTTAGGAAAATACCATTTATGTCTATTGTGGAAGGAACCCAAGAATGAAACACTAAATGCTGCACCTCAAGTATGGTCCTGGACACATGTTATACTTTCTAAAGTTTATTTTAAATTAAATCTTCATTATTTTACCCAAGATACAGACCAGAAAGATGTTAAAAATCTGTGGTCTTTTATGGCTATGCTTTCAGTGAATTACTATAAAAAAAATATTGTGTATTCTAAATGTTATAAATAAAAATTGACAGTTTTCTGTCAAGTTAGTAATTTAATTCCAACTATATATACATCCATTGCTTCCATTAAAAAAGACACTATGAAGAAATTACCTCCATTGGATAAGACCACTTGGTCATTATGTATTATCTATTGTATCTACTACAAGAATATCTTTTTCTGACATTGTGTTAAGAAATTCTGAGATTATGTCATGACTATATTTTCTCCCATTTTGTATTTTATAATGTCTTTGGTTTTCATAACATTGGTCTCATTAAACTAGTTGTGAGATAGTTTCCCATCCTCATTTTTTTGGGAAGAATGTTGTATAATTTCTGTTATTTGCTCCTTAAACTTTTGGTAGAATTCATTAGGAAAAACATCTTTGCCTGGGATATTTTTAATGGGAAAAATTTTAACACAGATTAATTTTCTTAAATAAATAGAGGGCTACTTAGGTAATATATTTCCTTTTAAGACAACTCTGATAGTTTGTGTCTCACAAAAATATGTCCATTTCAACAAAAATTTATAACTTTTGAATCTCTTTATTGATATCCCTATATGTTCAACACCAGTCTCCTGATTGTCTTTAGTTATTCGTCCTTCAGTGTTTTGAGCATACTTAAGGCAGGGAATTTAATCTCTTTTTGTAGTAAGTCCAATTTCTAGGCTTCTTTTATCTTTTTTTTCTCATCAATGGGCCATGCTTTCCTGTTTCTCTGAATGCTTTGTAATTTTTTAAAAAAAACTTTATATTTTTGGTATTGTAATATAACACTTGAAATAAGATTCTCCCTCCTCCCCAGAGTATGCTGTTATTGCTTATTGAGGGCTGCAGTCATCTACTTGTTTAGTGACTTTTTGAACTATTTAGAAAGGACTATATTCCTTGCCATATGCTCCACTGTGTCTGCATTCAGTTAGTGACCTGACAAAGACTTCTTTGAATGCCTGGACCCAATAAGAAAAGAAAAGTATTTGTTGCTTTAAATTCTTTCAACAGGATCTTTCCAGGAAGCTGTTTCAACCGCATCAGGTTGAAATAGCTAGCCTCTGCTGATCTCAGTGAACTGCCAGTCAGATCAAAACACACAACCCAGCTTTTGTAAGACTGGGTTCTTATTGCCCACCCTGGCATCAGCAAGTTGTACTAGGAATGTGGGCCACATTTTCTATAGCTACCTGCCATGGAGCCAGGGGCAGGGCGTTGTAGATGCTATGTGAAATGTCAAAATTCATTGAAATATACCTGCTTCTTTTTTTAATCAAGCACTCTGATGGACAGAGCAAGTGCTGAACTAGACTCCATAGTCCTAAAATAACCAAATCTAGGAGTTCTTGCCAGTTCAATGGAGCGATTCATTCCTGGAATTTCCTACTATACCATCTTCCATGACATCACTTGGTGATTTTTTTAAAAGTATAAATTACGTTGGGAAATATTCATTATGTTTCTGATGAAATTCTAAAGAATTATGCATTCATTTATGTTTTCTAAAATCAAACTAATTCCTTTTCTCACCCATCCAACTTTCTGAAACTCACATATATCCCATGGCTTACTTGTTTTTGTCTCTTATTTTCATCACAAAAATGACACTAAACTAATTTGAAACTAGAAATGTCATTTTATCACTTTTTTCCACTCTTGTTATATTTGATATATTTTTAGATTTCTTTTTTATCTACTAATTTCTGTTACCATTGAATGACACAAAGATGATAAAATTTAAAAAAATAACTGCTGGATAAATGAATGAAAAAGTAAATAAATAAGAAGAGTCATTTAGGGACCTAAGGATAGATAGAAGAACCAATTTTTAATTCCTGATGTAAAACAACAGTAATTAAACCACTTAAATTAATCACCTTAAAAATGCTTTATAAAAGAGTAGTGAAAATAAATGTATATATGAACATCTTAGCATAAAATTATTTATGTCTATGATTCTTCTTACAAAGTAGTACAGAGCAGCTCAGTACTGAAATGCTGCCGAATCAGTTTCTTGATAGTTTTACAAAGAGATCAGAAGCTATGCTATTAAAGCAAAACAAAACAAACAACAATAAAATTGGAGTGTTTGCAAAAACAGCAATGATGCCTTTGTTTATAACATTGATATACACTAAGAAACTGCAGGCAAAGAGTTCAGTAAGATTTAGAAAAGGATACTGATGAAAAAACCAGTGATGCAGATGTAGAACTGAGAGGTGATGATGTCTACCAAGGTATTGAGGGCAATTTAAGTGACTGTGTTTGGGTGAGCTCTCCTGCACTAGTAGTGCTGATCTGCAGCTGAGTGAACAAATAGTTTGGCATAGAACAAATGAAGGTTACCACACTGTTCTCTCTTTTACATAAGAGACAAAGTATTTCCTATGTACTATTAAGCATTTTATAACTCGAGTGTGAAAAAGGAGTAATCAGAGCCAGAAGCAGTATCAGTTCTTATAGTACATGAAACAAAAAGAAAAGATCTATAGAAAATGCATACAGTGCTATGTAAATCATAAAAAAATAGCCATCCTACTCAAACTTGGTAATACAGCTAGGGATCTCATATTGGAACAAAAGGTATATTGCCCATTTTCAGCTTCCTGCCAAGTTATAAATTTATCTCTTGGGTTACTAGAATTGTTAGAAAACTAACTTTTTCTATACTTTCATTTTTCTATACTATGGGTCTACAGGAGAATATTTCTTCTTGAAGTGAGTAATTACATGTCTTTCATGATTAGATTATTTGTCAGTATAATACGTTAAGCTCAAAAGCAGCAAATTCAGAGCAAATATTTAAAAGAAATTAGTTTTGCTAGTGAAGAGAAACATAGGAACTGTAATAAAGAAATGCTGGTGGGTATACAGAAATGACATTAATCTTATCTTGTTTGGATCATTATTTTGATCTTATTTTTAAAATCCACAAAGTGTAATCTGTAATTTAAAACCAAATTCAAGAGTAAGAGTGTGAAATTGGCCAATTTACAATTTTTACCATGCAACAATGCATTACTGTTCGCATATTCAATTGAAAATATTCCTCAATTATATATATATATATATATACATATCTTATTTACTCTACAGTATATGAGCTATGACCAAGAAAGAAAATGATAATTTCATATAACATAATTTCGAATTAACCATTTGACAAGTGTTTTGGAGCATCCACAATTGTTAGTGTTGGACTAGACTCTTGAGTTATTGTGTGATTTGTTAATAACTCACCACACGAAAAGTTCTTTTGAGAAATCTTCATAGCAAGAACGAGTTTTCAGAAATCTATTTGATTTCCCACCCAGCACATTTAGCATACTGATATTTAACCATAATATTGTACATCTGAGACTCTCAAGTGTCCTCAGATTATCAGAAGAAAGAAGTGAGTGAAAAGAACACTACCAACATTATATATTTATCATTAGTAAAACTAGGTATTAGGTTTACTGGATTATTAATAGGATTATTCAAAATTCCATAAAACAGCATGGGACTTATCTTGTTCTGTCTTATAATTATTTCCGTTAAAGAGGAAATGTGAAACTCAGCACAACCTAGTGTGGTGTATGTTGGAATACTCTGATTTCAGATCATATGGTGAGAGGTAGAAGAGTAGTCTTTTTGCACCTTCATACTCCTCCTGGTTAAATAATGTATGTTCATGAGAGCTACTTAATTTAGAGGAAGACAGAATTAATACTAAAATTGACTTTTTTTTTTAACTTCCTGTAACAGTATTGGCTAACAGATTATTTTAAAAGGTCACTGGGATAACTTTTGAATATCATAGTTTTAAAAACATACCGAATAAAACCTGCAGATAAATCTGGTTAATCCAATTATACTATAAAAAGTTATTCCTAAATGGCCAATTATCATATAAGTAGATCTTTTTAGATGTTTAATTATATATTAATTCTGGACCAATTAATTTGTATTATTATATACTCTTTTCATTAAATTAATAAGAATTATTTAGTTATGATGTCTAATTACTTATGCTTTTTACATTTTTTTTTTTTTTTTTTTTTTTTTTTTTTTTGCGGTACGTGGGCCTCTCACTGTTGTGGCCTCTCCCGCTGTGGAGCACAGGCTCCAGACGTGCAGGCTCAGTGGCCATGGCTCACGGGCCCAGCCGCTCCGTGGCATGTGGGATCCTCCCGGACCGGGGCACGAACCCGTGTCCCCTGCATCAGCAGGCGGACTCTCAACCACTGCGCCACCAGGGAAGCCCACTTTTTACATTTTTAAATTAGTCAATTGTTAATAAAAATCACATACCAGAGCCAGGTACATATACACAGCTTTATTAAAGAATACTTTGTCCTCTATCATACCCCTAATTATGAAAATAATAGCTTTAGCTACTCATATTTATTATTATAAATTATAAGAAGTAGCATTATTTTATGTTTCCATAAGCTATAAAATGAATAAATTAATTACACCATATATATTCCTAAACTTGACTTATATTACTAATATATCATAAAATATACTCTATATTTTTTTCTCAGTGTTTTCTACAGTAGTCCACAAGACACATAATAAGACATTTATTTGAACTGAAAAATGAAGTTGTACTTATATTGGGAGGAAAAATCTGAGTGATCTTTTCTTAGTCTATTGGATTGAAGGAGATTGAAAAATGTTGTAACAGATGATAGCCTCCCCTTACACTTCATGTTGGTTTTCTGAAGTGAAACCTACTACTTTCCCCCTGAAACTTATTCACAGTTGGCTGAGTCTGGGATCCTGGGGTATGCTAAGGTCCATGCTGCAGGGTGGCCTCAAGATGCTGCTTATAATTCAATGATGTTGTCTATAATGAAATACTTTATGAGAAAAAGTAAATGGCTTTGGTCCTGTCCTTTGCTGGTGATATTAATCAGAATGGTCAGCAAAGTTACATACCTATATGAAGATCTGAGTTTGGCCAAAAACGTGTCAGCTGAATAATGGGTTATTATACAAGGAGCAAGCTTTTTTCCACTTACTGTAAAAGCAGTAAAATTCCTCAAGCTCAGTGTTCCTCTCTTGCAATGCAGTTTACTGCATGGGCAAGTTTTCATCTCAGCTCACTTGTGTCATTGTCCTACTCACTCTCTGTAGGTCTTGGAAGGCACAGGAAACTGCTCCAGTTACTGCATTTTTCCATAAATAATAAAGTCCTTTACCTCTAACCCAGGAATCTTTTTTTTTTTAACATCTTTATTGGAGTATAATTGCTTTACAATGGTGTGTTAGTTTCTGCTTTATAACAAAGTGAATCAGTTATACATATATGTATGTCCCCATATCTCTTTCCCCTTGTGTCTCCCTCCCTCCCACCCTCCCTATCCCACCCCTCTAGGTTGACCCAGGAATCTTGTATCTTCTACGACTATCTATGAAACAGTAGTAGGTAACTTGTTAGATTGGCATGTGGTAAAATCCCAGGTCTTTCACAGTTCTTGACAATTTCCTGATATAATGGAGTATCTTCCAGTTCAGCCTGAATAATGGCCACAAGGGGTGAACGTGAAATAAAACTTCCTGCATTAAGATGCATTAAACTTCCAGTTTAACAACCAGGACTAAGAAACAAGACCACCTACATTAGCATGACAACTATTTGCTCCAGAAAATTTTTACTCAGATAACCTACGTAATCCAGTAAATAATTTCATTGTGTGTGTCAACAATTTTCCAAAATTGACTGCTTATATTAGCCTGCTTCTCAGGGCACTAGTTCCCTCAAATGAGCAAAGTATTTTCTTATTAAACAACTCTTTACTTATCCAAATTTGCTTCAAGATCCTCCAACCTGAAACTTATACAGTTTGCCCAATGGAGTTCAGATTTTCCACAGTGAAATACCCACCATAAACTACTCAAATCTAGACCCCAAGTCTCCATAAAATTCTCAGCCTTCTCTTGTTGAGACACTATTAAGACTCTATTGAGTTGGTCCTCTTCCTTCATGCAGGAGGTAGTAAACTTGGATCTGTATGATTCATCAGGTTATTATAGAGTGCATGTGTCTGTGTGTATGTGTGTGTGTGTGTGTGTGTGTGTGTGTGTGTGTGTGTGTGTGTGTATGTGTAGGAGTTCTGGGGTTAACAGTATTAATGATTACTTTCAGATATCTTTACTTCTACTAAGCTTCAAAACAACTCTATTAGGTTCCATTTTTTTAATCTTTTGGGTTTTCTTTATATACTTCACTAAATAATTAGCATCCATATTTTTAATTTCTTGCAATATTGCCAAATGATATTAAATTTCTCTGAATTATCTTCAGTGTGTTACATGAAAATGCACATTAAACACAAGCTAAACAATGTGAAAAAATGATGGATTGCTAGTACAGTGTCAATGAAGCGCTTGTGTCAAATGATTATTTGGCATCATATAAAATAAATGTATAAATTAATTCACGGAATGATTTGTTTTCTCCATTAAACTAATATTATACAATTATGAAATTTTAAAAATCACTGAATAAACTACTTTCAGAAAAAATTATTTGTCCACCAAGAGCTTAATTTGTTTCATTTGTATCCAATATTATCTACAGAATTCAAGGAGAATGTATCCGCAGGATTCTGGCTTTCCTCCACTTCATATTTGGCAATATGAAAAAGCTGTAAAAGCCAGCAATGAAGAACTACATAATTTAATATTATATATTTTGAATTACCAAGTCTTAATTTTTTCAGAGTTGTCATATTATATAAAATCTACCTGGTAATTTATCTTTTTTTTGAAGTCAGTGGTTGTAGGAGGATGATTTCATTATTTTTACCAATGTGCAATCAAATGCATAGTCTCGCCATATAAATTCTCTAGACCAGATTTTTCTTTACAATAGTCCAGCTTGCTTTAACAGAAATAATGTGGTTATAGCTCTTTCTCTAAGTATGCTAAGCTTTGATTATAGGCTGCAGCAGAAATGTCTTTTACTACTACAGAAAAATGTGTAAATACAATTTGGAAGGTCAATAACTTGAAACAGGGAATATATCTGCTACCTTTCAGCTAAGTAGATTTAAGAAGACATTCAAATAAGTTAGATTAAATTAAAATTTGTTCATCCCCAATTTTAATGAATATTTAATAATGAATAAAGATGACATTTTTTGTTGTTGCTGGGAGGGAAAAAAGGCAGTAAAAAGCCCTTCAATAATCTTTCCACTTTGTAAAACAGTACCAATTCTGTCATCCCAGGCCTAAGCTTATTTAGTAATAATTATGTAGCAAAAAATAAAATTCCACTTAGCCTCAGTGTCAAAGAAATGAAAATAAATTAACCGTAAAATACAAAATTATCAACATCACTAATTGAATAAAATTTTAAAAAGGATTTTCCTTAACATATCTATATTTATATCTATATAGAAATGTACTCTTTTTAGTCAAGAGGAAAAATGGTATGTTCTAGTGGTAAATATTTCAACCCAGTTTTATGTATTATAAATTACTATTTGAAATTCTAAATCATGTATGGGTAATGAATGTTGACCAAATCAGGTAATATTGGAAGAAGTAAGCCCAATAATCTGATGAAACGAGCAAACCTATAGATTATTGATGATACAGACAATGTTTGATATCTTATCAGATAAGTGTGCTGGAATGACACAAATCCAAATAAAAAGCCTGTTCAAAGTCAAGGAGTTAGTAGAGTTAGATAGAATCACACAGACCCATTCTAAGTACTCAGATCAAGTAAATATCTAGGACAGCAGCATAAGCTTGAAAGGTCAGGCAGATAGTGGCTTTCCATGTAAGCATGCTAGGTAGAAGATCAGAAAGTCAGGGGTGAAGAGATTACATAAAAGTATAGTTTATAGCTTATATCTAGCAACAGAAAGAAGCAAGTATCTAAGAACAGAGAGATTTGCTTACAAGGTTTGGTAATTCAGTGTTGTTCTTTTTACTCTAGGATTATATAGAAATACAGTAAGTATGCATGAAGTATAATGTTTATTATACATTATACTTCAAAAAAAAGATAAATTACCAGGTAGTATATTATACATGAACGCATGTTTCCTCTTAAAAAAATCTATGTAGAAAGAATGAGCAATGTGAATTAAGAAACAAAAAGAGAGGAGGGAATGGGTAATGAGAAACTCATCCCACAGATCCAGATATCAGGCATAGGGAACAGTAGCAAGAACTATTTTTCAAAATGGGTCAGTGTTTTTTGAAGCAAGAGAACATTATATTCTCTTCAAGGATTCCAGAACCATGGTTAGAGTATGGGTGAGAATAATTATGGGCAAATGGGCATGCCTTCCAGGTAGAGTACTGCAGAGTGAAAGTTGGGTTTGCCAGTGTATTATTTGCTAATGTTCAGAGTAGTTTATTGATTTCTGCTTAGAAGCCAAACTAATTTTTAGGTTTTCAAATACCATTTTTGTAAAATGTAAGTAATTGGAATATCTAAGTTCTGCTCATAATTCTAAGGAGAGCTCAGTAGAAGTATCTCCTATAATGGGGTAAAATACAGGTTATCATCCCAAGGACTAGGGAAATTACCTCCAGGGTGGTAGAAATCAGAGGAACTGAAAGAAAATTCTAAATTGCAAATCATTAGGAACGTAAGTTATGTGTGGTAAAATAAACTTAAAAGTCAGGACTGTGAGGTTGGCAAAACTGACATTAAAAAATAAATCAAGAAAACAAAAGCTCAGAATGTGGGGAACAAATCAGGATGAACAGTATAAAAGAGGTTCAGGCAAGTGATTTCATGAGTAAGCACAAGAAAAATATTAGAGGTCCATTTTTAGATTTGTCAGCTACATGGTGTAGGAGTATGCTGGATAGATCAAAGGAATCATGCATAACTGGATAGAATGTGTGGCAATATGTCAAACTTTATTCACACAAAAGTGTAACATGTTGGAGTCTCACTTTTATACCTCCTCCCTGGAGGCCAAGGTATAACATATCTTAGATCTGAAAATTCTAATAATTATGGTATTACAAAATTGAACTCCAGGTTTTGAGTTCCAAAACTATTAGTAAAAGCATTTGATAAAATTCATCATCCATTTATGGAAAAAACTGTCAACAAAGTGGGTATAGAGGGAATGTACTTCAACATAATAAAAAAGACCCATATTTAACAAACTCACAGATAACATACTTAACAGTGAAAAGCTGAAAGCTTTTCCTCTAAGAGCAAGAACAAGACAAGGATGCCCATTCTAAATACTTTTGTTCAGCCTAGTATTGGAAGTCCTAACCACAGTAATTAGGCAAGAAAAATAAATTAATAAAAGTTATACAAAATATGGAAAGGAAGAAGTAAAACTGTCACTATTTGCAAATGACCTGATACTATATACAGAAAATCCTAAAGATGCCACCAAATACTGTTAGAACTAATAAAACAGATTCAGTAAAGTCTCAGGATACCAAATCAATATATATAAATTCAGTGGTATTTCTATACACTAATAATGAACTATCAGGAAAGGAAATGAAGACAGCAATCCAATTTACAATTGTATCAAAAAGAATTAAATACTTAGGAATAAATTTAACCAAGGAGATGAAAGACCTCTGCCCTGAAAACTAAGAAACTGATGAAAGTAACTGAAAACAACACAAATAAATGGAAAGCTATTTGGTGTTCATGGACGGGAAGAATTAATATTGTTAAAATGTCCATACTACCAAAGCAATCTACATATTTAATACAATCCCTACCAAAATTCCAATGGCATATTTTACAGAACTAGAGCAAATAATTCTAAAATCTGTATGCAACCACGAGAGATCTCAGATAGCTAAAACAATCTTGAGGAAGAAGAATAAACCTGGAGGTATCATGCTCCCTGATTTCAAACTATACTACAAAGCTATAGTATAGTACTGGCACAAAAACAGACACACAGATCAATGGAACAGAATTGAGAGCCCAGAAATAAACCTATACATATATGGACAGTGAATGTATGTCACAGGAGCAAAGAACATACAATGAAGAAAGGATAGTCTTTTTCTTTGGAAAGAGTGTTGGGAAAACTGGACAGCCACATGGAAAAAAAAATGAAAATAGGCCACTATCTTATACCATACAGTAAAATTAACTCAAAACTGCTCAAAGACTTGAATGTAAGACCTGAAACCATAAAATTTTTATGAAAAAACAGGCAATAACCTCATTGACAGCAGGTTTAGCAATGTTTTTGTGGATGTGACTCTAAAGAGATGGAAACAAAAGCGAAAGTAAACAAATGGGACTACAACAAACTAAAAAGCTTCAGCAAGTCACAGGAAACCATTATCAAAGATAAAAGGCAACCTTCTGAATGGGAGAAAATACGTGCAAATTATATATTCAGTAAGGGGTTAATATCCAAATTACATGAAGAACTTGTACAACCCAACAACAAAAAATGATACAATTGAAAAATGGGCAGAGGATCTGAATAGACATTTTTCCAAAGAAGACAAACTGATGGCCAACAGGTACATGAAAAGATGTTCAACATCACTAATTATCTCAGAAATGCAAATCAAAACCACAATGAGATGTCACACCTGTTAGAATGGCTATCATCAATAAGACAAGAAATAACAAATATTAGAGAGGATGTGGAGAAAAGGGAACCCTCATACCCTATTGGTCAGAATGTAAATTGGTGCAGCCACTATGGAAAACAGTATGGAGATTTCTTTAAAAATTAATAATAGAACTACCAAATGATCCAGCTATTCCACTTCTGGGTATTTATCCAAAGAATATAAAAACACTAATTCGCAAAGATCCATGCACCCTTACATTCACTGCAGCATTATTTACAATAGCCAAGATATGGAAACAACCTAAGTGTCCATCAGTGGATGAATGGATAAAGAAGATGTGGTATATATATACAATGGAAGATTAGTCATAAAAAAATGAAATCCTACCATTTGTGACAACAAGGATGACACTGAAGATATTACACTAAGTGAAATAAGTCAGATGGAGAAAGACAAATACCATATGATTTCACTCATATGTAGAATATAAAAAAGAAAAACAAAGAAACAAACAAAATAAAATAAAACAAACTCATAGATACACAGATCAGATTAGTGGTTACCAGAGGAGAAGGGAATTGGTGAGTATGCAAAATGGGTGAAGGAGGTCAACTGTATGGTGATGGATGGTAACTAGACTTGTGGTGGTGATCACTTTGTAGCATATACAGATGTTGAATTATAATGCTACACACCTGAAACTTATATAATTTTTAAGTCATTATATATTATATATGAATATAATTAATGTGTGCTTATTTTAAGTAAATAATTGTGTGCAGAATATTATGTGCATTTTTTTCTTTTAATGCTTAAAAATTTTGGTGTGAATATCATTATTATCCTCATTTTAAAGCTGAAGAAACTCATCATTAGAAAAATTTTAAACATCTGACAATGTCAAAGAGCTAATAAGTGGCATGTGGCACAGGATTCTATTCCAGGACTATTAGACTGAGCTCTTAACTTCTCTTTAGTATTATAATTTTACATTAAAATTTTATTGTATTTTTATCTATAATTCTTTGGGCTAAGAAAGATAAACCAAGGGAAGTAAGAATCACAGTAAGAAGTAACCTTTGTGTTTCAGCCAATGAAATATTTGTTCTCATTAAAAAATGTCAGAGTTGATGTCACATTAAATTATCTGTATACTGGAATTAACATAAAAATCATCATTTAAAGTAACTTCATGTATTATTTTTAGTTTTTTTTTTTTCAAAAAGATTGGCTGAGCCAATTTTCTATTACTGCTATAAAAAGAAGTAAAACATCTATTCAGTAAATATGAAACCATACCAAGAAAACCATAAACATACATTTTGGGGTTCAGAGAGATGCTCAAATTCATTAACTTAGCATCAAGGATATTGTCTTTCTGAGCTTTCCAGACACAATATAAATAATTAAATACATTTTAAATAATTAAAACTACAGAAGATACTTTTTATGTTCAAAATGTTATTCTCTCTCCTAAAGTATACAAAGACTTAAAAATGAGGAATTAGACAAATAAACCTCTGAGTCCTTTGTCAGATTTTTGTTTTAAGAAGATGTGCAAAAGGGACCTTAGAATACATTTATGTATCTCAAAGGATTACAAAGAACAAATTTATGCACATGAAGGGATCAGCTAGATTTAGCTTGTGTTAAGCATCACTTCTGGTGTTATGATGGATAAAATATTTGGGTTATTAAGGTGTGGAGGATGTGTAAATTAGATTTCCATCATTTTTTACAGTCTACTAAGCAATGTGATGGGGAAAAAAGTATACCCACAAAATCAATAAATATATTACACATACAGATATTGCAATATCTTAGAGCATTTTTCCCCAGTTCTAAGACTTCTAATACTTTAAATTATTTTAATATTGCTTTAGTTATTATTTGTTTGGTACTTACTATGTGCTATATGCTTTTCATATCATATCTTATTTAATACTAATCAAAATCCTATGAGGTCTACTATTAATTTTTTGTCTTATACCACACTTTTATTTTTAATTTTGGAAAGCATTTTATATGTTTAGAAAGAGTGGTTTCACATTTCTAAAGGAAGCTAATTCTAGCTTAAAAAATCAAAGGTTACAGTAAGTGCAGGAATGGAAAGTAATTTTCAACAGCTCTTAGAGAAGAAACCAGTAAGCAGGTGATTCCATCAGCTGGGAAAATAGATGGTTTCTACATATGTGCATAATAGTGCCTCATCCTGAAAAACAACAACCTCAGAGCATGGTATTATCTTACTTTCCTAAATGTAAATATCATCTCTCTACTTACATGTGTGTATGTTCCATAGACAAACCAATGTTATACAAACTTCATTGAATCTATCATCATTTGTGTGTTTATTTTTTTTTCTTTAATTGGTTATTATTCCTGTTCTCTGAATTTAGTGTTGTGTCAAAATTTCATATTTGATTAAACATATTCATATCTTCAAAGTATTTAAATAATTATAACCAGCTTATAAATTATGGTTCCCTCAGGAAAATGTAAGAGCTGTTCCAAATGTGAGTACTATTACAAATAATTATAGATGTACAAGGTATATTTTTATCTAAATGGACTTTTGTGTGCTAAGTAGGCCTACACAACCTGTATATATCTTAAAGGACATATTTGTCAAACTTGTCCAGATATTCTGAATTCAAATTATAGCTAAAATTGTTAGCTTTTTTTACTGAATATTTAGGATGATATGATATTGTATAATATATATTAAATTGTGAAAATTGATACAAACTTTTATTAATCTTGAAAGCAGTCACTAAAATTCTCAGTACAAAATTTAATTCTTACCTTATCTTATTTGTGACATGTATAAAAAAAAGAAAAGAAGAAGAATTCTAGTTAATATTCTGGACAGAAGTGAACAGAACTTAAGTATAACCAATTAATATTTTCCTGCTCTTTTTATTCTCATTTCAAGGATGTCATGTCATTATATTAAATAAAACCATTTAAACATTTTAGTTGAAAAGAATATCATAGCTTATTCCTTACCAACATATTCTATTTGGATATTTAGATACTTTGAAAGAAAAAGACAAAAGGAAAATAAGAGTATCAGAAAGAAAATTAAAGGTAAAAATAGAAGCTCTGTAAAGCTTGAATTCCAGTCCCAACTAAACCAATGAGTATTTAAATTCTCTATCATACAATAGATAAAAATTGTGTAAATCCTAAGCTATTCTATGACCCAGATGGATGTTTTTACAAAGCTCAAAATTCTTTACATTTCTATCAACATTGTGACAAAATTGGCCAAACTTCTGCCTGCTAAGCTATGTCAAAATTCTCTATAACCTCTGTACTTTAATCCTGACAAACCCATTGACATCTTTTTTTTTCTTCTCTTTTCAGAGGGAGGAAATTTGGACCTGGAGAGATTCTGACTTGAGTGTTAGCTGCAGAACTACTCCTAAAAATTGGGCTTCCTGAGTTCTAATCCATCCTTTCTACTATGATATGCTTACATTTAGGGGTTCACAAAACCCACTATATGGAGCAAAAATGTTAGATTCTAAATATAATATAATAATAATTATGAAAATAGAATAAGCATTAATGTAAAGAGCAGGGCATATACATTTAGAAATAAACTAATAATGTATCTTGGTTTTGCTTTGATATTTCATGTTTCACAGGATACATTCTAGGTCTATTCCAAAGAATAACAGTGAAATAAACTTCAATTTAAATATAAACATTAATGAAGAAAATAGATAAGAATTATTTGCAAGATGTCTCTCCTCTGTGCTCCCACAGCACACTTTATACAACTAATAAAACACTCATTATTTTTATTGTAATTATGCTTACAGTATCCCTCTAGATAACAAGCCTCTAGAGGACAAGTACTATATTTTATTCATTTCTGTGTCACAAGTTTCTGGTACGGTGCCATTATACAATTAGGCACTAAATAAATATTGTTCAATACATACATGAAGGACACTATGTTCAAAAGCATATGGGTGTATCTCTTTCACAAACATGTGTGTGATCTGCAACGTGAATTCCTAAAATATGGCAAAAATAACTTTTCTAGCTAAGCTTATGCTGCTTAGATGAGTGAAATAGCACACTTTGAAGGTTCTTTTGCTTTCTGGAAATAAATTATTGTATTCCTACTGAATTTAAACTTGAATCTTTTAAAGATGGTAGTTGAAAGCCCAAATACCAATTATATTTTTAAAACAGGTAAATGAATTCCTGGAGATCTCACCAAGACCCTTAAGGATCCTTGTTAAGTGCATGGCAAACTTCCTTCTTGGAAAAACAAAAGGCAGTTCTAGTGTTTTCCTTGTGAATACCCAAGTAACAGGCTCAATAGATGGATGATCCAAGCAGTTGGCACAGCTGCTATGGCTAATCTAACTAGAATTGATTTATAATCTAGAGTTTATTTATAGTAACTGATTGATTCAACAAGTGTTTCCTACATGCTGTTTTCTGAGCTGGAGCCCAGGAGATCAAATTGAGTAACTTGCAGTTTATGTCCTGAATGAGCTGTCATATTGCAACAAGAATGATAGCTCAGTTATTATTTGTATCATTAAAATACATCATTTCAGGGTGGTAAGAATGCCATTGGTGTTTTCATATTTCAAAGTGGTCAACATACTTTTGAAAATCAATAATTTATTTTATACATCGATTACTTCTCCAGTGATAGCTACTTAGGAGATTTTTTTTTTTTTTTTGCGGTACGCGGGCCTCTCACTGCCGTGGCCTCTCCCGCTGCGGAGTACAGGCTCCGGACGCGCAGGCTCAGCAGTCATGGCTCACGGGCCCAGCCGCTCCGTGGCACGCGGCATCCTCCCGGACCGGGGCACGAACCCACGTCCCCCGCATCGGCAGGCGGACTCTCAACCACTGTGCCACCAGGGAAGGCCAGGAGATTATTTTTGATCATTTTTTAAAAAGTTTTTCCCATAATCCATCATATAAAGTAACACCTAGGAAGAGTCATAGATCTTTCTTATTTCTCTAAAATGATATTTTAAATCTATTTGTAGTTTCTCAGTAGGGCCATTTTATTAGTAATATGTGTCCTCATTTCCCTCAAAACTCAGCCTGAGGCAAGGGCTATGCTATTGGGTTGGCCAAAGATTTTGTTTGGTTAGTGAATAAATTGTTCAATGAAAATGAAAAATGTCTTTTATTTTCGGGCCAACCAACTTTTTGGCCAACCCAATATTTTGGGAAATGATCTTGTGGAACAGTAGTGGGTTAGTGGGAAGACTGAAACAGGAAGGAAGAAAAAGCCTATCCAAGGGTAACTTTTCAAGTTGACCACTATGGTAGGAAAACTAGCCTCATTCCCACTGGCTAAACTCTGAGGATCTCTATACAAATAATCTCAGAATTATCTGTCCCAAGGACAAAAGGGATATCCTTTAGATTTCAACACCTATTAGTCAAAGGTTACACCATGAGGTAAAATCCCAGAGCAAGAAGCTAGAGATACATGATTCATCTAAGCAAATTGCAATTAGGTTATATTTGCTGGTTTCCATAGCCATTTCTAGAGTAAAAAGGTGAGCTGAGAGGACATGATTTAGGGCATAAGTGGTATCTGATATGGTCACTGAAGTTTTCACTTTATATTTGAGAATACTTCCAAACATAGGTGGCTCTGCTTACATATGTTGCTGCATGAGCAGAATGTTGATTTCTGATGATGGACAGATTTACTTCCAGAAAATATAATAGTACTGGTTCTCTTTCTAATAATGGAATGTCCAATTACTGGGTTCATAAATATTGGATTTTATCATTTTTCCAGCTGTGTACATGCATTCCTGTTCCCAAATGCTTTGCAAACAAAAAAGCAGGAAAAATATGTACATATTTTTATTATTCAATAGCTCTGTTCATACATACTCATGTGCCAGATGCAGAACACTGAAGTAATGTAAGTAAGTAAATCTATGCAGTTCTGTCTTAAGTACTTCTGTTGACTGTGCCAACCTTACACAGACAGAACTACTACTTATGTAAGCCCAACAATATTCAGGGGCTTGTGAGAGGCCCCATCCTCCAGGGAGAATGGCAATGAGACTGTGGAATCACTTTGCTGAAAAGAACTTTTGTACAATTTTGCTTGAGTTGTTAGAATTTCAACTTTACCTTTATAATAAGAAGCATTTCTTAGAACTTATATAAAAACATTCTCTATCTCCAGTCCCCGTATGATAAGATGTCATGGACAACTATTCCCTTCTCAAAATGTCTTCTTGGTAGTGTCTGTGAAATGACAGATTTCCTAATAAGCACTTAGGGGGATTTGAGAAAAACTTATCACATTGGGCATAAATTCTAATGTTGTGAAAACTACATCAGTTCTGGCAGGCACCAATAACTCAAATTGAGAATTTTACTCATATTCAGCTTGGTTCAATATGTGTATAACCTGGAAATATCTACCATAATGACACAAGCCTTGCTGGTACCCAGGCACTAATTTATAGAAATTATCTGAGAAAAGAGCAATATTGAGAAGCATGATTATTTTTTAATTCCAAGAGTATGTTTGTGCCTGGAAAGTTAAGGTATAAATCTCCTTTTCTTATGTTCCATTACCTGGTTGCCCTCCACTTTCACTAGCTAAAGATTTGGGGAAATTTTTACATTAAATATATCATCTCTGCAATAATAATTGGTTATTCGTCTTCATACCCTCTGAAAGCAACTATCCTTTACCTTCTGGAATCCAACGGCCACTAGAGGGCTACCATTAGACATACTCTGTTGCTTGTTGAAGGCCCTTACCTTACCAGAAATGCTACAATAATTTAAAGATGCATTATGTTGAAAGGAGGCAGAGAGAAATATGAAAATTGATCTTTATTTTGATCTTTCATAGCCACCATAATTTTTCCTCTGAGAGTGTATTATACAAACAATAATGTCACTTGCAAACTATCAAAGATACATTTTCTCTCGGACTTAACCAGTGATTGCCTTCTAGACTGAAATTTCCAAGTGCCATTATAGGTTGTGAATAGCTGGTATATATATAAGTGGATTCTAAATAAGTAAACAAATTATCAATCTGCTAAAAACTCAAGAGTCCCTATATACAGTACATGATATATGCTATAGGGGAACCAAAAGAAGAAATTATGTAGTCTCTATTTTGATGTAGCCATCAATCTAATGAAATATTGTGAAAGGTGGAACAAATAAGTAATACAAATTGGTACTGATTATAACTGCAATGGGGGTTGCAAAAAAAAAGCAAAAGAACAGTGAATGTAAGAAGTAGTACATGAAGAAGTTAGATATTAATCTGGGACACAGAGAATGAAGTTCCAATTAAAGTAAGAAAACACCTAAAGTCTTAAAAATTAAAAATGCAAACAGCCCGTGAACGGGGAGAATGTATCAATATATACTGAGAAAAAGAGGTGTGTTGCTGAGTAATCTTTCCAAATAGGGCAGTTCCAATGCAGTATAGAATAAAAGTGAATAATTACCAAGTAATAAATTTATAAAGTCTTAAAAGCCAGACAACAAAACTCATACATCTTCATACAGGAAGTGATAGGTTAAAGCTTGTTTAGAGAAAAATATTTTACTAGTGGTTTCAGATAAATTGTCCTAAGAAAATTCTATCAGGGAGCCTGTAGAATAACCATAGGATGGAGTTATGAAAATGAGAACTAGGACAGTGAAGAGAGAATAGACAGGTAAAGTACACTTCCAAGGATGCTGCAAGGAAAAACACTATATCAATTTTATCTAAAAGTATTACATGAAAGGAAAGAAAGAAAATGATGGAAAGATCTCTAATTTTTAATAATCAGGAAGGAAGAAGTGTGCACCAATGAATTATGTAGGGATAACTAAAGAATAAAACTAACTGGGGCAGGAAATACATTAGTTCAACTTTGGAATATGATCATCTTGGGCTGAGAGCAAGACATATAATTAGAAATGTCCTCAAGGCTTTTGGAACAAACAGAATAAAAAAGTAAATACCAGAGAAGAACAGGAGTTGTAAGTTTGCACTACATCAGCACCATTGGGAGAGTAATTGAGTGTTTCCAACTACTAGGAAAGGATTTAGTACAGAGCAAAAATTTGCTAAGAATAAAATCTTGAAAAACAGTCACAGAAAAAGACAGAAGAAGAATGGTCAGAAACAGATAGGAAAAATAGAAGAATTCGTAGAAAAAGAAGAAGAAAAGATTTTAAAAAGTAAGGATTTTAAAAAGGCAATCAGCCTTAATGAAACATACTTCCTTTCACATTATGCTTGAGAGTTTAAAAGTCACAGCTATTTGCCATGTGAGCTTTTATCATAACAGCATTGAAAAAGGTGAAAGTGGACTGCCTCTTGATTTTAAACAACTGGCAAACCCAAAAGCAGGAGTTCCAGTCAACTCTTGAACATCTGTACCCTTAGAAAATGAAAAGAAAATGTTTAACTAAGTTATGCCCACACCCGCTTCCCAGTCCCCACCTTAAATTAGATACCAATTTACTGTATCAAGCAATGAATGAGGATTTGGTACTTGCTTGAAACTGCTGTGTAGAGTATGTAGGGTAATTATTGAGTCTAATTCTGAATTATATTGTATACTGTATATCTTATAAACCCCACCTGCCCCAATAATTAAACAAAGAATCAAAGAAAAATAAAACAATTATGGAATTGCTGTAGGAGGAATATCTGGACTATAAGCAACTGAGCAAGTCTCATTAAAGCCATGGCAAACGACCAGATAGAGTTTTAAAGACTGGCAAGGAAGACTGTGTTCTTTACATTCACATTTACTGGATTTGGCTCACCAGAGTTTTAATCTCAGGCAAACAGCTTGCTGCATCTTTGCTTAATACCTTCTAGGTGGAAACTAATTTTACTGTTGACTAGGTAGGAACATATTTGAGCTTGTACTACTATTTAAAGGGACAGAATCCAACTTTTTTGTTCTTTACCAATCATTTAATACTCAGATATATAATTACATTTATATAGATATTATATATGTATAATTATATTATAAAAATATATGTATATTATATCTATCTATAAAATGGTCCTTTCAAAGAAAATCCAGTCATAGATAGTCATAAATATCTATTTACTTTGATGGGAATAAAAGAAAGAAATAAGATCCCTGAAATTTTATTTTTGGAATGACACAGTATCAAAATTCAACACCCGCCCCCCCACACACATATACATTTATTATCTTTTTGTAGACTGTCAAAACACAAAACTTTTCTCAAGTAAACAGATCTGGTGCTTCTCTTTTCTTTCCTATGCTTTGCTTTCTTTTCCTCCTTCTAACCTAAATTGCTCTGACAGTTATGGGCCAGTTACATGGCAAGTGTTCAACTTCACAGTGTGCTAGGTATCGATACAATGCATATTCTCAGTGTAAGTTGTTTTTTGTTTGTTTACTGTTTATTAAAGGCAAAATTCTGAATGTTTATAAAAGAACCAGAAAAGAAAGAAATGTCACACCATGTACAGTCCCCAGATGAAAATGAAGTGACACCACCAAATTCATTTTTATATCATCACATCTCTATGATCAAAAGAAAAAAGAAAGAAAAAAAGAAAGGAGGGTGGTGGTGGTGGTGTGATGAATTGGGAGATTGGGATTGACATGTATACACTAATATGTATAAAATAGATAACTAATAAGAACCTGCTGTATAAAAAAATAAAATAAAGTTCAAAATAAATAAAAAGAAAGGAAGGAAGGAAGGAAGGGAGAAAGGGAGGGAGGAAGAAAGAAGGAAAGAAAGAAAGAAAGAAAGGAAGAAAAACTCTGCCAGCTGACAATGAAAGAAAAATTTATATTTGTCAAATCCTTCTTTTTATAATCTCTCTAATTTTTGCACTTACCTATAATCTCAAAAATATAATAAACTCTTTTACTATAAAGACTCTTAAATGCTTTTTATAATTCAGCATGCAAACCAAACTTCTGGTAACATACAATATGCTAACCATACATTTTTGGATTTATTTTGACTTAAATTTGAAAATTTATAATGTTTAAAAAAGAGATACAACCTAGTGTTTATAATCAAAGTTTAATAAATGTTAGTTGAAAAACTGACTGAATAAATAAATGAATAAAGCTTTGGGAATTTTACTTTGATAATTATCAGTTTATTCTTTATTCAAATTAGGCTTTTATAGAACTACTTTGTAAATATCTAAACTGAAGTCATCAGTAAATAAACAGCTTTACATCTTTAGAGAAAACCACTAAGTTACTCAACTAATTAAATCAACTCATAAAGTAAAACAACTATTTCTCTATTCTATTTACTTTGATGCAAATGTTTCAAAGGTCCTCTAGGGCAGGAAAAATTTAATGTCTCTGTAACCCTAATCCTTACCACATAGTAGGGGTTTGCTAGTGAAGATTATAATGACATATCTGTATAATATATTGTTTATTCCCAGGTCCCCTTAAACTTGACAGGAGTGTTACTAACACCACCCTTTCCCCTTTTGGCTTCAAGTGTAGAAGGTTTAATCGGCCTCTTCAGTTCATGTCGCATTATCATCATTCACAAAAGGCTCTTCTCTTGTTTGAATTAGTTGTTATCTTTCCCTTTAACCCCATACGCAGTCCCGTTTCTCTTTGCCCTTTCCATAGAAAGATATTCTGATGGGTATTATATGTGTCATTTTGCATGTGTTTTTACAAATTTGGAGTTATGTTTTCATGCATATAATTTAAAAAGTACACATATCTCATTATGTTTCTTACTTTTATCTCTAATCACTCTTGTTTTTTTCCCCTATTGAATCTTCCTATTTTATTTTTAATTGTGGGAAAACATACATAACCATTTTTAAGTGTACAGTTCTGTGGCATTTTGTACATTCACAGTGCGCAGCCATCACCAACATCTACCCCCAGAACGTTTTCATCTCCCCACACTGAAGTCCTGTCCCTGTTAAACACTAACTACCCACCCCCGACCAACCTCCAGCCCTTGGCAACCACTGTTCAACTTTCTGTCTCTACAAATTTGACTACTCTAATACCTCAGAAGTGGAACCATACAATATTTGTCCTTTTGTAATTGGTATATTTCATTTAGTACAATGTCCTCAATGTTCATCAATGTTGTAGTATATGTCAAAATGTTCTTCTTTTAAAGGCTGATAATATTTCATTGTGTGTATATACCACAATTTGTTTATCCATTCATCTGCCCATGGGCACTTGAGTTGCTTCCTACTTTTGCCCATTGTGAATAATGCTGCTGTGAACATGAGTATACAAATATCTGTTCAAGTTCCTGCATCCACACCTTTTTGGGTATATACCCACAAGTGGAATTTCTGGATCATATGGTAAATCTACGTGTAATTTTTTGAAGAACCATCATACATTTTTTCACAGAGCTGCATCATTTTACATTCCCATAAGCATTGCACAAGGGTTCCAATTTCCAAAGCACTGCTTTTACATAAACATTTTTAAATTGAAGTGCAGTATACCTTTATAAAAGTACATGCAACATAAGTGGAAAACCTGATGAATTTTGTCAAAATGAACACACTATTTTAACCAGCATGCAGATGAAGAAAGAGGACATTGCAACTCTCCAGAAGCCCACTTCAAATTTCCCAGTTATGGGCCCTTCCCAAAGGTAAACTTTACTGTAATAACTAACTGCATGTATTATTTATTCTTGTTTTACAGTAAATATTCATTTGTGTCTGAACTCATTTACTAAAATTCTTGTTTGTGGTATAAATTTTGTTAAATATAGTAATAGTGTATTCATTTTCATTGTAATATATACACAAACATAATATAAAATTATGCATATATACTATATATGTGTATATGTATGTTTACACACACATACAAAATTTTATGGCTATACCAAATATGTTTACCCAGTCTAACATTTATAGAAATTTGGGTTATTTCCACTTTATTACGAACATTCTTTCTCTGGAATTCTTTCTTTTGGAATATATATATACTTTTTTTCTGTTTGTTATATGTATAGGGGTAGAATTGCTAGTTCACAGATAGGCAAATGTGAAGTTTATAGATACTTTGAAAAAGTTACCTGAAATAGTTGCTCCAATTTCATGCTTAATAGACAATTTAAGTATCTGTTACTCTAGATCATTGATAACATTTTGTACTGTCTTTGTAATTTTTTGCTTAAAAATTATATTTCTCAGATGAAAATTGTAGTCTGGCATCTTTTAATGCATTTATTGGCTAACTGGATGTTCTCGTTTTTTGAGTGCATATTCAAGTCTCTTGATCATTAATAAGTGTGTCTGTCTTTTTCTTAGGAACTTTTTTCTGGATATGAATCATTTGTCAGATATGTATATGACAAATGTCTTCTCCAGTTTCTAAGATTTGAATTTTTCCACTCTTAACTGTGTCTTTTGAATAACATGTGTTCTTAATTTTAGTGTAGTACAATATATGAATTTGCTCCATTATTATTAGGGAATTTTCTGTCCTATTTAAGAAGTTTTTTCTCATCAAAATTCACATGGTAGATTCCTACCTTTTCTTCTAGGAAAAAATAGTGTGTGTGTGTATGTGCTTTTCATTCTCTATTTTTCAGTCTATGAATCCTTGAAATAATATGATAATTAACTTTTATTAAATCTTAACATCTAGAGAGTATGTCTTCAAAATTATTCTTATAATTACACATTATCTTACCTATTGTTGACCCTTGTCAACAATTTACAATATAATTTTTTAAATCAGCTCATAAATTTTCACAAAAGAACAATAAATTAAAACTTGTGGACTTTAAGTGAAATTGTGTTTAATCTATAGATCAATTAACATTTTTATTGTTTCCAATCCATGAATATGGTATATACCTGAATCTATTTATCTCAGTAATTTTTTTTTGTTTGGTTCCTGTTTAAAGGTCATTACATAATCTGTTTGATTTTTAGATTTTCATGCATTTTACGCTATCATAAAACATCATGATACTTCAAAACCAACCCATATAACTATATGTACCTCCATTCCAATACTTCTAAGTACAACAAAATATTTTATGTATATATCCACCATGTTTTGCTTATATACTATTCCAGTTTGGTAAGGTAGTCTTCAAAACAGAGCCACATTTAATTGTACTCCAATAAATATTCTTGTATATATCTTTAAAAATCCAAATAATAATTTTCTTAATATCTCTACCTCAGATTACCATAACAGGATAGTATACCCTTAATTTTCCTAAAAGTTTCAAGATTGTACCCGCATACAAGTGTGTAAGAAAAATATGTAGTTTTAAGACCTTTCCTCTTCTTTGCCAGGACCTGAAATTAGTCATAGTCTATTTTTAAATTAATATCAGTAAAGTGATATTGATGGTTTATTTAGAATTTCCTTGAAAACTATTGTTACAAATATCCATTAATTTTCTTGTTAGTGTTTTATATTCCTTCTTCTTTAAACTACATGTTTATAATTTTGACCAATATTTTAATTGCTCTCTTTTTGGCATTATTTGTAAGAGTTTCTTGTATAGTGTACATATTTCTATTCAGAATTAAATGTTGGAAATATTCTTTTCAGTATATGCTACCTATGAAACTTACCTACAATATTTATCAGTAGTTAATTAATCTCTTCCAGGTTCTTTGATAACCTAAAATTCATAAAAATCTTGGTAAGGAAGATTGGGCATGTGAAGAGAAGTGAGTCTTGTAAATTAAGTACATTCAGGGAATTGATTTTTGGATATAAAATAAATTGCAAAATGTAACTACTCTTATTTGAAAAAGAATGGATATATATATATATATATATATATATATATAAAAATATATATAAAAATTTATACACACATGTGTGTAAAACTGATTCACTTTGCTGTACACCTGAAAGTAACAAATTTTAAATCAACTTTTAATGTAATCCAATAAAAATTTTTAAAAATTTAAAAAATGCAACTACTCTCAGAATATGTTTGCAGTGAAGAGAAATCTTACTGGGTATTTGAGGAAGAATTATGAAGACCAAGAGAACAGATTCCAACAGATCCTCAGAAATTTTTTCTTCAAGCTCCAGAGTGATTGGGGTGACATGAGTCTATCAACCATCAGCACAAAAAATAATTGTCATTTAAAAACAGGAAATTTGTCAGCTACTTCACTAAAACAAAGAATTAGAAGATTAACTACAGATGTAAGAACCCTGAAAGATGAGATTACTCATAGTCAAAAGAAAGGAGGCCATGTTCTTGCCCCCTCTCCCCCGCCAAAGTACACAAAATTGGTGGACTGATAAAATTGAATAGATAACAGTTGGCCAATGTGCGTCCTATAGTAGTTGCTCAAAACAGTAGTCAAAATGATGAAAAAGCTGGTGAAAAAACTGAGACTGGACTTCAGAAAAACACGGGCATCAGATAAACAGGGACAAGATCTAAGTGTTAGATATTTTTATTGTATTTTTATTGAATGCAACCATTGTGTCCACTGTCTGTGGTTTAAAGCAAGGTCAGCATAATGTATGATAAGCTTTACAAGCAAAGCTTATCACAATTGTGTAAATGACACAATTTTCCCACTGAGAAAATAAAAAAGTGTTGAGTTTTCCCACAGAAGAGTTAGAACAAGTTTAACAGCCTTGTGTGCCCAGCAAAAGGCACTGCTATTTGGAATCTTATAGTGGATAATAAAGGCTCAGGTAAAAATGCGGTAGCTGCCTATTCCCTGAGTACATGATTTTGTAACAATGAGTAAAAGTGCTGTCAATAGTTGCATTTAGTTTAAATTTTTTTATATTACTAATGTTTTAGATTTTATATTAACTCTGAGAAGAAACATAAAATTGGTTTGCCTACACCTGGCAACCCATACTATCAATATATTATCAATCAGTTGGACCAACACTATCACAGTATGAAGGAGTGGTAAATAGGCAGGTATTTTGTTACAATGATGACTTTTTGACAATTGGTAATGTTGTATTGCATGCCACCAATCATACCTAAGAATGGATTAGCACTGAATGACAGAAAAACAAAAACAAATTCCATAACATTCAAGTAATAATTTTATTGCAAATTGGCTATATGCCAAAAATATTTCACAAATAAACAGCTGGTCCTAGAGACAAAAGACTAACAAAAAGGGTCTCAACATTTTATTGGCCTTTTTGGTTATTTTAGGGAGAACATACAGTACTTGGGAATTTTGCAGTAGGCACTGTAATCAATAACTTTGGAGATGGCCATCATTGACATGAGAGCCCCTGCAGCAAGAAGAGTTAAGAGAAGTCCAGATACTTCAGTACCTTCTCTCCTTCATGTGCCAAGAAACTACAGATGTGTATGCAAAAACTCACAAGTGATCAAGAATACTGGATAAAGACTTCACAGGAGTTCATTTGTCTTTGGACTTATGAATTTGAAGACTTCTGCTGGAAGCTGATGCTAAACAATTGCTAGATCCTAATGAAGATTGATTGCTTCACTCAAAAAGAAGTCATGACCTCCAACCTGGCATCTTATTCTAAAATGGTGCCTTTTTTTACTTAAAATCTTATGACATGGAGAGTGTCCTGGGGAGATGGCAGCATAGGAAGCACTGGGAATCTGTCTCACCATCTAGACAACACCTGCACTGGCAAAATCTGTCTGATTTAACTCTTTTGGAACTGTCAAATCTATTAAAGATTTACAACTTCCAGGGAAAGACTTGGATGGTAAATTGTCATTAATTTTGGTCAATTTTAGTTCCTAGTACAGTAACTGCTACCCATCTTCCACCCACCAGCCCTATGGCAGGCAGTCATACACATGTTCCTGGAGCAGCCTGCATATAGCTTGCAGGAGCCCCTGTAGGCAATATGGACCCAGTCCTCCAAATTCAAGAAACTGTGCTCTGATTGCTGATTGCTGCTTTTGATCTCAAAGGTACAGACAAAGATACAGGTGGCCATTGTTTTTGCATCTCCTCCCATGTTGCAAGCCCCTCCTCCTCTGGCTGAAGTGACTTCCAGGGAATTAAAAGGTTCAGCTACCTTTTGCTCCACTCACTTCATTCTTTTTCCCCCTTTTGTGAGACAGACATTAAAGACTAGGACGTTCAAAAGCAACTACATAAACAGGGAAAATTAGAAATTCACTGTGCATGACCGGGGAAAGGTAGGTCTCAAAAAAAGACCTGAGAAACACTTTAATTTGCATCTTATACTGATTCACAGTCCAGAGAGAGCCTACAATGACAATACACACATACATATATACATGCATACAAAAACAAAAAATAGCAGATTCTGGTGAAGAGTGAGAATCTGATTTTCAGAGGTACCACATTGTTAGATTCAAATGTCAAATGTTCAACAAATATCATGAGGCACACACAGAAACAGAAAAATATGTCCCATTTAAAGAAAAAAATAAATCAACTGAAACTCTTCCTGAAAACAGCTGGTGGCAGATCTACTGCAAAAAGACTTTTAAGACAAGTGTCTCAAAGATGTTCAAAGTACAAAAGGAGGATGTGGAAAAAGTCAAGAAAATGATGTATGAACAAAATAAAGAGATGGATAACATAAAAAGAATCCAAAATGAATTCTAGAGCCCAAAATAACAGAAATGAAAAAATCACTAGAGGGATTCAAAGGCAGATTTGAGCAAGCAGAAAAGAATCAGTGATATTGAAGATAGGATGATGGGTATTATCATGTCTGGAAGAAAGAAATAAGATTAAAGAAAAGTTAATAAGCCTAAGGGACCTGTATGACACCACCAAGATCAATGTATACCTCATGGAAATTCCAGAAGAAGAAGAAAGAGAGAAGGGGCAGAGGGAATATTTGAAGAAATAATGGTTGAGAACTTCCCAAATTTGATGAAAGTTATGAATACAAACATCCAAGAAGCTCAACAAACTCAATGTAAGATGAACTCAAAAATACCTGCACCAAGACACATTATAATCAATCAGACTTTTGAAAGCTGAGGACAAAACGATTTTGAAAACAGCAAGAGAGAAGTGATTGTCACATACAAGGGATCCTCAATAAGTTGATCCACATATTTCTAATTAGAAACTTTGAACATATTGGCCCAATCTTCTAGTCTTTCAAGTGCTAAAAACAAAACAAAACAAAACAAAAACCCTTATCACCCAAGAACCGTATATCCAGCAAAACTATCCTTCAAAACTGAGGGAATGCAGTGAAAGCAGTGCTCAGGGGAAAATTCATAGCTATAAATGCTTATATTAAAAAACAACAAAGATCTCAAATCAACAACTTAACTTTACAACTTAAGGAACCAGGAAAAGAGAAATAAACTAAAAGGAAATAATAAAGATTAGAGCAGAGATAAGTGAAATACAGAATAGTAAAACAATATAGAAAATCAATAAAACCAAAATTTGGCTCTTTGAAAAGAACAACAAAATTGACAGAAAATCAAAGATATTAGGGAGTACTACGAACAATCAGGTGCCAACAAACTGGATAACCTAGATTAAACGGACAAGTTCCTAGAACCACAATACTTACCAAGACTAAATCATGAAGAAATAGATAATTTGAATACACTTATAACTAATAAGGAGATTGAATAAATAATCAAAAATCTCCCAACAAAGAAAAGCCCTGGATCTGCTGGCTTCATTGGTGAAAACCACCAAACATTTAAAGAAGAACCAATACCAATTCTTCTCAGTCCTTTTCAAAAACTTGAAAGGGAGCACTTCCTAACTCATTCTTTGAGGCCAGCATTACCCTAATATTAAAGCAAGAAAAAGACACTACAAGGAAAAGAACTATAGACCAATATACTTTATGAACACTGATACAAAAACTACTCAACAAATACTAGAAAATCAAACTCAGTAGTGTGCTAAAAGGATTCTACATCATGACCAAGTAAGATTTATTCCTGAAATGCAAAGATAGTTCAACATATACAAATCAATGAATGCAATACACCACATTAACAGAATGAGGGGAAAAAACCCACATGATCATTCCAATTTATGTAGAAAAACCATGTGACAAAATTTAACACTCTTTCTTGAAAAAAAATAAACACTTAATAAACTAGGAATAGAAGGAAACTACCTCAACACAATGAAAACTCTATATGAAAAACCCACAGCAAACATTGTACTCAATGGTGGAAAAACTGAAAGCTTTTCCTCTAAAATCAGAAGGAAGACACAATGATGCCCGCTTTCACCATTTCTATTTAACATAGTACTGAAAGTTGTAGCCAGAGAAATTAGTCAAGGAAAAGAAATAAGAAGCATCCAAATTAGAAAGGAAGAAGTAAAATGATCCCTGTTCACAGATGATATGATCTTATATGTACAAAATCCTAAGGATTCCACAAAAGAGACTGTTGGAGCTAATACATGAATTCAGTAAAGTAGCAGGATACAAAGTCAACAAACAAAAAATAGTTACATTTCTATACACTAAAAATGAACAATTCAAAAAGGAAATTCAGAAAGTTCATGTACTATAATATCAAAAAGAATAGAATAAAATACTTAGGAATTAACCAAGAAAGTGAAAGACTTGTACACTGAAAACTAGAAAATGTTGCTGAAAGAATAATTAAAGAAGGTATAAATAAATGAAAACATTCCATGTTCATGGACTGAAAGACTTAATATTGTTAAGGTGTCAGTACTACCCAAAGTGATCTACAGGTTCCATGTAATCCCTATCAAAGTCCCAGTGACTCTTTTTACAGAAATAGAAAATCCTTTCCTAAAATTCATATGGAATCTAAAGGCACCCTGGACAGCTGAAGCAATCTTGAGAAAGAATACAGCTGGAAGACTAACACTTGCTGATTTCAAAACTTACTACAATTTACAGTAATCAAAACAGGGTGGTGCTGGCATAAAGACAGATGTATAGACCAGCAGAATAAAATAAAGAGCTCAGGAATAAACCCTCACATATGTGGTCAAATGATTTTTGATAAATGTGCCAAAACCATTCAATGGGGAAAGGGCACTCTTTCAATAAATGTTTCTGGGAAAAGTGGATATCCACATACAAAAGAATAAAGTTGGACCATTTGAATATTACCTAACACCATATATCAAAATTAACTCAAAATGAATCAAAGACCTAAATGTGAAACCTAAAAGTATAAAACTCTTCGAAGAAAACCTAAGTCAAAATCTTCACAACAATGGATTTAGCACTGATTTCTTGGATATGACACTAAAGGCATTGGTAACAAATGGAAAAATAGACAAACTGAATTCATGAATTCATGAAAATTTTTTTTAATTGTATGTCCAAAGACACTATCAACAGAATAATAAGGTAACACACAGAATGGAAGAATATTTGTAAATCATATATCTAATAAGGGATTATTATCCAGAATATGTAGACTTTCTAAAATTCAACAAAAATAAACAATCTGATTTGAAAATGGAAAACAGACTTGAATAGATATTTCTCCAAAGAAGATATATAAATGCCCAATAAACACATGAAAAGAAGCTCAATATCACTAGTCATTAGGGAAATGCAAATCAAAACTACAATGAGATATCACCTTATACCCATTAGGATGGCTACTACTGAAAAATGAAAAAGAGAAAGAGTTGATTAGGATGTGGAGAAATCGAAACCCTTGTGAACCTTTGGTGGGAATGTAAAATGGTACTGTAGCTGTGGAAAACTGTGTGGTGGTTCCTCAAATCATTAAAAATAGAACTACCATACAATCTAGTCCAAAGGAAGTGAAGCAGTGTCTTGAAGAGATATTGTACACTCATGTTCATAGCAGCATTATTCACAATAGCCAAAATGTGTAAGGAACCCAGGGATCCATAAACAGAAAAATGGATAAGTAAAAATGTGAAAAATACATACAATGGAAGGGGAAAGGTGGTGGGGGGAGGGATACATTGGGAGTTTGGGATTAACATATACGCTCTACTATATATAAAACAGATAATCAACAAGGACCTACTGTATAGCACATGGAACTCTACTCAATATTCTGTAATAACCTAAGTGGGAAAAAAATATGAAAAAGAATATATATATGTACCTGTATAACTGAACCACTTTGCTGTACACCTGAAACTAACACAACATTGTAAATCAACTATACTCCAATACAAAATAAAAATTTGACAAAATACATACAATGGAACATAATTAAGCCTTGAAAAGTAAAGACATCCTAACATATGCTACAACATGGATGAACCATGAGAACATTATGCTAAGTGAATAGGTCAGTCACAAAAGGCAATGTATGATTCCAGTAATGCAAAGATGTTAGTCAAAATCAGAGACAGACAGTAGAATGATAGTTGCCAGGGGCTGTGGATAGGGGAAAATGGGAAGTTATTATTTAATGAGTATAGAGTTGCAGTTTTACAAAATAAAAAGAGTTCTGGAGATGAAAGGTGATGATTGTAACACAGTATGGATATATTTAAGACCATTGAACTGTACAATTAGAAATGGTTAAGATGGAAAATTTAATTTCTATGTATATTACCACAATAAAAAATGGAAAACAATCTTAGAGGCATTATGGCTCAATAAACTCACAGAAAAATAAAAATGGCACCTCTAATTAAATCTTAACCCAGGTCCCCAAAACAATACTTTAGCCAGTTTTAAATGTTCACCTATTAGACAAAGAGAAAGTCTTATCTAATTCTTTACCACCAATAACGGCCCATTGAGGGCCTTACCCACACAACTTGACACCTATAGTTTACTGATGAATCAGTTTGCTTCCAGGGTGGACAAATCCAATGGAATGTTTCATTCATAACGATGATAATGCATTACTGATAAAACAGCATTTGGACACTCAGTGTGGGTGGCACTGGAAGCACAGTAACAATAAAATATACCTTTACACAGACTCATGACCCAGCACTAAATATGTCTTAACTGCATGTTTTAACTGTAGGCCTTTGGACTACCCATGAATGGATTATAAATATGCATCCATGTAGGGTACCTCCATATAGAAAAGATTCTAAAACTGGTTCAATCATTTAAACATTGTGTTGCTATGCACACACCCATAAGAATCAAGCACATCTTAAGGGAAACATTGGACTAATAATATTAATAAAGTCTAGGCAGATATCATTTACATTATAGCCTACTGTATTCAAGTTTAATGTCTCTATGGTAATCACAAGAATCACAAGAAAGAATTGGGCTTCCCAATGAAAATCCTATTTTTCATGCATATAAAGTCTACTACTAACCTAAAAAACAAAATTCAAAAAATTCAAAAATAAAAAAGATTACCTGACTATACACACCTCTACCCAGGCTGAGGTTCTAGATACTTACCCAAGGTCACAGAGTTGGAAAATTACAAGAAATCTTTTTCTTCCTTTTTTTCAAAGAGTAACTGTATATTGGTCTACTATCTTTCCTGCCTGCCTTGGTATCATGAATGAATAAACAGTTCATATACTGCCTGCTTTGACTGCAGTTTATTTATGGACAGTTTATAGGACCTCAGCAGATGGACGAATGTATTGTTCAGAAGAGGACACATGGAGAAAGATGAACTTAGGTATGGATATTCCACCCTTTTCTGCCAGACATTTTGGTTATAATTACAAAATGGTAATCCTAGGGTCTTTTTGGAGCTCATCACTCTGGACAAAGAACAAATACCCTGACTTGTGTTCAATGAGCCAGCCACTAGGATCCCAGGTTCCAAGCCAAGGATGTGGGTGGGGTCAGGGGTATTGTGTTATGGACAGATCCTGCAGGAGACTTTTCAGCTGTCCTGGGAAGGGGCTCATAATACAAATTCCTCACAATTGGACATGTATCTTTCCAAATGACCCAGTTGAGTGAAATCTTACTGATGCCCCATTTCCAGGTGTGGAGTCAATCAGAAATAATGGAGTTACTTCTGTTTAGTGAAAGAGAAATAAGGATGGTTCTAGAGGTTCATTCACTACAATCACCACCCCTCCTTTCAGTAGGTAAACAAAAATATAGCTCAGATTTTCTGATGATGCCCATTCTAACTGGTGTGAGGTGATACCTCATTGAGTTTTGATTTGCATTTCTCTAATAATTGGTGATGTTGAGCAGCTTTTAATGTGCTTCTTGGTCATCTGTGTGTCTTCTTTGGAGAAATTTCTATTTAGGTCTTCTGCCCATTTTTGGATTGGATATTTTGATTTTTAATATTGAGCTACATGAGCTGTTTATATATTTTGGAGATTAATCCTTTGTCCATTGATTCATTTGCAAATATCTTCTCCCATTGTGAGAGTTGTCTTTTTGTCTTGTTTGTAGTTTCCTTTGCTTTGCAAAAGCTTTTAAGTTTCATTAGGTCCCATTTGTTTATTTTTGTTTTTATTTCCATTTCTCTAGGAGGTGGATCAAAAAAGAGCTTCCTGTGATTTATGTCAGAGAGTGTCCTTCCTGTTTTCCTCTATGAGTTTTATAGTGTCCGGTCTTACATTTAGGTCTTTAATCCATTTTGAGTTTATTTTTGTGTATGGTGTTAGGGAGTCTTCTAATTTCATTCTTTTACATGTAGCTGTCCAGTTTTCCCAGCACCACTTACTGAAGAGACTGTCTTTCTCCATTGTATATCCTTGCCTGCTTTGTCATAGAGTAGTTGACCATAGGTGCATGGGTTTATCTCTGGGCTTTCTATCATGTTCTATTGATCTATATTTCTGTTTTTGTGCCAGTACCATATTGTCTTGATTACTGTAGCTTTGTAGTATAGTCTGAAGTCAGGGAGTCTGATTCTTCCAGCTCCGTTTTCTTCCTCTCAAGACTGCTTTGGCTATTCTGGGTCTTTTGTGTCTCCATACAAATTATAAGATTTTTGTGTTCTAGTTCTGTAAAAAGCTACAAACAGCAAATGCTGGAGAGGGTGTGGAGAAAAGGGAACCCTCTTGCACTGTTGGTGGGAATGTAAGTTGATACAGCCACTATGGAGAACAGTATGCAGGTTCCTTAAAAAACTAAAAATAGAATTACCATATGACCCAGCAATCCCACTACTGGGCATATACCCAGAGAAAACCATAATTCAAAAAGACACATGCACCCCAATATTCATTGCAGCACTATTTACAATAGCCAGGTCATGGAAGCAACCTAAATGCCCATCAACAGACGAATGTATAAAGAAAATGTGGTACATATATACAATGGAATATTACTCAGCCATAAAAAGGAACGAAATTGGGTCATTTGTAGAGACATGGATGGATCTAGAGACTGTCATACAGAGTGAAGTAAGTCAAAAAGAGAGAAACAAATATCGTATATTAACGCATATATGTGGAACCTAGAGAAATAGTACAGATGAACTGGTTTGCAGGGCAGAAATAGAAACACAGATGTAGAGAACGTATGGACACCAAGGGGGGAAAGGGGCAGGGGGTGGTGGTGGTGTGTTGAATTGGGAGATTGGGATTGACATATATACACTAATATGTATAAAATGGATAACTAATAAGAACCTGCTGTATAAAAAAATAAAAATTATATATATATATATAGCTCAGTAGGTCATAGTTGTTTATCGGAACAAGCTGATACCAGCCATAGGACTCTGGAAGATCCTACTTCTAATAAGGTCACCTTTCCAATCAAGGAACCTCTACATAGTCACAAAAGATGTTTCCTACTCACCTCTTTCTGTTAAACCTATAAGTTTAGAATATCATGGGTGAGGGTTCCTCTTTTCTGAAATATTGACCATGTTGCACGCATTTGTCCATTTCCAGCATGAGCAGAGAGATAACGGAAGTTTAGAGGATTATAGTACATTAAATATCTCTAAAATATGTATTATATTATTATATCTATGATATAATATCTATTATCTCCATTATAGAGACTCTATAATGTATAAGGTTTTCCCCTAATACATCCTAGTTTTATCTATTTTGCATGGTTTTTGTGGCTTGTATCCATGACTTCTTTGCACAAAAGTGTCCTCATTGGTAAAAAAAAAAAACATACTGTAGGTATACACACAATAATTTAAGATGTGGTCATGATTTGACTATTCATATTGGGAAAGAAATAAGATAGCATATAAGATTAAAGATTGCAGTTGGGTAGAATATCTTCTATTTGCTCCTTGAGATTTATGATCCCTCCTTCTCCACATTACTCTCTGCCCCAAGGCCAATCTGTATGGATTACATGAACAGGGTTTCAGTGTCCTCTGATTTCTAACCAGGTTCAGTTAAAAATGAGACTCATTTAATTCTCACTAACACCAATTTGGTTCTATCACCCCATTTTTACATAAAAGGAAATTGAGATTAGGGTGATTTAGGTATCTTACTTGCTTTATATTGTCTGGAACTCATAAGAACTCTTGGCTAATTTTATATTATTATTAGTGTGGATTGTTCCTATTGTTGTTGCTGTTCCTCTTTTGACTATACCTTAAATTAGCCTTTAGGAATCCACCGATCTATGTTTGAGGCAAAAAAGAGAACAGAACACTTTGTTTCCAATGTCAATTCTCTCTTTTTTTAAAAAGATTTTTTCTTGTAATTATGAAATAAATTACGGTTTGGAAAAGTGCAAAAAAAAAATGACACATACAAAGTAGAATGAAATGTCCATGATATTTTTCAACTCATTAATTAAAGTGAAAACCAACACGAAAGTCCTATAGGGTAATACAATATAGGTTATATTTTCTAACAGATAGAAATAATTTGATCTATACCAGACAAAAAAAAGTCTGCAACCTAACATTCAGGTTCACAGTCTCAGCCTGAAATGTATAACAAAGAGTAAGGTCAAACACTGCTCTATGCTTGTAGAGAAATAAATAATTCTTTAGAGGGCTTGTTAAATAATACACCAATATGATACTGAAAAGACCTGCCGTCCTTCTCTTGCTATATTTCTAAGTTTTGGATAATTTTTCCCAAGAAGCTAAGAGGAAGATCAGGAAGATGATTGAAAGAGTGAAGAAAGACTAAAGAGAGAGTGAATTCAGGGTGTTTATTGTGTTCCTTTTCTGTGATGTCGTCGTGAGCTGACTTTGTCTTCAACAGAATGATTTGGTTGCACCTTTGTAAATAAAGGATTATCTAATAACTCTCATCTAATTCTTAGTGTGCTGTTTTCTGTTGGGACCTTGACTGATACATGTATCAATCTTCCTGGGAAGACAAGGAAGAAATATTACATAATTATGTGGCAATAATAATGTGCTTAATAGTAGCAGAGATGTTGACAAAATGTTATTTAATTTGTACTGCTAATAAAGCAAAAATAAGCTAATGAAGCTAATTGAAACAAAATGGAAAAACAAGTTAAAATAAAAATATATTTTGTTTGAGTAAGACAGTGCTGACAAAGGAACTAAGAGTATATGGAAACAAAACCTGTTTAAAAGGGAATGTATGAATTCAGAAACGTGGTCACCCTTTATGAAGGAAACCATCAGCTTCTCTCTTAAACTGCCTTGCTTAATTGATTTATTAGGCAAAGATTAAATGTCCAATTTGCATCACATATTTGCTACATGCTGTTATTCCCTCACCTTCCATACCTGTTTACTCCCACAAGTTTCTGACACCAAAAGATAAGAGACCTTGAATATGCTATGTAACTTATTTTTATCTATGCTTGAGTTCATTTTAATGTTGGTAAAACATTATTTTCAGATAATTACATAAAATCATAAAAAATATCTATTGAAAACTAATGAATAAGTGATGGTTCACACACTATAACTTGTCAAGTACTTAAAAATTATGTTACAGTAAACCCACTTGGTGTCGTTTTATTATTCTTCCTTCCCATCTCATGGCTTTTGTTTCCCAGCACTATAAAATAAATCAGTGTAATTCCTAGCGATTGGATTTCATATATTTAAAGTGTTCTCAAGATTATCTTAACCTAAATACACCAGAGATTTGTTTTGTTGTTTATGTTTTTAACTCTTCAAATATATATGTACCTATTTTAATGAAAGCAAATATTTTAAATATGTGGGAAAACTCTGTACTCTATAATAACTACAGACCACAGTTGAGAAAACATTGATCTAGTAGAGTTTTAGAAAATATTTTCTGTTTCCTCTCTGTGTACCCTGATGGAAGTAGTTACACTGTTTTCTTTTCTTGAGCAATCTCTGAAAAAAGTGTAAGGGCTGCTTTTCCAAGAAATGCTTTGTTCTGTCAATTATTAAGCCATTTAATCCAACATGCCAGAGATCCAATTCAAGAATGCTCCCCAGGGGCTTCCCTGGTGGTGCAGTGGTTGAGAATCTGCCTGCCAATGCAGGGGACACGGGTTCGAGCCCTGGTCTGGGAAGATCCCACATGCCGCGGAGCAACTAGACCCGTGAGCCACAACTACTGAGCCTGCACATCTGGAGCCTGTGCTCCGCAACAAGAGAGGCCGCGATAGTGAGAGGCCCGCGCATCGTGATGAAGAGTGGCCCCCGCTTGCCGCAACTAGAGAAAGCCCTCGCATAGAAACGAAGACCCAACACAGCCAAAAATAAATAAATAAATAAATTAATTAATTAAAAAAAGAATGCTCCCCAAACTTAAGTATTCATTTGTCTTTATCTTTCCCACAAGCCAGGACCCTAGGATTAGGCCCCATGGGGCCTAAATATGTCCGTTAGATGGAACGTCCCAGCCAACAGGAATAGGGAATTGAGTGAAATGTACTTATTCCCTGAGGACTGGCAGATGATCTCACACAGATGTGGTTTTGCTTGGATGTTACCTAAATCAGTGGTCAGTCATGCAATCCAGTCTCTCAGCTGCACAATCCTTTATGGGATATAAATTCCCCATAAAGTAATTTTCTCTGTGGCTTAAGAGCATCTGCAAGACAGAGATAATTCTAAAAATATTTTGCATGTCTCTTGGTGAGTACAAAGCTCTCCAATAGCCTTGTGTGGTAGGATTATTGTAACTTTGTCTTAACTAGTATGCACTTCTGAGATAAACTGTGGTACATGCACACTTAAAAATGCCCCACACTAATATGTATAAAATGGATAACTAATAAGAACCTGCTGTATAAAAAAATTAATTAAATTAAATTTTTTTAAAAAGCCCCACTCCTCTGTAACTACTCAGAAAGGCAAAATATTTATATATAAAAGAGTTAACTATTAGAAATAACTGTTTCTATTGATCAAACAATAGCTCACAGCTTAAAGAATATGAATATTAAATGTCTTCTAAGTGATTCTTATAATACAAGAAAAGATACCTACTCCAAATTTCATTCCTTCGTTTTTCACGTTTAGTATAACATGCCCTATCTTGAATTAGAAATTGAGGAATTATTTATACTAATTTTCTCACCCAATTGCAATACTTTTATCCTCCACTCACAGCCAACACCCCCCTCCCAAGTTCTAAACCTCTAAAAAAAAAAAAAGTTGTTGCCTTTTCAATGCAGTATTCTTATAATACTCATAATAAATAAAATCTTGTAAAATTTACCGATTTCTAAAATCTGGAAAGTGATGTTACATTATCCCACTGCTTTTCTTTGATAAGAAAAGAAAGTTGTATTTAGTCTATAAAGATTTTTAAAAGAACAAAAATGAATATTCCATAGTAATAGTCTTCTACCTTTTCTGATTCTCTTTCAGGTCAGAACAATAATACAATTGATGTACAGTCTTCTGTTTATCTGTCTTTAGTGGTCTGAGAAGAGCAAAGTGTAATGTAACAGGTTTGTTCATGCTCTTTCCACTACTTGAAAGGACCTGGGTTTTCTTTGAAAATATAAATAAAAGTCTACTGGTCTCAGATACCATCCAGGGTTATTTAACAGGAAGCTTAAAAGAAAAAAAATTGATTTAAGTGAACAGGAAACACATGACAGGGACAAGATTTCAAATGAGATGCACAATTGACCACATGGCCCCTGAGGGAAACAATTTGAGTATTTTCTTCCTTCCTATACATATCTCAGTTACAGTTTTGAGATCCAGCTAGTCTCTGTTTTCTATTCCATGCTATCTATGGTGTTTTCACTTTATTTTATTTTGTACGCTTTTAATACAACCCAATTTACTGGGCCAACATAGATGGATAAACAAAGTTCTTCCTCCTGAGGATTAAAGCTCTTTTTCAGTCAACTGGAGGATCAGAGAGAGCAAGCAGTTTCGATAAACATGCAACCCAGATCCCATGTCCTCTACCACCCTTGCACCAGAACCTCTCTCTCATCTCACAGCCGTGGACGTGAGCATGAGAACACATATGACTGAATGAGAGGAGAGGAAAACTCAGCCTTGTTCACAGAGAGGTTGAGTCTGTCTGTGAGTACAAGCCAAAAACTGATGATAGCAGCCCTGTATCCCTACTCAGTCTGACTTTGAAAAAGGGTAATGAAGAAAAATTCTCCTAATGAACAGAGCTTGAAGCATTTTGTGAGGTGATCCACCTTGAATGGAAAGAGAAATGCTTAGAACATGTACACAATTATGGATAGGAACAATTGGCTTGGTCAGAAAACTGGAAGAAAAAAGACTGCCAGATTAGAGGTAAGGAAATCTGAGGTAATTATATGTGAGTGGTCATAGGGGAACTGGTACAGAGTATGAAAATTTTGAAGCACTTGTTAATGCCAACCAGAAAGCATCCACCTCAGAAGATCTATAGAATGTTTAACACAGGGACCTACATAACATTGAATAAGACATGAAACCCACTTACACATCATGTATGGTGCCATAAGTGGCCTTATAAAGTTACAGAATAGATGGTTGAAGGGAGTTAACAAGACGGAGTATACAATTTAAAGGCTTTTATATATTGGTGTGTCCACAGTAGGTAGAAAGCAGGAATCAAATAGTGAAATCAAGAGTAGCTCTGCTTACCAACACAACCAGTGACCTACTTGGAGATTTACGGTTTCTGTTCATGCAACTCGAGGCTCTGAAGATTTAGAGACTGGCTGCTATAGCAAAAACACTTCCACTAGGAGAACTATGATGTGTCCTATTAAACTGTAAGCTACCCGAGTACTTTAGACTCCTCATGCCAAAAGACCAGCAGGCAAGAAGGGAAAGAACCATCTTGGCCGGGATAACTGCCCCTAAGTAGGAGGTAAGACTATTATTACTTATGAGGGTAGGGAAGAATCTGTTTTGCACCCTGTTGATCTGTAGGAACATACTGGTACTCCTTCTTTCCAGTTTTCACTGTATATGGACAATGGCAGCAACCTCGACCTGATTAGAGTCTGGTATGGTTCAGAATTTCAGGAAAGAGAATCTGGGTTATGCTTCTGGGTAACACTGAGATGAGCAGAGTACTAGCTAAGGGTGAAGGAAACTTAGAAAGGCTAGAAGGGGAGACAGAGTTTTATTTGCTTCCCTGAGACCAGCTTTAGTGGTAAGGGCTGTTGTTGGACCCACTAAGGTTACTCTTTAAAGTTTCTCCCTGGAAATGATGCTCACTAGAAGCCTGAAGTTGCTGCTTGCATAACCTATCTAAAGCAGTGGGTCTGAACCACACAAAATGTGGACTGGGGTGATGTCAGTCAGATTCTCCTTCAGAAATAATGACATTGCCTCAGGTGTTGGAAGTTCTTCCAGAATATTGCTCTCAGCTGTCAGTCCTCTTCAGATATTGCCCTAACTAAAGATGTCTGCCTTGCCTAATGTCACTTTTCTTTCCAGGAGCAGTCCATAGCTAATGAATAATAACAAATGGGTATAAAGGTCTGATTCCCTTATGCCAATTTAGCACAACACTAAGGGGATATCCAAGTTCCAGAGCCCATTGTTAGGTAGACAGGAACCTCCCTCTTTAAGACAACATCACAGGTCAGATTTTACTTCTGCATGCCCTTCTTAATGCTCTGCTCTTGGAGGAAGCATGGTCTTGAGTGAGGAAACTCTCTTCAGGCGAGAAAAAGTACCAGTGAGGGACTTAGCTGAAAGACATCAACTGCCAACATAGCAGAAAAACATCAACTGCCAACACTTCCAGTAGCTGGGGAAATGAGAGCTTCTATCCCAGCAGGGACATCAGGGTGAAACAGTATAGCATCCACTACACTACCTAGAGAGACAAAAGGAGTCAGAAGAGAAACTTATGAGGTAGGCAAATGTAAAAATGAAGGATGAAAAACTGCAGATGAACAAAAACTCTGGCAATGTATATAATGTATAAAATGTATACAGTATATAAATATACAAAGTAAGTAAGTTAGCTCATGTGATCTCCATATAGGCCTATGTATTGTTATGTCATTATAATCAATGCATGTTTAAAACTATGTGTGAATACTATAAATCATAAGGAATTTGAAGCACAATTGGTTACACGATTTATCAAATGTCACTTATGTAGTAATTTACCTAGCCATGATTTGAAACCTATTCCAGCTTCCTTAATCATACACTGTACCAGGAAAGAGTGTGTGTGTGTGTATGTGTGTTTGTGCTGTGTAGATGATATTCATTCAGGAATAGAGAAGTAGATGCATAGATTAAAATAGAATCTAGCAATATATCTTATTATGTACAGAAAGTTAATCTATGACAATAATGGTCATATTTTGCTAAACCTTATAAAGTTGAACCTTAAATTATATATGTTTAAATAAACAAAATAATACAATAATACATTTATACACTATACATTTTAGAAGAATGTATAAATAATATACTGTGGATACCTATAGCAAAGTATACCCATGTATACAGTAAAATGGATACAAGAATATACTTTAGAAGAACAATAAAATAATATATCTTAGGTGTCTGGAGAGTATTAATGCAAATAAGGAAACCCAAAACTATAGGGGCAAAGATACACATTCTTAAAGAATAGTGAAAAAATAAGCAAAGGAAAGAAAAAATATTTTCAGCACAAATAACAGAGCAAAATTATATTTGTAATATTCAAATATCTCTTTCAAAGATTAAAAGACAAAGAACATATTAGAAAAAGTGAAAAATCCTATAGTAGGCAATTTAAAGAAACAGAAATCCAACAGCCCAAAGCATAATAAAAGATGCTTAATTTCACACAAGTTAAAGATGTGGTATCATTTCTTACAAAAAAAAAAGAAAGAAAACAGCAGCCACTGTTAGATGATATTCAGGGAAAGTGATATTCTTGTTACATTGCTGGTAAAAATATGCTTTTTTGAAATAATTTTTTGAAAGTTAATCTAGTAATACCTATTAAAACTGAAATTAAATGGGACAATATTCCTACTGGGTAAATATCTTATAGAAACATTCACATGTGAAGAAAGGAGAGATTAAATAAAAATGTTTTCCTATAATGATCACTTGAATAAATATTAATAAATTTATACAATAGATTATCATGCAGCCAAAAAAAGACATTTATGCCAGTTGAAAAGGAGTGATTTCTAAAACTCATTTTCAAGTCCTCCCCCACCAAGAAAACATGATAAAGCAGGATAACAGAGAAGGATATATGTTATACTGATCCTATGTTTATAAAACAAATAATAAAAATCCAAAAATGAATAATTTATATACAATCACATTATCATTGAAAACAATGTAAAGAGATCCACAACAAATTCACAGTGTAGGTTACCTGTTGGAGGTCAAGGATTGAGAATAGAAAATGTGGGAGAATAGGAAAGGATTGATAAAAGATGCCCACAGTAAGAAACAACATGTATTCTTGGTTCCATTTATAGAGGGGTGTGTGTGCTCATTTGTGTATAACAGAGAGTATACATGTGTATATACATTTGCAGGTATATAAACATAGTGAGATATATGAGAGTATAAGTAAAATGTTGCTGATAATCATCAAGATGTGGAATTTTAGGTGATTTAATTTTTTTGCTACATTGTAAAAATTTTTAAATATGCATTTGTTTTGATGTAAACAGGAAATATATGCATGATGCTAATTCCACAAAGCAAGACTTCTGAAAAATAATACTACAGTTGACCTCACTTCTTTCTCCATGGTTCTAATATCTTAATTCCTGTATTACCTTCCTTTTTAATATTCTACCAGTTGCTAACAATCATGCTGCATTACAGTTTGCTATATTTGGAGAACATAATTTTCTGTATATATCCTACACCTATGTTGTTTGTTTCCTTGCCTTTTCTACATTTTCTATTCTAGATTTTTATAATCTTAATAGATAACTATTAAAATGTCAGTATCATGATACTGAATAAAATATAAGTATTTTATTCAAATTATATTTTTTCTAGAAAAATCGTGACTAGATTGGGGATCTGGAATGGGGTGGGGTTATACTTCAGCTTGAAGCATACATTTGGCATTTTCAAAACCAAATTTTAGATTACATTTTAGTTTTGCATTAAGTCAACCTTACTTGTAGATACAACTTCAAGGGTAGGCTCATTTGGGAATAAATAAAACAAGAAAAACTCTCAGAAAAAAATAGGATTTTCTTTTCTAAAAATAAATTAAAAGGCAGGATTCAGTGAATTCTGAAATGTACACCTATCTCAGACTAAATACTTTCTTAGATTATATGGAAATTGGAGTTAAAGAATTTACTTTTCTAGTGTAATTTTGCTTCCTTAATAGATACTGTATAGTCACCGTTATTTTCCCACAGTTTAATACATTGCCTGCCTAGACCATTTTATATTCCAATAAATGTTCCATTCCATTCTATATGCCAAAGCACTAATTTGGATTTAGCTTCTACCTCATTTTCACTTAAGATTGATTATTCTTTGATGCTTTGCATTTCTGGCCAAGTTCTTAAGTATTTATATATATATATACATATATATATTTATTTTTGGCTGCGTTGGGTCTTCGTTGCTGCATGTGGGCTTTCTCTAGTTGTGGCGATCCAGGGCTATTCTTTGTGGTGCACAATGTTAAGTATTTTTTAAAGTCCTTTTGTTTTTCTGGGTCTTAGTGTAGAGACAAATTTCCTGATAGTCTCCAAATCACTCTTAGACTTAAAGTAACCCCAAATTTGAAAACATTTATACTGTTATAGGCAATCCTTTTTGGCATGACTGGGATGACCATATCCTCAAACTAAATTTCGTAAATCAAACTTGTCAGATTAGTTGGAATCCCACGATGTCATATCCCAAGAAACATTAATATTAGTACTTCATTAAACTGAATTAAACTAGAAATAGTGCCTTTCCTTGTAAACAGACATCATAGTCCATCAGAAAACATGAAAAGTTCAACAACTTGGCCATTATCACATGTGAAGAATAACTGAAGCCATGGAAATTGCCTATGGAGCGTGTGTGTGTGTGTGCACGTGCACACGTGTGTGCGTGCACATACGCATGCCAGTATGTGTACACATGCTTTGGTGGTCAGTTGTTTCTGTAGTTGAAATATCATGGCAACAAAAAGTGCCACAGACAATTAACAATTATAATAGTAAGTCATATGACCAAAGTTGTGTTTGTAGATAGACCGGTATAGACTCAGTAGAAGCAGAAGCTGCCCATTGTTGTTTTTTATGGCAAGTCTGTCCATATAATGAATGACCTTGCATTTTACTGTTCTAAATTCCTACCAGTATCACTAGTGCCAAGCTTTGTTTGTGCTTTTTTTTCTTGATTTGTTTTTTTTCCAACTCCTTATAAAGAAAAAAAATAACTAAGATAAATTGGATAACATGAAGCATTGATATTGATGACTTTCTAGATGACTGTGTGCTATTTTGTGATAGATATAAGTGAAGTTAATGTGTTTCAATATGTTTTATTTGAAAATTGTAAATGTCATACTTATTAGCTTCTTGTGAACTGATTTTAGATCAGTATTTAAAGCAAGATTAAAATTAAGCACATATCATCAATTGATCTGGAGACTGAATCTAAACTTTTCTGCACAGAATTACAGATGCAATCTGTAATGTTGCCTGGACTAAATAGTTGCTCAGTGAAATCCAGACACTAAATAATTCAATTTTCTATTAATGTTATAGAAAATTCTTAATTAAAATTATAACAAAAGTATCTATATAAAGCAAAACTGGAATGTTGGTTATGAGTATTACAATAATCAGTGGCTAAAGGGGAGCTTTGGGAAATCATTGTACTAAAATCAAATACTCAGATAGGAGTATCTTTCCTAAAATTGCACCAGTTCTAAAGATTTGTGAGTTGACTTTGATTCAAAATGTGGAGAATGTACAAATAACACCATAACCAGTAAATCAGAGAACTTCTCTGGGAATATTCTGTTATAAACATTCTGTGATCGAAATAATAATAGCTAACATTCAGGGCTTTCTTTGTGTCCAATACTTCTCCTAGTTCTTTCTAAAATATTATGGTGAAAATAAAGCACAACAAATTTCAATCACTGACTAAGGTCATGAAACTTGTAAGAAATAAAGTTGGAATTTGGAAGCAAACAATCTGCCACTAGCACATGCTTAACCACTTAACACTTCCTTGAGCCAATATAAAGTATTACCCAACTGCTGAATTCTTATTCTGAGCTGCGCAGCATTATTTCTTTATCTGTAAAAATAGAAACACAGTGTTTCCCACCAAGGAAATCATGGAATGTGTGTTAGTTAAGTGTTTATTTTAAACGAATGGATGTTTATATTTTATATAAATATTAAGCACGCATTCCAAATTTGTCTCTCATTAAAAATAAACTTATTCTCCAGGTCCTTAGTGTTCTGTACAATGGTCTAATCTCTCTCTCACACACCCAAGTACAATGAAGCAAAAAGTGATTATATCCAATTTAATTGTACTAATCTTATTATTGAATCTTATAGCCAAAAGCAGGAATCTGTCTCATTAAGTAAGAGAAGATAAAATATTTAGGATATAATATTTTTAAAAGTTGACATTTTTAGGCTAAGCAAAGGAAATATTGATATAATAAAAATATTTATTTTAGCACTATTATATTATACCTTAAAGATAATCTTTGTCAATTACATAGATTTGATACAGAACAGACTAATATATGGGCAGAATAGGTCATTATCAAAATATTTAATATGATGGAGTGTTCGAAAGGCTCTCTCATATGGCCACTGATTAGCATTTATTAACATTTATTAATAACTCCTGTGTTTCAGGAACAATCTCAGGAAATACAGATTTAAAAATTAATAAACAAGGATGGTGGCCAAAATAGTGGAATAGGAAGACACTGAATTCACCTTCTCTCATGGGCAAACCAAAATTACAACTTACAGAGAGACTATCTATGAGAACAATCTGAAGACTAGCAGAAAATATTCTAAACAACTAACAATATAAAGAAGTAACCACAACGAGATGAGTAGTAGGTGTGGAAACAGGGAATACTCAGAACCCACATCCTCAGGTCAGCAACCTACAAATACGAGTAATATTACGAAGGTCCTCCTCAAAGAGTGAGAGGTATGAGCTCCATATTGGGCTCCCCACCCCAGCCCAGGTGACTTGCACCAGAAAAGCAAGCCCCCAAAACATCTGGCTTTGAAAACCAGTGAGAATTACATTTGTGAGAGCTGGCAAGCTACAGGAAACAGAGACTTGCTCATATAGGATACATGCAAAATTTCACACACTCCGAGTCCCAGCATAGTGGAAGTAGTTTGAAAGGAGTCTTGCTGATCTTGCAGAGCCTCCCAGAAAGGAAGGAAGCAACTGGGAATCCCCCTGGAGACAAAGACACTGGCAGTAGCCATTTTGGGGAGCTCATTCTACCATTATGATACCAGTGCTGGAAATTGCCATTTGGGAATCCTCCCACAAACCTATTAGCACCCAGGACCTACCCACCCACCAATGAGCTGGCAGCAGCCTCACGTCCCCCAGGCTGCACAGCCAGCCATGAGGGGACCCAGCTCCACATACCAGTGGACTGGCAGGAGCCCCAATCCCCCCTGGAATACACAGTCAACCATGCAGGAAGACTATCTTGCCCTTCAGCAGGTGAGAGTCACTAAAATAGACAGGACCTTGCAGCCAACTCCACCAGGGCCAGCCTCACCTCCCAGTGCCCTCACAGTGGTCAGTCCTGCCACAACAGAAGGGGGCACAGAGCCCACATAAGGGGCACTCCTAGAGCATATAGCTCTGGTGACCAGAAGGGAATGTACAGCTGGGCCCCATAAGATATCTTCTACATAAGGTCACTTCTCCAATATCAGAAAATGTAACCAATCTACATAATGCATAGAAATAAAAACAGGAGTTAGGCTAGGCAAAATGAAGAGTCAGAGGAGTACATTCCAAATGAAGGAACAAGACAAAACCTAAGAAAAAATACTAAGCAAAGTAGAGATAAGCAATCTACCTGAAAATGAGTTCAAGGTAATCATAATTAGGATGCTCATTGAACTTGGGAGAAGAATGGATGAACACAGTGAGAATTTCAACAGAGTTAGGAAATTTAAAGAAGTACAAAACAGAGGTGAAGAATACAATCAATGAGATAACAAATACACTAGAAGAAATCAAAATAAGTTTAGATGATATAGAAGAATGGATCAGTAATTTGATAGACAAAGTAGTGGAAATCACCCAAGCTGAATTAAAAAAAAATAAAACAGAATTTAAAAAAATGAGGATGGCTTAAGACACCTCATGGACAACATCAAGATAACAGTCACATTATAGGGGTCCTAGAAGGAGAATAGAGAGAAAGAAATAGCCAGAGAACTTATTTGAAGAAATAATAGCTGAAAACTTTCCTAATCTGGATAAGGAAGTAGACATTCAGGTCCAAGAAGCACAGACAGTCCCAAATAAGAAGAACCCAAAGAGATGCACACCAAGACACACTGTAATTAAAATGTCAAAAGTTAAAGTTAAAGAGAGAAATTCAAAAGCAGGAAGAGTAAAGTAACTAGTTATGTACAGGGAACTCCCATAAGACTGTCACCTTACTTTTCAGCAGAAACTTTGCAGACTAAAAGTAATGTCACAATATATTCAAAGTGATGAAAATTAAAAAATGACAACCAATAATACTCTACCTGGCAAGGTTATCATTCGGATTTGAAAAAGAGATACAGGAAGAGTTTTACAGACAAGCAAAAGCTAAGAGTTCAGCACCACTAAACTGATTTTTCAAGAACTGTTAAAGGGACTTCTCTAAGCAGAAAAGACAAGACCACAAGTAGGATATGAAAATTACAAAATGAAAAATCTCACTGGTAAAGGCAAACACACAATAAATTTAGTAGATCAACCATGTATAAAGCTATTTGGAATGTTAAAAAACAGAAGTAGTAAAATCATTTAATTTACAATAAATAGCTAGAGGATACCAAAGAAAGATGTAAAAATATGACATCAAAACATTAAACTTTGGTGGGGGGGTTATTAGAATGCATTTGAACTTAGGAGACCATCAACATATGTCTACAAGAGACTCACTTCAGATCTAAAGACACACACAGACTGAAAGTGAGGGATGGAAAATGGTATTCCATGCAAATGGAAATGTAAAGAAAGCTGGGGTAGCAATACTTATATCAGACAAAATAGACCTTAAAACAAAGACTGTAACAAGAGACAAAGGAGGACATTATACAATAATAAAGGGATCAATAAAACAAGAATATAAATATATATGAACCCAACATAGGAGCACCTAAATATATAAAGCAGATATTAACATACATAAAGAGAGAAATTGCCAATGATATGATAATAGTAGGGGACTTTAAAACTCAACTTAGATCAATGGACAGATAATCCAGACAGAAGCTCAATAAGCAAACACTGGCCTTATATGATACATTAGATCAGATTGATTTAATATATATATACAGAGCATTCCATTTGCAAACAGCAGAATACACATTGATTGCAAGTGCCCATGGAATATTCTTCAGAATAAATCCATTCTAGGCCACAAAACAAGTCTTGGTAAATTTAAGAATATTGAAATCATATCAAGATCTTTTCCAACCACAATAGCGTGAGACTAAAAATCAACTACAAGAAAAAACTACAAAAAACACAAACACACTGAGTCTAAATAATGCTACTAAACAACAAAAGAGTCACTTAATAAATCAAAGAACAAATTAAAAATTACTTTGAAACAAATGAAAATGGAAACACAATGACCCAAAATCTACAGCAAAAGCAATTCTAAGGGAGAAGTTTATAGTTATTAAGCCTACTTCAGCAAACAAGAAAAATCCCAAATAAATAATCTAAACTTACACCTGAAGGAACTAGCAAAAGAAGAAAAAACAAAACCCAAAGTTAGTAAAAGGAAAGAAATAGAGGTCAAAGTGAAAGTAAATGAAATAGAAACTAAAAAATAATGGGAAAGATCAAAGAAATAAGAATTGGTATTTTGAAAAGATAAACAAAATTTATAAACCTATAGCCAGACTCATCAAGAAGAAAAGAGGGCTTAAATAAATAAAATCAGAAATGAGAAAGAAGTTACAACTATCACCACAGAAATACATGGGATCATAAGAAATTACGAAAAACTGTATGCCAAAAAAGTGGACGACATAGAAGCAATGATTAAACTCCTAGAAACATACAATCTCCCAAGATTGAATTAGAAGCAATACAAAATATGAACAGGTTGATTACCAGTAATGAAATTAATCAGTAATCAAAACCTCCAACAAACAAAGTTAAGGATCAGAGGGCATCAAAAGAAAATTCTATCAAACATTTAAAGAAGAGTTAACAACTATCCTTCTCAAACTATTCCAAAAAATTGAAGAGGAAGGAACATTTTCAAACTCATTCTATGAAATCAGTATTATCCTGATACCAAAGCCAGACAAAAACACAAGAATAAAGGAAAATTACATGCCAATATCACTGATGAAGATAGATGCAAAAATCCTCAACAAAATATTAGCAAACATAACACATATATATGGACTCTAAAAAGAAAAGATGGTTCTGAAGAACCTAGGGGCAGGACAGGAATAAAGACACAGACATAGAGAATGGACTTGAGGACAAAGGGAGTGGGAAGGGTAAGCTGGGACGAAGTGAGAGAGTGGCATGGACATATATACACTACCAAAATGTAAAATAGATAGCTAGTGGGAAGCAGCCAAATAGCACAGGGAGATCAGCTCAGTGCTTTGTGACCACCTAGAGGAGTGGGATAGGGAGGGTGGGAGGGAGACGCAGGAGGGAGGAGATATAGGGATATGTGTATATATAGCTGATTCACTTTGTTATACAGCAGAAACTAACACACCATTGTAAAGCAATTATACTCCAATAAAGATGTTAAAAAATATATTAGCAAACAAAATTTAACAACACAGTAAAATGATCATCCACCACGATCAAGTGGGAGTTAGCCCAGGGATGCACAGAAGGTTCAGTATTCACAAATCAATCAAGGTGGTATACCACATTAAAAAGTGAAGTGTAAAAAACTTATGATCACCTCAATAGATGCCAGAAAACTTGTGAAAACTTCAACATCCATTTACAATAAAAATTCTCAAAAAATGGGCATGGAGGGAATATACTTCAATGTAATAAAAGTTATATATGCCAAACCTACTCCAATGTTATACCCAATTGTGACAAGGTGAAAGCATTTCCTCTAAGATAAGGAACAAGACAAGGATGCCCACTCTCACCATTTCTATTCAACACAGTATTAGAAGTCCTAGCCACAGCAATCAGACAGGAAGAAGAAATAAAACAAATCCAAACTGGAAAGGAAATAAGTTAATATTCACTGTTTGCAGATGACATGATACTATATATAGAAAATCCTAAACCAACAAAAATTTATTAGAACTAATAAATAAATTCAGTAAAGTTGCAGGATACAAAATTAATATACAGAAATTTGTTGTGTTTGTATATGCAAAAAATGAACTATCAGAGAAGAAACTAAGAAAATAATCCCATTCACAAATTGCATAAGAAAGAATAAAATACCTAGAAATAAATTTAACCCAGTATGTAAAAGACTTATACTCTGAAAACTACAAGACACTGATGAAAAAAACTGAAGAAGACACAAACAAATGGAAATATATGCCATGCTTATGTACTGGAAGAATATAGTTTAAAAGGCCATACTACAAGGCCAATGCAATCTACAGATTCAATGCAATCCCTATCAAAATACCCATGGCATTTTTCACAGAACTAGAACAAAGAACTCAAAAATTTGTATGGACACACAAAAGACCCTGAACAGCCAAAGCCATCTTGAGAAGGAAAAACAAAGCTAGAAGTGTCATATTCCCTGATCTCAAACTATCCTACAAAGCTCAGTAATCAAAACAGTCTAGTTCTAGCATAAAGACAGATACATAGATCAACAGAACAGAATAGAGAGGCCCAGAAATAATCCCACACATATATGGTCAGTTAATCTATGACAAAGGAGGCAAGAATATTCAATGGGGAAAAGACAGTCTGTTTAATAAATGGTGTTGGGAAAAACTAAATATTTTCTACATGCAAAAGAATGAAGCTGGAAGAAAACATAAGCAGTACACTCTTTGACATTGGTCTTAGCAATATGTTTTTGGGTATGTCTTTTCAGGCAAGGGAAACAAAAGCAAAAATAAACCAATGAGACTACATCAAAGTTAAAAGTTTTTGCACAGCAAAAGTCACTATTAACAAAATGAAAGTACATTCTACTGAATGGAAAATGTATTTGCAAACAATATATCTGATAAGGGGTTAATATCCAAAATATACAAAGAACTCATACATCTCAACATCAAAAAAACAAACAACCTAATTAAAAAATGGGTGGAGGATCTGAATAGACATTTTTCCAAAGAAGAAGACATACAGATGGCCAACAGACTCACGAAAAGATGTTCAACATTACTAATCATCAGGGAAAAGCAAATGAAAACCACATTGAGGGACTTCCCTGGTGGCGCAGTAGTTAGGAATCTGCCTGCAAATGCAGGGTACATGGGTTCGAACTCTGATCCAGGAAGATCCCACATGCTGTGGAGCAACTAAGCCTGTGCACCTCAAATGCTGAGCCTGCGAGCCACACCTAATGAGCCCATGTGCTGCAACTACTGAAGCCTGCGTGCCTAGAGCCTGCGTTGTGCACAGCAACAAAGACCCAATGCAGCCATAAATAAATAAATAAATAAATATTTTTAAAAAAAAGTAATGTTGCCATATATAATGTAAGCCTAATTAAAAAAAAACACATTATCACCTCACACCTGTCCAAATGGCTATCATCAAAAAGACAGGTAACAAGTATTGATGAGGAAAAGGAAACACTCTTGCACTATTGGTAGAATTGTAAATTATTGTAGCCACTATGAAAAACTGTATGGAGGTTGCCCCAAAATTAAAAATAAAATTATCATATGGTTGAGCAATTTCACTTCTGAGTATTAGAGCAAAGAAAACAAAAGCACTGATTTGAAAAGGTATATGCACTCCAATGTTCACTGTAGCATTATTTACAATAGTCAAGATATGGAAGCAAACTAAGCACCCACTGACAGATGAATGGATGAAGAAATGTGGTATATACATACAATGGGATATCACTTAGCCATAAAAAAAGAAATCTTGTCGTTTGTGAAACATGGGTGTTTCTAGACGGTATTATGCTAAGTGACATAAATCAGACAGAGAAAGACAAACACCATATGACATCACTTATATGTGGAATCTAAAAAACAAAAAAGAAGCAAGATGAAAACAGATTCATAGATCCAGAGAACAAACTAGTGGTTGCTGGGGTGGTGGTCGGGGGGCGGGGGGGAATAAGTGAAAGGGATTAAGAGGTACAAACCTCCAGTTATAAGATAAATAAGCCATGGGATAAAATATGCATCATAAAGACTATGGTCAATAATACTGTAATAACTTTGTATGGGGACAGATAGTTTCTAGACTTATCATGGTGATCATTTCATAATATATGCAAATGTCAAATCAAAAAGAAACATTAATAAAAATTAATAACTGAGTAGTCATAAGATAATGTAGGTTTAACAAAATAGTACTGGAACATATTAGAAGGAGGCAAAGTGGCAAGATTTAATCTGGGCCATGAAGAAAGGATAGGAGTTTGCTTAACTGAAAAGCAGAGGAAGAAAACTCCAGGAAAAGTTAACAGTATAAACCGACACAGAGGTAAGAAAGTATGGATCATTGGCAGAGAATCCAGGAGAAGGAATAATATTCAAGAAAGTCACAGTATCAGAAAAAACAAAGCATTCATAAAAAAATTTACAATAAGAAACTGACTTACCAAATACTTTTTTAAATACACTAGCTGTTTAAAGGACAAGAAACACAATATCATCAATATTGCAGTCTATAGCTTGCCAGTTCATGGGTGGACACAAGAATTTTCTCACATGATTATTATACACATGAAGATCATTATCTCTCTTTAGATATTAACATTATTAATATTTTCCCTGAAAAGTCAGGGATACATGTGTTTTGTTAGCAACCCATGGAAATGCCAAGGTGTCATTTCTTTTGGAGTGAGAGTAAGACACAATGACTGATTTTTTGTTGTTGTAGTTTTTGTTCGTTTCAGGGAACAAAGTGCAATATCTTCCTAACTGTGGGGTATGATGTGTACGCTCACCCTTAATAGCAACAGGGCAAGATGTCAGTTTTGTTTCTGTAAGAGCACTGGTTATTGTTGAATTAATTAAATGAATAACCAATGATCAGATTGGAGAGTTATGTTGATACCAGATTGTGAAAAAAATTCTCAACTCCAGATTCCCACTCTCTGAAGGCCTTACAATTTTCTATTATTAGAATCAGAATCCATAGACACTTTGGCTTTACAAAATTGCCCTCAGGTTTCTATACTCCTTATACAGCAGGTTGCAATTATTAGTTTCTCACTTTAGTGACACAACATCCTGGTGACTGAATATAGTGTATAGAAAAATGAACATAGCTCCAGTGAACCCTGAACTGAGTACCACGGGATGGTTTAGGCTGAAAAGAGCTACCCAACAGGTAACATGCTGCTTCCAGGGTCCACTGGGGGAAACAGCCAAAATGAAATGAATGGAGTCTTATTTATCTTACATTGCAATTTTTTGATTGAGAATATATTTCCTATAAAACAAATGTCTAATTACACATTGCCTTTTGAAACTACTCAGTCAAACCTTTGGATAAAGTTTAAGAGCCTAATATATGAGAAAGAATGTGTTCTATTTATTTTTTTAAAAGTTTGCAAACAGATATTTTGTCTCGAGTGTTTTACTAATGTAACGTTTTTAATTCTCTCTACCTACAAGCCTTAGGCCAGCTATTCTTATAGATTAGCTCCTGATCCACAGGAAATAAATCCAAGTACTGGGCTAGAGTAGGCCTTTGACTCACTTATCAAGGCTTTTCTTGTTAATGGTGAGTGCTTGTTTTCTCCTGCTGCTTTCCTTGCTCCTTTATTGCTGACAGATCTTCAGGTTTCTCTTTGCCTGAATACTTGACAAAGACGTTTGCTCTACTTGCAGGATTTTCCAACACATGGTTCTTATGCACTTGCATGATCTGTGACCTTCTGCCTAACCTGAACCTTCCTTTGTGTAGTTTGTTACCAGCTTATCTACCTAACACTGAGCTGTCTTCCTCCCCTGATCCCCATACTTTATCCATTAATTTTTTTTTTTTTCCTTTTCCAGACTGTGCTTCTGACCTTTTCTCACCACTGTGATGCCATGAGCCCAGGTTCTAATGCAAGCTATTAGACCTGAGTAAGTGTAAAATAGAACACCACCACTACCACTCAGGAATTAACATAAATGTTTATAATGAATGTTGTTTAAGAGACAGAGAAAAGAATGAACCACTTGGGACAAGATAAAGGAATAGTTATTAATACTCTATGGATTTACGTAATTATTTTGCTACTTGGGCTATTTTCCTTTTCATGTTTCTTACTAGGCTTGCTACCCAAAGCTGCATGTTTTCCCTTCTTTGCAATCTTCAACTCCCAAAGGGCTCTAGTGTCACATTTGCCGCCTCTGCGGAAAAGCACTAATTAGGTAATTCCCAACTCCCTTTCATTAGAAACTCATCTGTTATTCTGTCTTGAGCTTCCCTGCCTCTGAAGAAATAGTTTCAAATCTCTCTTTACCGTGTGTGCTGTGGCCCCCTTAACTGATCTCTACATGACTGATTCCATGGAAATTATAGATATTAGGGAGGAAAATAGTGCCAGTGTAGCAAGGAGAATAATTCTTCTCATAACCAGCAAATATCCTTCTTGGTATTGTACCCTTGCCTTGAGTTTGCTGCCCTCACTGCAAAGGAAAAGGGTTAAATTCCCCTTTCACTAATTTCACAATTACCTATATTCTCTAAAGAGACTAAATATCTTTGTTTTCACCCTCTCAACTTTAATGCATTTTTTAATTCAAAACAACAGGATCCTTTTTTTATGACTTTTTTTACGTAGTGTTTTTTGTCGGACTCTTCAGGTTATTCACATTTTTCTTTCAATGTAATTCATTGACATAATTGAGGGTCCAAAATAAATCGAACAAAATCTATGCCATATACATTGAACTGAAAAGAAGATTTCATTAGTGTTCAATATATAGTCCTTGTTAAACAGTAGGAAACAATTCCTATCAAAATAATGGACCGTGAACTCTAGCAGGAAACTTTTGAAACTAGTCATTCATTGCTCAGTCAACAATGAGTCTCCTCCCTGTGGATGCAAGTCAGTACACAACAGTCTCCCATTGTGGCTAAGAATGGAGCCTCTAGGATCAGATTCTCTGGGTTTGAACTTTGGCCCTGCCTCCTACTCTGTGACCCTGAGCAAATTACTTAACTTCTCTGTGTCTGTTTCCTCCACTTCACAATAAGCTCCTAATGTGACTATGTGGAACAGATGATGAAAAGCACTTGGAAGAATACCTACCATATAGTGCATTTTTGATGAGTGTTAATAATGAATCTTTTTGACCAAGGTGCTAGTGGAAGTCAGGTATATGTAGTTTTCCTAATAAAACCAGGGATTCTCGGTTTCCTTTTGCTGTCATAACTGAATTTTCACCCAGCTAATCCTTAGGAGCAGATGACCCCAATTACTTTGCTTTGTGTTATGGTTTGAAATATGTCCCTCCAAAAGTTGCATCTTGAAGTCCTATCCTCTAGTACCTCAGAATGTGACCGTGTTTGGAAACAGGGTTTTTATAGAGGTAATCAATTTAAAATGAGGTCATCGGGTAGGCCCTAACAAAATGACTGCTGTCTTTGTGAAAAGAAGAAATTTGGAGACAGACACACACATGCATCTACAAACCAAGGAACACCTGGCAAACCATCAGAAACAAGGAGAGGCATGGAACAGACACTTCCTCACAGCTTTCAGAAGAAATCATCCCTGCCAACAGTTTGATCTTGGACCTCCAGCCTCCAGAATTATGAGACAATTTTGAAACAGGAGGCGAGAGGGCAGGTCACAACCTTTAAAAGAATGATATAGCCATAGGACATGACAAAGACTGTTTAGAACCAACTAGGTCCAAGACGGCAGAAGATTCGACTTCCGGTAGGCCTTGAGACTCATTATATGCTCATTGTAATACATTAGCATGCTAAATGACACACCCACCAGTGCCATAAAGGGCCAAAAAGTGGGTGGTGGCCTAATTCCTGGAAATCCCCACCCCTTCCCCAAAATAGTTGGAATCATCCTCCCACTCATTAGCCTGTGAAATTACCCAGCCCATAGAAACTAACCACCCCATATTTCATGGTCTCTCACCTTCTAAGCTGGCCCTCAGTCTGTCTGTGGAGTATATCTCTCTCTTAATAAATCCATTTCTTACCTATCACTTTGTCTCCGAATTCTTTCACGACGAAGTAAGAACTTAAATTCACTGGGAATAATTTCTCTTAAGTCATCTAGTCTGTGCTACATTTTTATGGCAGCCACAGCAAACCAATACACCTGTTACCCCATTTCTCTTAGTGTTCATTTTCTAGAGTCTGCTCCAGGTACCCTGAGACAGAGGCTGCCCAGTTGCACATTTTTATTTTGGGAGAAGGGGCAAAGCCTGGGACTGAAAAATAGAGAGCTCAGTCAGAATGGTAATATGCAAGTTTTCCCCTAAATAACACAGTGTGTTAAATATGGACCACAGCTGGGTCCAGCTAAGTGTATAGATTAAGTATGAGATTAATAATGCTAAAAGTTCACTCTATACCAGATGGTTTCCATGGCCCTTAGTGATGCCTGAGTTTATACTCATTAAAATAATTTGTTTGGCTTAAGTTTGAAAGGTATTGGATTCTACTACTACAAGAAGGTGTAACAGTCTCTAGCTGGAATACTTTATATGTAGGAATTTTATAATTAACCTGAAAATAGGGCTTGGAGCAGGAGAAGCATGATAAAGTCTCAGTTTCCTGGAGGGAGGAAATAAAAAGATCACTTAGATAAGAGAAGGGAAAGGGAAAGGGAAAGGAAGTTGTATTAAGGACAAAATTAAGCATTTCACTGTCAACTGACATTGTCAAATATAGAATTTGTAAACATAGATGAACTTGCTATATAAAAAAAAAAAAACAACTTTGAATAATGTAACCAACAGTGTTACAGTAGGTTTTCTGAAATGACTAATGATAAGTTGGTTTTATTTTCATTTTGTCTTTGTCTTTGTGATTTTGTATTTAATGACTTTGATTCTCTACAAAGAACACACATCTTCTCCCTTTGGGCTTTGAAAATTGTAATTGCTAATTGGGTACATAGGGAAAGAATCAAGTTAAACTAACTGGGTCATAAACCACATACAGGTTTCCAAACCAAGAGAGCCAACAGTTTAAAATCGCACTCCAAGGAGATGACTAAATCACAGGTAAAGTTGTGTAAATGGTTTTAAGAAATATTCAGATTTAGTAGTTATTACCACACAAAGTATTCATTTGCTACTCTTATACTGAGCCACCCACTGATGTCTGGTAGTGATAGAGAAGGGAAAATGAACATTAATAACTTGATCCTAAGGGTCAATTTGTCTCAATTAAAAGTATTATTTGCCTAAAGTGCGCTTTTATTTCAAGACTGTACTTCGGCTTTAGAGGTATTCTTGTTTGCATGGCAACCATTAAAGGTATATAGGTTCCAGGCCTCCAGAGCCCTGAAGTAGATGAACTTTATAATTTCAGGCATCAAAATTTCTCAAAAGTTTTGTAAAACATTCTAAATCATTGCTTTGCTCTTCAGCACTGTTCCTCAACCCATTATATCACCTGAATTAATTTTAAAAATCTCAATGCCCAGGGCTTGCCATAGACCAATTACAGAAGAATTTTTAGAGATGTAACATCAGCACCCATGAGCCAGCCCATTAGGGTCTGAGATGCAATGCTCACATTGACTACAGGCTAGAAATGCCCTCAGGCCAGCAACACTGGGATCATCTGAGAACTTGTTAGGAATATAGGCTCTCGGGTCCCACTCCAGACCTACTAAATTGGACTCTGCTCTTTAACATGGTCCCTAGGTGGTCTGTATGCACATTAAAGTTAGAGAGATCCAATCTAGATTAAAGGACCTTGTAACAACGTTATCGGAAAACTTCCCTAGAGTAATCAGAATGCCCTGGAAAAGCAATTAATTTAAGGGATTATTTTTTCCAGTTTGTACTGCTCAGTCCTTTAGACAACTTGCTAGAAATTCAGACATTTGAAAGATATTTTCAGATATAAAAGGTCAAATACCCTGTAGTATGAAAATCCATATACTACAAGGGATTTCATCTAAACTTCAAAATGAGTTGACATTGACTAATTCTCTGCCAGGGACACTTGGCAGAATATTGAGCTTACCTGTACCCCAGTTGCTATTTATAAAACACTAAAGCTCTGTATTTTAAACATGAATTTTCTTCTCATATACCAAGTCCAATATATTCCTTATATTCTACTTACCTATGTGGGGCATATTCTCATCAGTATTTATAAAAATATATGAGTGATAAAGCTATTAACCACAAGATGAAACAGGTGACTGACTTACTGATCAGAAATAGTTGGCAATGTGAAAGATTGCTTAAATAAAGGTGTGTTTTTATGGTGGACCCATTTACTTTGAGCTAAGAGTTAAAAAGTTGCTGGAGGAATAAAAATGCATTAGGATTTGAATTATATTACTAGAAAAATTATTGTATAATGAGCTTCTGTAAATAATGTGTTAAGTCAAAAAGCAACAGAATGGACAAAAGCAATTTATTTTTCATAAAGAACATCAAAGTTGTGAGTAATTAACATAAGTTCCATGACAACTCTAAATGATTCCTGCTGTAATAAATTAGCCCATATGCAGCTAGCAGAATGTATTCAGAAGGTTCAGTTGACATAATTAATAATTTCTAAGAAATGAACTAATCATTTTGACAGGTAAATAAAATGATAATTTGTTGATTATTTCTTCAAAACACTTAATTTTCCTATAATTAAGCGGCCATAGAAAATTTAATGAGTAAAAAAAAAACCTGTTGATACTCTACTTGTAACAATACATTAAACTCTAATGAAGTAAAATGTTAAAAGAAAATGTTAAGATCTGTTATTACAAGATTAAAAAAAATACTGGCCACAGTTCTTCACTCAGTAGGACTCTTAAGAAACCCATACATCCCTTAATGTGTTCTCTGTCACTTCTTTCCCTGTGTCAGGGCACGCCTCTGTGTCTAACGTCTCTGACACTACATGGCCAAAACTGTGACTTTTGCTTCAGACACTGGCATTACTTCTTGGTTAAGGATGAATGACCTCTCTCTTAGTATAACATGCAGGAAAAGCATGTCCCATGACAAAACCGGCCAAGTTTGCCACTATTACAGTTCTCTAGATTTAATCATGTAGTCTGAGTCTCTGTTACCACAGAGGAGACTTTTAAAATGAACCTCCTCAGGAAGCAGTGGGTGGGTGGGATGAATTGGGAGATTGGGATTGACATATATACACTACTATGTGTAAAATAGATGAGAAACTAATAAGAAACTACTGTATAGCACAGGGAACTCTACTCAATGCTCTGTGGTGACCGAAGTCGGGAGAAAATCTAAAAAAGATTGGATACAGGTACACGTATAACTCAGGGGTCCCCAACCTGCAGGCCATGAACCACTACTGGTCCATGGCCTGTTAGGAACTGGGCCATGCAGCAGGAGGTGAGTGGGGGGTGAGCGAGCGAAGTTTCATCTGCCACTCCCCATCACACACATTACTGCCTGAACAGTCCCCCATGCTCCCGTCCATGGAAAAATTGTCTTCCACGAAACCAGTCCCTGGTGCAAAAGGTTGGGGACCACTAGTATAACTGATTCACTTTGCTGCACAGCAGAAACTAATAGAACATTGTAAAGCAACTATACTCCAAAAAAAATTAATAAAAAATGAATGAATAGACAAATAAAATGAACCCCCTCAAAAGATGTTCACATCCCAATCTTGTGAAAGTTATTTCATATGGCAAAAGGGATTTTGCAAATATAGTTAAGGTACAGACCTTGAGACGGGGAGAGTATCCTGATGTATCCAGGTGGACTCAATGTAATCACAAGTTTCCTTATAAGAGAGAGGCAGGAGATCAGAGTGAGTAGTAAGAGATGTGACTACAGAAGCAGGAGATTGAAGTATTGATAAGAGGGAGCCACAAGCTATGGAATTCAGGTAACATTCAGAAGCCCAAAAAGTTATGTAAATAGATTATCTCCCAGCACATCCAGAAATTGATACCTTGACTTAAGCCCTATGAGACTCATTCTGGACTTCCAACCTCCAGAAATGTAAAGGAGTAAATTTGTATTGTTTTATGCCACAAAGTCTGTAAGTAATTTGCTACAGCAGCAATGGGAAACTAACACAGAGACCCAGTAAGTGGAAATTGCAAGGTAATCAAAATCAACAGGTGATATTATGTTATTTCAGAGTTGTTTGCTTGTTTTTTTCAAAGCATTTGAAGCAAGGAGAAATAAATTCTAGAGTTATCTATAAGTAAGTCATGGGAGAAAATACAGTGAGCCCTTGAACAACACGGGTTTGAACTACATGGGTCCACTTATACTTGGATTTTTTTTTTTCACTTAGATACATGCTACAGTAATACATGATCCATGGTTGTTTAAATCTGTGGATGCAGAGCTGTGGATACAAAAGGCCACCTGTAAAGTTATACACAGATATTCAAATGCATGGAGGGTTGGCATTCCAACCCCTGCATTGTTCAAGGGTCAACTGTATTTGCAAAAGACATCTGATAAAAGACTACTATTCAGGGCTTCCCTGGTGGCGCAGTGGTTAAGAGTCCGCCTGCCAATGCAGGGGACACGGGTTCGTGCCCCGGTCCGGGAAGATCCCACATGCCGTGGAGCGTCTAGGCCCGTGAGCCATGGCCGCTGAGCCTGTGCGTCTGGAGCCTGTGCTCTGCAACGGGAGAGGCCACAACAGTGAGAGCCCCGTGTACCGCAAAAAAAAAAAAAAAAAAAAAAAAAAGATTACTATTCAAAATATACGAAAAACTCTTAAAATTCAACAATAAGGAAACAAAAAACCTAAAGAAATGAGCCAAAGACCTTAACAGACACCTCACCTAAGAATATATACAGATGGCAAATAATCATTTGATAATATGCTCCACATCATATGTCATCAGATTAAAACAATAAGATACCACTACACACCTGAATGGACAAAATCCACAACACTGACAATACCACATGCTGGTTAGGGTGTGGGGCAACGGGGACTCTCATTTATTTTGGTGGGACTGCAAAATGATACAGCTACTTTGGAAGATATTTTGGCAGTTTCTTACAAAACTAAACATACTATTACAATACCATCCAGTGGTCACGCTCCTTGGTATTTACCCAAAGCAGCTGAAAACTTACATCCACACAAAAACTTGCACACATGTGTATAGTAGTTGTATTCATAGTTGCCAAAACTTGGAAACAGCTGAGATGTCATTCAGTGAGTGAATGAATAAATGAATTGTGGTACATACAGACAATGGAACACTATTCAGCACTAAAAAGAAATGAACTATCAAGCCATGAAAAGTAGTGGAGGAAACTTAAATGCACATTACTAAGTGAAAATGCCAATCTGAAAAGGCTACATATCGTATGATTCCAACTATATGACATTCTGGAAAAAGCAAAACTGTAGAAACAGTAAAAGATCAGTGGTTGCCATGAGTTGGGGAGCGAGGGTAGAGAGGGATAAATAGGCAGAGCACAGAAGATGTTTAGGCCCTGAAAATACTCACTATGATACTATAATGGTGGATACACATCACATATGTTTGTGTAAACCTGTGGAATGTACAACACCAAGAGTGAATTCCATTGTAAAGTGGAGTGGTGATGATGTGTTAATGCAGGTTCATTGATTGTAACAGATGTATCACTCTAGTGGTAATGGGGTGTCTATGCACATATGGGAGCAGTGGGTCATATGGAAACTCTGGTTTTTCTACTCAATTTTACTGTGAACTTCAAACTGCTCTAAAAGATGAAGTCTATCAAAAATAAATATGTAAATACCTCTAAAAGAGGAGTCAGACTTAGATTCATCAGCTTCACTACTTATTAGGTATATAAATTTGGGCACACTACTTAACTTCTCCTAATATTTAAAATGAGAAAAATAAAAATTATATCACAGGATTTTGGAGGTGACATTTTTGAAACCCCCATGCAATTATATATCTATTATGCACAGTATATCTAGTTTTACAGCATTTATCTATGTGCCTTTCTCTGTTTTAAGAAGGTACTTTTTAAAAACATGAATTATTTTCAAAACACATCTGTTACTTGTGGAAGTCACTGATCTCAAATTGTTCTCTTGTTTGTCTTTTACATTCTATAAAATGATTCAAGGACACAAGCAGTAGGCTTCAAAACACTGGATTCTTTTAAGATTCACATTTGCTAGAGGACTTCTTTTCTCCTCCCATGATTGTCTAATGAATTGAGGAGAAAGCTATAAGAATAAATATGAAAATTAATTAGATGTTTCAAAGTTCTCTAATTTATTCAAAACACATTATAAATATATGAAGTAATTTTCTAAAATTTTAGTTTAAATTTGTAACCTTTTGATACTATTTATTTCAGTTACTTAATTCTGTTTCATTCACAAGAATATAATGTATGGGAAATCAAGCAACAAATAATGTTTTATACTAAAGCTTTATATCATTCTAACAGTTTAGAGAAAATGCCTTTTTATTATATTGTACAGCTGATTTTCTATTCAATTTTGTATTAAGATAGTTACTTATGTAAACATGATTAAAATACATTTAAGAGTGAAAAGGGATGTCTAACATAATAGATTCAAAAGTTTAATTAATTCTGCTTATTTAGTATCAACGTGTTTTTAATCACCTGAAGAAAGTTATATTTTTTTACATTTTATTAAATTTTCTTTACATTGACTAATTAGTTGTGAAGAACCATAAAAACTGATTCCACTTGATACTCTATCTCCTCTATATAAACTTATTGATTACAATTTTGAAGTTCTCAAATATACATATTGTATACTGTTTCTGTCTCATAGTTAACTGAACTCTTCCTTGTAGCCTAACTCCATAATTCTTATTCTTGCCATCAGAAAAAAAAGGTAATTCATATACACAAAGGCATTACTAAATCATGTATCAAAAGAAAAAATAAATAAAAAGAGAGGCATTTTCTGAGATCTTTAACCTGGAGTAGTTCTCCCTGCTGGACTTAATAGACCTTTTCCTGCTAGTTGAGGGTTTCTTAACTCTATTTGTCTCTGACTCTGTAATAATAATTTACTTATTTTAATCTTTTCTGGCTTAACACAATGTTAAATTTACTTTCTATTCTTTTACTGTTGTATTTATTGGAGTTCTATTAACCAAATCAGTAGGTATCAAACCAGGGGACATAACAGAATCAACTAGAAGCTTTAAAAGAAAAAATTGATGTTTATTCCAAGACAAATTAAATTCTGGATAATTTGAGTGTGACCCAGGCATCTGCATCTCATAAAAGTACTTCTAGTGATTCTATGATCACATAGGGATTAGAAGAAGTGCTTATGACATCAGGTACAATTATTCATTTTCAAATATTATTTTTCACACCACAACTTTTTAATTACATGTAGAGTTATCTGAAAAAAAGCACTTTGATAACCACAGTTTAGTAAAAAGAAAAAAAGTTTGGGGAAGAAACATAGAAAAATTAGCTACATAAGAGAAACATATAAAGTATATACTATGTGGAGTTATTTTCCATTGAAGTTTAGTTGTGAGTCAAAGCTGTTAAAAAAGTGACCCATTTGGATCATTTTTCTACCATAATTTATTAAGACAAATATTTATACTTTCTGCAAATATGTTGTTTTTCTTTACTTCATATTTTGAACCAAATTTTAGTGTGTGATCTCATTTACCAATATCTCTATACCACAAGAAATTAACATGAGAGCAATAATCAGAAACCTCAGAATTATACACATATGAATAATAATTGATAAGATTCTAGATCTATTTGAAATGCAATTGTAAATACTTAATAGGCAAGCTTCAATATGTGAGGTAATATTAGTCTCTCTGTTTTTGCCTCAATCAAAATTGTCATTAATCTTCAAACATCTATTTTCTCATATAAATTCAATAACTGTGGACCTGGGACTTTCCATATCCACAAAAAGGACAAAGAATAATCTGATTTTTTAAATGGGTGCTGCTCTTGCTACCTCCTGAACTTTCTTACCTGCCTGGCTATATGTCTTTCCTGCTCCAGTTAATTCTAACTGAGCACACTGTGATTGACACCTAGTTTTTAACCAATTTAAATGTATACATATTTGAATGTATACATCATTTTGAAATCTCTCATTTATATCTCTTTTATTGTCATCCATGTCCAAGCTTCAATTGCCTGAAAACTGGTTTAATTAAGATTTTACAATTAAGTATTTAGTGAATACTGTATGCTGTGCCTTGTACTGGGTGTGGGAACGCATTATTAATACCTACCTAAATAACACTATGACTTTGAAAGCAAGATGCTGTGACACTAGATTTTATTTACTTCAACTATTCTTTAAAGTGTTTTTCTTACTTGACTAAAATTTCTAGATTTCACAGACTTAATAATAAAAAACTGCATTTATTTTAAACTTGCAAAGCTATATTACCACCTTGTCACAGCCTTGTGACATCTGACAAGATAATTATGATCAATGCATCAGCAAAGAGAAAACAAAGTTTTAATAGACTGCTTCCTTAATCAAAATCAAAAGTTACTTCTATTGACTTGATTTTCAAAAAAAAATGGATTATAGGAAGATGTAAATTAAATCGAACATAACACTCTTAATTGGGAAATAGAATGTAAAAGGAGTTTGAAACATAGTTAATTTTTTGAAAACTGGTAATTTATATTATACCACTTATATCACTAGTAATACTAGTACCGGACACTGAGGCGATAATGAACATGATATCGAACATTTATTGAGAGCTTATTATGTGCCAGGTATTTTGCTCGGGACTTCACTTATTTAAACACTATAAAACATTATGCATGGATGTTATTCTATGCCTACTTTAGAAAGAAGTGTTTTGAGGTTTAGAAGGAAAGGTTGAATAAATTTACTAAAGTCAGTAGGTTGTAAATTGAGGATTTAATTTTAAGCAATATAATTCTAAAGCCAATATCAATCATTATCAGTACTTCCTTCATCATTCTTAACTGATATTTATTTACTTTGATATTTTCTCAGTAAGTCAAGAAACGTTGTTTAGCTGAAAATCTATTCTTTTATTTTAGGGGAAAAAGTAAAATCAGAAGATGAGAAAAACATATTACGTAGAAAGCTTGCTTCAATAACTTTCTCCTTTATCAGGTATCAAGTTAATCCTGACATGGTGTCTGATTTTCTAGGGAGCCTGCAAAGAGGATTTTCCTTTCATATCTAGGGCCATTGACCTGCTTTGTTGCTTTGCTTTTTTCCTCCCCAGCAGCTTTGTAGTCAAGCGGAGAGAAAGTCATACTAAAGATTAGTATTACATTCCCAAGCCTGACCTTAGTTCCAAAATAAGAGATGGCCTTAAGTTAGGAAAAAAACAGAGTGACAGTGACTTTATAAGTTTGGGAGCTCCTCCATTAAATTCTATGAAGAAACTGTGTTGATGAAAAGAGGAGAAAAATATAGATTATAAATATAAATGGATAAATATATATGTAGCAGGGGGCTCCTTCCTGATAAAAGTAGGCCCTCAGAACTGTATAGCCTTGAAAAATGTAAGATAAGAAAACTATTAATTTTAAATTGTATATAGTATTTATTTCCCATAAAATCCATCTACCTTATATACCTGACAAAACCACTGTACTATATTCTTTAACAACACAAAAATTAAAATTTATCAATATGTGTTAAATGGGAAAAAAGATGAGTCAAAGTATAAAAGAAGGGAAATGTTCAGAATAAATGTCCAAAGGTCTGTTTTAGTAGAGCTATACAATACCACAACTAGTTATTTCTCTAGAAAAATGTGGACTGGAGACTTGATGACCTATATAAAGTGCTATTTAAAGCCAAATTGTCTCTGGCAATAAAAGACTAGCTTGTATCAGACCAACCATCCTGGAGTGAACAACAATAAAGTCTCAACAAAATACAAAACTAACCAACCAACCAAAAAAAAAAAAGTGGTTTGAAAGTGTCTGGGTAAAACAATATAGCCAGAAATGGATAGGCTAAAATCCTGGATAGAAGGGAAACATATTAAAGTGAACATTTACTTCTTATATCCCCTCAGGATGTATTCCAATACACTATGCTGGGGACTGAGGCCAATCAAAAAGAGTGCTTAGGGTTTGCTGGGCTGAAGAGACAGAGTTTAGAGCACACAGATGTGTCTGGAATAACCAACACACTCTACAGAAAGAGACAGAAAGAGATCGCAGGAGCTCAACCCAGTATTCTACCTGCAATCATTTGTTAAGGTGACTTCCCTTCTCAAGCATTCTGTGAACTGAGAAAAACTAAGAATGGAGCTGGCAATGTGCTAAAGGTCTGAGCAGAAAGTCCTATAGTCTACAAATGCATAAGAGCTAGAGATTGAAGTTCAGAGCGTGAATAAGTAGAGAGTCCTATGAAGCAGCCCAGTCTTTCAGTTGAGACCCCTTCAGGGATATGCCTCAGGAATAAGTGCAAACCAGAGAAAGAATATCCCTCACAAAGTCTGAAACCCAGCCTTGATTGCACAAAGATGACCTGCCAGTATTCTAGCTTTATGAGAAAATTAAATTCTTTGTGAAGGCATATACCATATTTAGAGTCTTAGTTTCTCATACAGAATGTTTGAAATTCAAAAACATATTTCACTACTCATGGAAAACAGGATTAAGTGGCCAAAATACGAGGAATAAGGAGAAAAAAGAAATAAAATCATAGGAGATGCACATACTGGAGTTATCAGACTCCAATGGTTGAAAATGACCATGGATGATATGTTCAAGAAAACAGGAAGATCAAAAATTTAATTATATAACTGGAATGTATAGAAGTGAATCAAATAGATTTTCTCCAACTGAAAAGTATGAGATAACAATAAAATACAATATAAGCAGAATAGACACAGGAAAAGACAGAATTAGGGAACTGGAAGAGGACTGAAAAAATTACCAGCTTGAAGTACAGAAAGAAGATATAAAAAGATGGAAAACATAAAAAGGGCACAAGTGACATATAAAATAAGGTGAAATGCTCTAACATACATGTAAATTTAGAGCCACAGACTGAAAATGAAAGAAGGATGCAGCAATTTTGTTGAAACAGTAGATTAGATTTTTCAAAATAGTTAAGAAACATTACAAATTTCAAGCAGTGTAAATTCAAAGAAATAAGCATTTGAAGTATCACACAGTGAAACTGCTAAAAACTAAAGACAAAAAGAAAATATTAAAAATAACCAGAGTTAATCAATGGCATTTTTCACAGAAATAGAACAAAAAATTTCACAATTTGTATGGAAACACAAAAGACCCCGAATAGCCAAAGCAATCTTGAGAAAGAAAAACAGAGCTGGAGGAATCAGGCTCTCTGACTTCAGACTATACTACAAAGGTACAGTAATCAAGACAGTATGGTACTTGCACAAAAACAGAAATATAGATCAATGGAATAGGACAGAAAGCCCAGAGATAAACCCATGCACATATGGTCACCTTATTTTTGAAAAAGGAGGCAAGAATATACAATGGAGAAAAGACAGCCTCTTCAATAAGTGGTGCTGGGAAAACAGGACAGCTACATGTAAAAGAATGAAATTAGAACACTCCCTAACACCCTACACAAAAATAAACTCAAAATGGACTAAAGACCTAAATGTAAGGCTACACACTATAAAACTCTTAGAGGAAAACATAGGTAGAACTCTATGACATAAATCACAGCAAGATCCTTTTTGACCCACCTCCTAGAGAAATGGAAATAAAAACAAAAACAAACAAATGGGACCTAATGAAACTCCAAAGCTTTTGCACAGCAAAGGAAACCATAAACAAGATGAAAAGACTACCCTCAGAATGGGAGAAAATATTTGCAAATGAATCAAGGGACAAATGATTAATCTCCAAAATATATAAGCAGCTCATGCAGCTCCATATTAAAAAAAACAAACAACCCAATCCAAAAATGGGCAGAAGACCTAAATAGACATTTCTCCAAAGAATATATACAGACTGCCAACAAACACATGAAAGGATGCTCAGTGTCACTAATCATTAGAGAAATGCAAATCAAAACTACAATGAGGTATCACCTCACACCAGTCAGAATGGCCATCATCAAAAATCTACAAACAATAAATGCTTTAGAGGGTGTGGAGAAAAGGGAACCCTCTTGCACTGTTGCTGGGAATGTAAGTTGATACAGCCACTATGGTGAACAGTATGGAGGTTCCTTAAAAACTAAAAATAGAACTACCATACGACCCAGCAATCCCACTACTGGGCATATACCCTGAGAAAACCATAATTCAAAAAGAGTCACGTACCACAGTGTTCACTGCAGCTCTATTTACAATAGCCAGGACATGGAAGCAACCTAAGTGTCCAGTGACAGATGAATGGATAAAGAAGATGTGGCACATATATACAATGGAATATTACTCAGCCATAAAATGAAATGTAATTGAGTTATTTGTAGTGAGTTGGATGGACTTAGACTCTGTCATACACAGTGAAGTAAGTCAGAAGGAGTAAAACAAATACCGTATGCTAACACATATATATGGAATCTTAAAAAAAAAAAAAAAAAGAGGGTTCTGAAGAACCTAGGGTCAGGACAGGAATAAAGACACAGATGTAGAGAATGGACTTGAGGACACGGGGAGGGGGAAGGGTAACCTGGGACTGGGACGAAGTGAGAGAGTGGCATGGACATATATATACTACCAAGTATAAAACAGATAGCTAGTGGGAAGCAGCTACATAGCACAGGGAGATCATCTCAGTGCTTTGTGACCACCTAGAGGGGTGGGATAGGGAGGGTGCCAGGGAGACGCAAGAGGGAGGAGATTTGGGGATATATGTATATGTATATATGATTCACGTTGTTATACAGCAGAAACTAACATACCATTGTAAAGCAATTATACTCCAATAAAGATGTTTAAAAAAAAATGAAAAGGCAAGCCATAGATTGGGAGAAAACAGATGTAAGATATGTATTTGACAAATGACTGTTATTCAGAATATATAAATAAGTCTTAAAATTCAGCAATAAGACAAACAAATAAAATATGGCCAAAATTTTAACAGACGCTTCACTAAAGAAAACAAATGAATGGCAAGTAAGTGCATGAGATGTTCAACATCACTAATCATCAAGGAAATGCAATTTAAAGCCACAAGAAATACAACTATATACCCAATACAATAGCTAAAGTTTAAAAAGACTGACAATACCTAGTGTTGGTAAAGAGTAACTGGAATTTGCATACAGTGTTGGAGGAAATGTAAAAAACCACTTCACTTTGGAGAACTGTTTAGCAATTTCTTATAAAAGTAAACATACACTTGATGATATCACTCAGTCATTCTGTACCTAAGCATTCACCAGAAAAATAAAAACAAATGCCCCCAAAATAAAAAAATAAAATAGCCAGAGTTAAAAGGCAAATTACTTTCAAAAGAGGAAAATAAGAACAAAAGCTGACTTTTTATAAAAATTAGGGAAACCAAAAGGCAATCTTGAATTGCTGAAAGAAAATGAATAACCCACTAATAATCTTAGCCCCAGGGAGAATGTTTTTTACCAAAAAGAAGCAGAATAAAGAGGTTTTCAGAAAAAGAAAGAGAAAATATACTACCAATAAACCAGTTGTAAAAACAATATTAAATGAATTTTTTCAGAATATAGGAAAATAACCTTGGTTGCAAGAAAGAAAATAATAACTAAAAGGGTATTAGGGTAAATGTAAATGAATATGTCTATTTAAAGCATTAAAAATAACTTCTTGTGGCTATCAAACATATGTAGAATTAAAATACAGTGAACCCTTGAACAACACAGGGGTTAGGGACTCTTCTTGGGGTTGAAAATCTGCATATAATTTGTAGTTGGCCTTCCACATATTCAGCTTCTTCACAACCATGGTTCCACACCAAGGTTGCACCAACCACAGATCTTGCAGTACTGTAGTATTTATACTGGGAAAAAATCCATAGATAACTATTTATCCCATGCAGTTCAAACCCATATTGTTCAAGGATCAATTCTACTTCTCACACTCATACACACACAAAGCATAGAAGCCAATAGGGTGGTAAGTGGACCTAAACTATTGTAAGATCCTAGGATTGATCAGGAAGTGGTAAAAATATTTATTTATAGACTCTGATAAATAGTAAATATTATAAGTAACCTCAGCAATAATATTAAAAAGTGTATAACTAGTAATAAAAACAATATTTGATTAATTCTCGTTCTGATACAGTCTAAGTTAGTAGTATTCTCTGTACCAGGTATCTTGCTCATTATCATCCAATCTTCCATAAACTAATGTTAAGTGTCATAGTCTCGTCTCTGTTTTTGTTGTCAGGCTTAAAAGAAGAGGTAAGAGTTACTGAAGTAGCAATGGGGCATCCCCTCTCTGACATTAGTGTGGTAGTAGCAGCCAACTGTACCCAGAAGTAGAATAAGTTCTGTCCAATAGAAAAGCAATCTAATGTTCAGTAACAGTAGTTAGCCAAGCAGAATATACAGAATTTTTTTTCCTTGCGACAACACCTGGAGGGTTCTCAGAAATAACAGAAGGTCTCTTTGAGAAGCCCTTCTCATAATTCATTCAGCCATTTATTTCTTCATTCAACAAATATTTATTTGAATGCTTATTATGTAAGAGGTGCTGTTCTGTGATCTATAGGTTTTGCAATGAATAAAGCCTCAGGCAGAAGGTAGGGATCAAAAATAAAAGGATAATCAAATAAATATGTAAATGTCTGTTGGCCATAACTGTCAGAAGAACAATAAAACAGGGTGAGGAAACAGCACGCTGAAGCAGCCTGGGGAGAGTTGTTTTAGGTGAGGTAGTTGAGAAGGCCTCTCTGATAAGGTGGCACTACTGCAGAGGCCTGAGCCAAGTGAGATTTCTAGTTATGGGGATGTCTGAGGACAGAGCATCCCAGGCAGAATGGAAACATTGAGGACTTGATAAAGTTACAGTTCATGTGTTTGTGGAGATAGCATGTGGCAATAATGGCTGAACCCAGTTTGTTTGTGGGGAGGAGGGATGGGTAAGATAAGTGGGGAAGAAGGAGCCAGAACCGGTTGGGGTTTATATTCTAAATGAGATGGTCAGCCATTGGAGAGTTTATACACATTTGTATAGCTGTTGTTTGAACAATGGATTGTGGAGGGAGTAACAGTGGGGAGTGAAAGCCATTTTAGAAATTATTACAGTCCAGGCAAGAGACAGAGTGGTAGCTGTAAAGACAGTAAGAAATGGTTAGATTCTAGATAGAGTTTAAAGATGCAATCCACAAAATAGGCAGGAAGATTAGAAGTGAGTGGGAAAGAAATATGTAAGAATCAAACCTAGATTTTTGTCTTCAGGAATAGTAAGAGTGATTTGGGAGCAGACTGAAGGGAAAATTACAAATTCTTTTTTGGATATACTAAGTTTGAGACAAGGATTAAATATTATACATTTATTCAGTACTTAAGTACTGAGTGCCTTTCCCATGACAAATACTTTTCCGGGTGTTGGGAGTAGAGCAAATTATAGGAGAGGTAAGGTCTCTGCTTTTTCAAACCTTTTAGGCAGAGAGACCTATACAAATATAAGTAAATAGCACATAAGTAAACAGGACAAAGACTTGCAGTTGATATGAAGGACATCTATAATGTGACTAACTCACTTTAGTGAGAATGAGTTACCATTTAATTTACCTTTTACTATTGGTTGTTAACATTTTCTAGTATTTTGACAATGATCATGTAAAAAAAAAAGCCTGCAATTTGAAAAACTAATTCTGTAGATTCATTTCAATAATTATATTTTATGTGCTTACCTCTTTCTTCTCAATGAATTATCATTATCTTTAATACTTTTATGGTTTTTATTTCAACCTTTTAATTTTTTTAGTTTTTTATTAACCACTTTGATCCAAAGTTTAGAAGACAATTTATAATACATACATAAGCAAAAAGCTATAGTTCTATCACATTCATAGAGATTTCTGATCTTGATGAGATAAAGACATACAAATTTAGTTAAAGGAAGTTCACTAAGTAAAAGTAAAACCATACCAAACAAAAATACTTACCATATTCTGGGCAGACTTCCCTATTATTATATGTAAAATGTAGACACCATGTCATTCTGTTTATAAATACAGAAATTTTGGTTTTTGGGGAAAAATAAACTGTTACTTGAGACATACGACATGTTCTAGAAAATATTTCTTCAGCAGTCAGCATAGTTTCTAACTGATGCAGCAATATTTTTCTCCTCAGTGGTAAGCACTGTCGTTCAGCTTTCTTCCCTCTTTTGAAAATTTTGTGATGATTCATAAATACATACATTTGACCTGTGTATGTTATAGTTTTAACCATGTCTTTTTTAAACTTTCAACATTATATAACTCACACTTATTATGGGGCTTAAAGTGATAACAGGATAAGGTCTGAGTATTACTCTTTGCTTGAGTAAATAGAAAGGCAACAGGATACATCAGGATTCACTGATGTAGTTGCTGTTGTAATTTAAGATTATAAATTGGAAAGGAGGTTTTCAGATGGAAAACCTACTTATTTTTACTTCTCTCTTTCAACATCTCAAAAGAATAAATGTCTTAGCATATAATGCCTCTTATCTTACACCCACCTAGACTTGTTTTCACCAAGGTAAACTGGGGCCCTCAGGTATGTCAGAATTTAACAATAAATTTGAATTTAAAATTAACACTTCCTTTCTCCTGCATAAGTGATGGTGTATGCCATGAATGGGATGGGACAGGGTTAGAGGAGATGAAAGGAAACAAGGGGTCATCATGAGGCTGTTCCTTCTTTTCTCATCTCTCAATGCTACCCAGACCTGCCTTTAGACCCACAAACAGAATGCTTTTAGAAACTAAGTAAACAAATATGTAGTCATCATGCAGAAGAAGCCACATATACAGAGCACTTGCATTAAAAAAAAAGAGAAAACTAGAGATTATGAAACAATTCTGACAGTTATCAAACTAAGGCCCTTCATGTTTAATAATAACTTCTCTAAAACAAGAAAGTGGCAACCCAGTTTGCATGAAAGAAGCATTGGGTTACTCATTGAAAAGAATCCAGGGACTTCCCTGGTGGTCCAATGGCTAAGACTCCATGCTCCCAATGCAGGGGGCTCAGGTTTGATCCCTGGTCAGGGAACTAGATCCCACACGCCGCAACTAAGAGTTCACATGCAGCAACTAAAGATCCCGCATGCCACAACTAAAAGATCCCACATGCTGCAATGAAGAACCTGCACACGGCAACAAAGATCCCACGTGCTGCAACTAAGACACGGTGCAGCCAAATAAATAAATATTAATGTATAACTTAAAAAAAAATAAAAAATAATCCGGTGTCACCAAAGATTTCCTGCAGTAAGAGTATCTATCATTCCTTACTGAAAAAGAAGGGAGATTGCCATGATAATTCATGCATTTATTTTATAGGTCACTGTATACATCTATAATATCATATCTATAATTCTTACTTTCAATGTATAGTTTCAGTCATTCTCAAACTTTATTTTGTCTAATCTATAAAGTATCAAGGAACCTTTCAGAAATTATTATAAATGCATAAAATTGATTAAAAATACATGACTGTTATTATAAATATTGTGGAATCTGTTGTAAAGCAGATATTATAGAGTTCATGGCCAAAGAGGAGGAAAAAGTGACTCCCTTCTTGACAGGTTCTGAATTAATTAACTGGTTCTTTTCATAAGGCATTGAGCCAATGACTCATAAATTCATGAGAAAACATTAGTCAGATGCTTTCTACTTAATGTTAATATTTATTTTATGCATTGAGTTTTAATCCTTTTTAAATAGATTTCATTCCTATTCCTGTGGCCACCTATATAAATTTTCTTTGAGGATTGTTACTCTGGTAATACCAGTTATGCTTCAGCATTAAGTATAGGGAATGATGGGCAGTACTTTTCAAAGGTGTGCTGGCATACCTGGTAAAAAGTATCCATTATAGAACACTGCCTTTATGAAGCATATTCCTTCATTGATTCCAGCATTAGCCTACTCTTTATAATCATTTTAATTGTAAACTTTCCATGTGCCATTATGATTATACATAGTCATGACTCATTCTTTTTTATTAAATTATTTTTCATGCACCCATTTAGCATTAGCATTCTGCATCATTACAAACTAATCAATTTGACTGATTTTCCATAAGTTTCCTCAGAAAATAAATACTACAAGCTCTGTTTGTCTCTAAATACTGTATCTTTATGGATTCAGTAATTACTGTAAAACACCATGGGAGGTACTTCTGTACCCAAGTTCAATAAAGCCATAATTTACAGTTCCTTTCTTAGAAGAGGTCCTTCTAGATAATGAAGTGATAAATTTGATACTGTAGGACAAATGACACCAGGTCAATTATAGTGATTTCCCCAGAATAAATTGTTTCATATTTTGGCATATAAGATATATATATGTGTGGGTATATATATATATACATATATAATATATATTTTAAAACAAATTTCCTATAAAGGCAAATAAAATTATGTTAGAGTTTTCCTCTTTCTTGTTTTTTGTTTTATAATTACTTTATCCCTTCTAATTTTATTTTCTGTTAAGGCTACTAAAGTGAAATTTTAATCTAGTCAAAATCAAAACATTTATAGTCAAAATCAAAATTTTAATATAGTCAAAATCAAAATTAAGAAGGATATTAATATTTTTTATTTCCTTTTTTCCTCAAAAGTAACAACTCTACCACTATATGTTTTTCTACTAAATAAGTTTTTTTCTGGAAGTCCCTGACCTGATCATTAAAGAGTGGGTTTTGCAGAGGAGTTACTTCTTTTCTGGAGCAACTGACCATAAATGAAAGTCTTTAAGCTAATATCACATATCTTCTTCATATTTCTTATAAGTACCTATAAAAATGAAAATATTTGTACATGAACATCACTATTGAAAATGAAATCTAAATACTTTGTATCGAGGAAATATTTAAATTGAAAAGAAGCATTATAGCCTTAATATATGATAAAAAGTAAAATTTCAGATTTAATATAACCATATATATATATATATTATATATATATATATATATATATTTACCTTAAATGTATTCTTCTTTCCACTAAAATTTCTCTTGCTAATAAGATTTCTCCAAATTTTTTAATGTCTTCACTGGCTTTCACCTTTGTGCCCTTTTCACTACATTTGGAATAACTTCTACAAGCTTCTAAAAGCCAATTTGTTCTCTTCCTTTAATAATCTCCTATAAATTTTTACTTCAGTTTTCTGATTAATTGTATCCCTATTCTCTAAATATTGAGGCTCATACTCCTTCTTCATCCTTCTTCTCCTAGTCTGTATTTTTTTTAATAACTATACTCTTTAATTTTACTACCCTCATTGAACCTTATTTCTTTAACTTGTCTTTTTTAATTTCAATGAAAGTAAATGGGTCATAAATACATATTAAGCATTTTCTCTATGATCATTTTCAGTCACACTTCTTATTTTATGATGTTTACCTTCAGTCTACTTTTTTTCTAGTCATAGTCTAAGCAATTATCTTTTTATTTACTGAAGTTTACACTTCCGGCTAAGGTGACCATATAATTTCTCTCTCGAGTTGGCACACTTTTGAGAGTGAAGAAAGGGACTATTAATAATTATATAAGGATAGCTGGATTTAACCAGATCTGTCCCAGGCAAATGAGAACATATATTCATAATATTGGTTTGGCCAAAAAGTTCATTCGGGTTTTCTGTACCATCTTACAGAAAAATCTGAAAGAACTTATTGGCCAACCCAGTACGTACGAAAGACTATAAAGAGTCAAGAGTTAAGCCTTGCTTTATCTCATCTGTGTTCACTTACCAACAGCTGTAAAAATTGTCACTTCTGATTTACGTGGGGGAAAAAAGACCATACACACACAACCTCTTAGCCCGAAAAAAAAAGATACAGCTTTTCCTTTCTTTTCTTCACATCAACAAGTTTACAACCAGAAATTTGCTGGGCAGAGAATAGGAAAATTAAGGAAGAGCTAGATGAAAAGATCATGATGTCATAGAAAGCTAGAGGAAAGCTTCCCTTATTCTGAAAAGTAGGGAATCACAGCAAACAGATGTAGTGTAATGGAACTCTTGAACCAGGTATGGTCATAGATCTGTCGATAGAACAGATGGTTCTAAGCATGAGAGAACTATAGTGATATATGTCTTGTTGGGGTAAGAAGCTTGGTTGAACTTCAGGCAATGTCTAATTTTAAAAATGGCAGGTTTGCATAAATAGAGCAATAATGCATCAATTAGGGTAAGAAAATAGGAAATAAGAAAGTGGTTTGATTGCTTAAACTGAAGCAAAAGGCAGCAATGTGGTCCCAGGATCACCTGATCATTAAATAATGAAAAATACCCATTAGTATTATGGACTTAATAGCAAGCTACAGAAATATTTACTTGAAATCATCCTAACTCAGAACAAAAATTGTGCATAGGCTAGAATGGGTCTGAGTCTGCAAGTAGTGACTTAATCATGGAAAATATCTACAAGGGCTTAGAACCAGGCATAGCTTTACAATGAAGCTTGGCCACCAGAAGGTACTAATTTCCTGTCATAATTGGAATTCATGGCAGTTTAGAAGGCTATATTTTTAAAAGATTTTATTTATTTAGAGCAGTTCTAGGTTTACAACAAAATTGAGAGGAAGGTACAGATATTTCCAATATACTCCCTGCTCCAAAATTTGCATAGCCTCCCTCATTATAAACATCACTCACCAGAATGGTACTTTTTTTTTTTTTTAACTAAGATGAACCTACACTGACACATCATAATCACCCAAAGTCCACAGTTTACCTAGTATTTCACTCTTGGTGTTGTACATTCTGTGGGTTTAGATAAAAGTATAGTGACATACATTCATCATTATAATACCATACGGAGTATTTTTACCATCTTAAAAAATCTCTGTGCTCTGCCTATTCATCTCTCCCCTGACTCTCACTCCTAGAAACCACTGATCTTTTTATTGTCTTCATAGTTTTGCCTTTTCCTTAATGTCATATACTTGAAATAATATAGTATGATTTCTGACTGGCTTTTTCATGTAGGTATATGCGTTTAAGTTTCCTCCACGTCTTTTCACAGCTTAATAGTTCATTTCTCTTTAGTGCTAAATAACATTCCACTGTCTGGGTGTACCACACTTATTCATTCACCTACTAAAAGCCATCTTGGTTGCTTCCAAGTTTGGGCAATTGTGAATAAAGCCTCTATAAACATCTGTGTGCAGGTTTTTGTGTGGACGTAAGTTTTCAACTCTTTTGAGTAAATACCAAGGGGTATGATTGCTGTGTTATGATAAAAGTGTGTTATGATAAAAGTGTGTTATGATAAAAGTGTGTTAATTTTTTAAGAAACTGCCAAACTATCTTCCAAAATGGTTGTATCATTTTGCAGTCCCACCAGCAATGAATGACAGTACCTGTTGCTTCACATTCTCATCAGCATTTGGTATTTCAGGATTCTGGATTTGGGCCATTCTAATAGTTATGTAGTGATATCTCATTGTTGCTTTAACTTACATTTCCCTGTTTATATATGATAGGGAGCATCTTTTCATATGCTTATTTGTCATCTGTATATATTCTTTGGTGAGATGTCTCTTTAGGTCTTTGGCCCAGTTTTTAATTGGGATTTTTTTTTCTTATTGTTGAGTTTTAAGAGTTCATTGTATATTTTAGATAATATCAGAGGTGTCTTTTGCAAATATTTTCTCCCAGTCTATGGCTTGTTTTCTAATTCTCTTGGTATTGTCTTTCACAGAAGAGAAGTTTTTAATTTTAATGAAGTCCACATTAACAATTGATTTCTTTCATAAATTATGTCTTTGGTATTTTATCTAAAAGGGCATCACCATATTCAAGGTCATCTATGTATTTTCCTATGTTATCTTCTAGGAGTTTTAAAGTTTTATGTTTCATATTTCAGTCTATTAGCTATTTGAGTTAATTTTTGTGAAAGTTGTAAGTCTGTGTCTAGACTTATTTTTCGCATGTGGATGTCCAGTTGTTCCAGCACCATTCGTTGACATGACTGTCTTTACTCCAATGTATTGCCTCTGCTCCTTTATAAAATATAAGTTGACTATATTTATGGGGGTCTATTTCTGTGCTAGTTATTGTTTGATCTTTTTATCTATTCTTTCACCAAAACGTCACTGTCTTGATTACTGTAGCTTTAAAGTAAGCGTTGAAGTTCGGGTAGTGTCAGTCCTCCAACTTTGTTATTCTCCTCCATTGCTGTGTTGGCTGTTCTGTGTCTTTTGTCTCTCCATTTAAACTTTAGAAACAGTTTGTCAATATCCATAAAATAACTTGCTGGGATTTTGATTGGTATTGCATTGAATCTATAGATCAAGTTGGGAAGAGCTGACTTCTTGACAATATTGAGACTTCCCATGTATGAACATGGAATATCTCTCCATTTATTTAATGTTAAAATTTCATTTATCAGAGTTTTATATTTTTTAATATAGATCTCTTACATATTTTGTTAGATTTATATTGAAGTATTTCATTTTGGGGGGTGCTACAATAAATGATATTGTATATTTAATCTCAAATTCCACATATTCATTGTTGATATATAGGGGAAAAAAAGGCTATTTTTAAATTATCTTTTTGAATAGCTATTTATACCCAGGTCAAAATTTGTAAATTATTTTTCTCATTAAGCTTCTTCCTACTGAATTTTATAGAAGGCTATTATGCCTTTGCACAACATTTTTGCTCATCTTTATTATTATGAATCCAGAAAAGCTAAAAGTTCTATGCTACACAAAGAAGAATTTCTATATATGCAGAGGTTCTCATATATGTATTTTTATGTAAATATATTTAATATAGAGCTTATATATTTAATATATGTAATTTACACTTATTTCCTATCTCACAAAAAATGAAAGATAGATTATTTTGTAGTTCTTCCTAACACTTTAGACCTATTTGAATGTTTTAAAGATGGTTTGCTCTTCTGCCTGCTAACAAAGTCTGTGGAGTTATATTGTTTTAAGACAAAATACAAAGCAGAATATGATACTATGAATTTTCCTTAATCATTACTATTAAGTGTTGATAGATACTTAAACAAAGTATCTAATAACAAAGGTGTAATGATTTGGTGCAAAAATAGTGAAAATCTGTTTTCTACAAATTGAGCAATCAGTTACAAAATATTTTGAGGGACATAGATTGTCCTAACATTTAGGACACATTAGTGTCCTAACATTTTCCACTGGAAAAGAAGAGGTATTCAATAGTCCAAAAGATTTATAAATCTTTACAAAATATGTTCTGAACATAATGTATTGGGAGGCAATCAGAAATAAATACTACAAAAATCTGAATAGGTAAAACTATAAATTACATTTCACATGTGGAACAGCCATCTTTTATTGGTATCCAAACATTTATTTCTAGAGCTACTAATGTCAATTATTTACGTGTTGTGAAAGAAAACAATGTGCCCTATTTGCACATGAGCACCAGGAACAAAGGCAGTACTTTGTTTTAGCCTAAGGCCATAGTTGGTTTAAAAAAATGATCTTTGAAACATCCTGTACTGAAGTATGACAATGATACAAACATTATATAGTAATTACAATAGCAATTATTTATTTAATGCTTGCTATTTACAAACACAGATAGGTTCTTTCTGACATTATATTTTATAATTCTTAGAGCAACCCTATGAGGTAGGTAATGTTATTATCCTCACTTTCAAGATGAGGAAACCAGAGAGTTGGGATAGGGAGGGTGGGAGGGAGGCTCAAGAGGGAGGGGATATGTGGATATATGTATGCATTTGGCTGATTCACTTTGTTTACAATAGAAACTAACAAGTATTGTGAAGCAATTATACTCCAATAAAGATCTATTAAAAGAAAAAGAAAGTTTAGTGATTTTGCCAGTATATAGATAGTAATTGACTAAGGCAGAAATCAAACCCTTATCTATCTTAACTGAACATCAGAGTACTTCTAGAGTACCATTTTTTTCTCAGCTGAATGAACTGTTTAAGAGACTTGTTTTGAGGAAGGGGTGTTACGTGCGTGATATAATTGGTTGAGAAATAAGAAGAAAATAAATAGGAGAACACATAATAAAGAAAGATTACCTAAAGGCCAAGTGAATAGCAATTAATGAGAAAAAAACCCTGTTAAATCAAGATAGTGAATCAATATTGATGTTTATCTCTTCAACTTTATTAAGAATAATTTTCTTTACCAAGAGTCATGAACAACCTGTATTAATTAAAACTGCTTATGGCTTAGATCAGTATTATTTGTAGTTCAGTAACTAAGTTGTTGTGTGGAAGAAAAAAGGGTAAAGAGATTATTTTGTTTCAAAAAATATATGGCTCCTCATAGTTTTCATATTTTACATGATAACCTTCTATTTTCAAATACATTTTGCCAGGTTGATTGATAGTGCTAGAAGTGGCTGCACAATAATATGTTTTATCTATCAGTTCTAGAACATAAATATGTCTGCTTATTTGTTGCTGTTTTCAAATATCCTTATGGCCATAAAATTTATGTTTGTATAAAACATGTTCAAGTTTGAAAATTACATTGGAAGCTCATTACAAACACCTTTGAATACTCATCTTTATAGATGAATAATCAAACACTGTTGGGAGAAAATTACATTCAGTGACTGTTTCTCACTCTGGTTAGACAGACATGTGTGGCACTATTTCATACTGCCATATGGAAAAACAGATATTTCAACTTCATCTCTCTCAGACATTGTATTTTCCTAAATCATTAAGTTACTGGGCTTGGTTTTCTGTATTTAACAGATTCACAAAATAATCAACAACTCTCTACTTCATTTTATAGATACAGTTAATGTTGTCTATATATGTCCTAACATTTTCCACTGGAAAACAAGACCCAAAAAATAGCATTTTCTACATCTGTTTGTATGTGTGTTCATGTGTGTCTGTTTGAGTATGTTAATGTGTGTATGTGGGTGCATAATTTTTGAAGCTTAGTGTGGGGCACTAAGTTTATTTTACTCTGAGACTATAGAAGGTAACAGATTATGCCATGGTAAATTGGTAATTGGAAATTGCCTGTAATATCTCTGACAGACTGAGCTGTTTCCTATCACACTTTACGTTTTCATGAGAGAGAAATGGTGAAAGGCATATTTTAAAGTTCCCTAAGGAGTCTGAAAGAGCTAAAATGCATCAAATTGGATTTTTGTGTGTGTTACACACCTTCCTCATATACCGCAAATAGATCCCTTTTTAACAAACCTTTGGTAGGAATACCAATATCTTTATAATTATATTCTGTCTATTTCAATCACTTCACATGATTTAAACATTTAAAAAATCTAGTATATTTTTTGATGTTGCCCTAAATTATTCAGGAGTAAAGGAAGGACAACGCCATTCAATCAATAAGTAAAATCAATCTTAAATTAAAAGTTTTGTGTACTATCCCCTGCTGATATAGCCAGCAACATGATTGATATGTCCCTGCCTGCATCATGATCACAAAGCTACTTGTAAAACTTCAATCACCTTAACTCTATTCCAGGTCCAAGTAGTTTTGTAGATTTTCAATAATTCCAGTCACCTTTTGCAGACTCTGTTAATCACTTTAGTTTTGTCTTATTTGAGCATTTCTAACTGCTGAAAATGTCACCTCATTAAACATGACTATCCTTTTCATATTTCTAGTGTCTTTAGTGGTAAAGAGTGAGGAAGTGAACCAACATTTATTGAATCCCTAATATATAGTTAGTGAATCAAATAAATTCTCTCAGTAATTGCTATCATAGTTCCAGAAGGTAAATACTACTATTCACATTTTATAGGTTAGGGAACGAAGATGTAATGAGATTCAATAGATTGCCAAAAAACAATAGCTATTATGTATCAGAGCTATGGCTTATTTCTAGGTGTCTCTTGTCCCAATCAGCCTATACGACACTCTTTTAAAATAATTTTGAGTAATTGTATTAATTTTGATTTTACTTGCACTGTAAAAATGGATCCCATTTAACTGAACATATGAGAGCCAGTTTTATTCATTTCATTGTTCACATGCTTAGCCCAAACCAGCATCTGATGGAACATTACTCTTCTCCTTTGAGAAGTTTAAATGGTGTCACAAAAACAATTAGGTTAGTTTAATATAACTTCAAATTATAATTATCAACAAAACAATTTTATATCAATCTTAACTGTAAAAAACTTGGCTGCAGAATTTTCTCACAGTTTCACAAAGTATGGTATGGTACTTTAAAAGATCAGACAAACCACTCCAGGGAGCCCACTCTCAATACAATTTTTTAAAAAATAAAGCTGACTTAGCCTGCTCATTCTAGACAAGTTTTGATCACTGGACAAATTGAATATTTTTAGTTAGCTCACTTTTACATTATTTATCTAAGAACTGACATTTCTCTGATCTACTTCCACTTTTCCTTCCATAATCAGACACACATTCCTTTCTATTTCTTTTCCCCAGTGTTGTACTAACTCAGGGCAAAGCTGAGACCAACACCAATATGTCTTAATTTTCTTTTTTGTTTCAAAATCTTTTTATAATTAATCTCCCTGGGCCATACCTACTCTAAAATTGTATGGTTTTTAAATTTTTTGTATTTTTACTTGAAACTCACGAAAAAGTTTTTCAAGTATCACCACACAGAGTATTTCCTTATATTTATAAATGGCAGCATAAAGTCAAGAATTTGCATTCATTTCTATATCAATTAGATAATGGAGACCCTCAGTATTCTCTCTCAAAGATGAGATGATATGGAGGCTAGCACTTTTGAATACTAAGATCTTCTAAATCTAGTTTTTTATTGTTTATCAAATTACAGTTCTTTTGTTGACACATACATCCTTCAGTTGTCTCAGTGATTGAACCCAATGGTGATTTTTATGTCACTTCAAATAATTAACTCTTTGAACCTACCCACAAAATTATTCTTTGCTGTGGTTGCTTGAAAGATCAGTAGGAACAACAGAAAACTCCTGCAAAATGCAAAGGCTAAAATTTCTTTCAAACCACCTCTAGTATTGCCAAGTGTCACTTCCTTTATAATTCAACCCATTAGTTCATTGCTAACATATACTGTAATAGTATATGGCCATTACTGGATAGCTCATGAGGACATGAACTTCAGCTGTTGTCAGAAACAATCATTTCTGTGGAAATTAAACAAAGATTGGCAAAAAATTGAAGAGGATTCTCTCTTGAAAAACTGCAACAGCACTGGGCAAGAGTGAATTTTATGTACTTCTTGCTTGGGCCTACTTCCAATTTCCCCCATTCCCAACTCTCTCTGTGAATAAATTCCTCCATGTTTATATACAGTTGAGTTGAGAGAGGACAAAAGCCTTAGAAGTATGATACTATAAACTGAGTGTGCCCCTCCTAAGTTCATAGGTTGAAGCCATAATCCCCAATGTGAGGGTATTTGGAGGTGGGACCTTTCAGAGGTAATTAAGTTTAGACGAGGCCGTGAGGGTGGAGCTCCCATAATGGGATTAGTGCTATTATAAGAAGAGGAGCGGAACAGAGTGCTCACTCGCGCGCTCTCTCTCTCCCTCTCTCTCTCTCTCTCTCTCTCTCTCTCTCTCTCCCCCACGTGAGGAAGTAAAAAGGCTTCCAGCCTCCAGAACTGTAAGAAATAAATTTCTGTTATTTAAGCCATACATCTATGCTATTTGTTATAGCAGCTCAAGCTAAGACAGATGAGACACCTTATCAAAATCTTTCCAGGGCTTCCCTGGTGGTGCAGTGGTTGAGAGTCTGCCTGCCGATGCAGGGGACACTGGTTCATGCCCTGGTCTGGGAAGGTCCCACATGCCATGGAGCGGCTAGGACCATGAGCCATGGCTGCTGAGCCTGCACGTCCAGAGCCTGTGCTCTGCAACGGGAGAGGCCACAACAGTGAGAGGCCCGTGTACCGCAAAAAAAAAAAAAAAAAAAAAAATCTTTCCAAACCACTGGTTCACCACTAAACATACAGACACAACTGTCACCCTCTGAGAAATAGTACTAAAAATAAAAATAAAAGCATTAAAAAAAATTGAGCAATCAGTTACAAAATATTTTGAGGGACATAGATTGTACAGTTTAAGTCAGGCAAGGAGACAACTTCTCTCAGAAAAATAAAACAGCTGCTGTAATATATTATCTAAAATGACCAACTGTCAACCCAAAATTATTAAACATGCAAAAAACCCCAAAAAGCATATACACACTTTCTCTCATTTCTTAATTTTCTTTAAAACAACAGATGATTGTTTAAAGCAAAAATTATAGCACCACACAGTTGGGTTTTTAACATATTTAGATGAAATATATACAACAATAACAGCACAAAGAAATAAGGACAAAATAGATCTATACTGAACATAGTTGCTATAATTTATCAGAATTAAGACTGTATTAACCTAAAATGAACTATAAGTAAATAAAAAACATATATTGCAATCCTTGGATCAACTACTAAAATTACTTGAAAATATAGTAAACATTCAAGAGAAAATGAAATGGTATACTAAAAATATTTAACACAAAAGAAAGCAGTAAAGGGAGTTTAAAAAATAGAAATAAAAAGGATGTGAACCATATAGAAAACAAAAATTGGCAAACCTTATTACAAAAAATATAATTATCTTGACTGTAAATGTACTAAATACTGCAAATAAAAGACAGAGATTGCCAGATTGAACAAAATTAAATATAAAACTATAGGCTATCTAACAGAGAAGCAATTTAATTTCAGAATCACAAATAGGTTGAAAATCGAGGCAAAGAAAAGAAATATAATGCAATCAATAAATAACCATAAGAACTGGGGTGGATGTATTAATAACAGATAATCTAGACTTTAAAACAAGGGATATTTCTACATACAAAGAGAGATATTTCATAAGGACAACAAGACAACAGAGCCCTCAAATAATTCAGTGAATATGACAGAATTTTAAGATAGGAACCAGTAAGAATATGGGAAATTTAAACTTTATTAACTAAGTTGACTGAATTGATTTATATTATAAACTCCAAATAATACCATAGAATATACATTTTTTTCAAGTGCACTTATAACATTCTTGTGTATGGACCATATGATAAACTTTCACAAAAACTTTCAGTAAATTTTTAAAGAGTTAAAATTAAACAAAGTGTGTTCTCTGAGCACAATGGAGTTAGGTTAGAAATCAGCAACTGCCCAATATGGAAATCAGAAATGTGAAAATTAAGCAGGATACTTCTAAGTATCCATGTGTCAAAGAAGAAATTATAAGGGGAATTTTAAAAGAAGCTTAGAAGCTTATATGCAACTCTAAATACATGGTATACAGCCAAAGCAACATTTACAGGGAAAGTTATAGCTTAATGCTTATACTAAGAAAGAAAGAAAAGACTAAAATCAGTAATCTATGTTAAATGTAAGAAATTATAAAAAGAATAAACATAAAAAGTGGAAAGTGGTAAATAATATAGAAATTCAATGAAAGTAAACAAAAAAAATCACAAAAGCTGGTATTTTTTACAAATTGATAAACATTTAGTCAAAGAAGTAAATTATAAAATAATCAGAAATAAAAGAGGGGATGTCATTACTGATTCTACATTAATTAAAAGAACCATAAAGGAAAATTATGAACAGTTTTATGCCAACAAATATAATAACTTATATTAAATGAACAGCCTATTAGATACAACAACAACAAACCCAAAACTGACTCAAGATAAATGCGAAATGTAAATAGACATTTATCATCTGGCAGAATTAAGTGAATTTCTATATCTTACTACAAGTCAAGTCCTGGCACTTAAGACTTCACTGGTGATATCTATCAAACACTTAAGGAAGAAATTATACTATCCATACACATAATTGTTTTTTCAGAAAATAGAGAAGTAGAGAAGACTGCCCAACTCCTTCTATGGAGGCAGTATTACTCAAATACCAAAGCCTGATAAACTATTACAAGAAAAGAAAACTGAAGAACAAATTTTCTCATAAATATAGATATAAAAACCCTAAACAAAATACTGGACAGCAAAATTCAGCTATATATAAGGGGGATTACACATTACAAATAAGTGAGATATATCACAGGAATGGAATTTAGATTAACATTGATAAATAAGTGAATATAATACTTCACATTAAAGGATAAAGACAGAAACCATATGATAATCCTGACAGAGGCAGAAAAAGCATTTCACAAAAACTAACATTTATTCATGATAATAGCTCTCAGCACTAAGTAATAAAAACAAACTTTCTCTACCTGATAAAGCTCAATAAAAAAATCAATAGCTAATATTATAGGTAGTGGTAAAAAATATGTTTTAAGATTGGAATAATGCAGAGATATCTGCTTTCACCACTTTTATCATAATTAATGACCACAGTTCATGCAATAGGTAAGAAAAAAAAATAAAGGAACAAAAATTGGAAAGGAAGAATTAAAGCAATCATTATTAGTAGATGACGAGATCTTGTAAGTGGATAATCCTAAGGGATCCATAAAAAAAAAAAAATGACTAGAACTACAAAGCAAATTTAGCCATATGTCTGGATACAGAGGCAATATACTCTTGTAAATTATACTCTGTACTCTAAAATAAGCAATCTGAAAATAAAATTTTAAAAAACTTTCATTTACAGTAGTACAAAAAAGAAAGAAATACTTAGGAACATACTATACAAAATAACTGTAAGACCTATACACTTATAACAACAAAATATTGTCAGATAAAATAAAAAAGACTTCAGTAGAGAGATGTGCTATGTTAATGATTTGGAAGTCTAAATACTGCTAAAATGACAATTGTCTCTAAATTGACTTATAGATTCAAGGCAATATTTATCAGAGGCCTAGCAGCTTTTTAATAGATATTAAAATGATTCTCTAAGATTTATATGGAAATGCAAAGGATCTATAATAAACAAACAAAAACAATTATAAAGAAGAACAAAGCTAGAAGATTAACATTACTTGATTTCAAACATTAAAATCTAAATAAATCAGGACAGTATAGTATTGTTATAAGTATAGACATAAAGATCAACAGAACAGAGTAGAAATTTCATTAACAGACCCTCATTTATGGTCAACTGATTTTTCACAAAGGAATAATGATAATTCAATAGGGAAAGCATAGTCTTTCTACAAATGAATGGAAACAATTAGATATCTATAGGCAAAAATATTCACCCTTCCCTCCACTATAAACAACAATTAACTAAACATGGAACAAATCTAAATGTAGTTGCTAAAACTGAAAAACGTAGAAGAAAATGTAGGAGAAAACCTTTGTGAAAATATGTAGAGATTTATTCAATATGACACCAAAACATGACTAACAAAAGAAATATTTGAAAAATACAACTTCATCTAAATTAAAAACCTCTGCTCTTCAAAGACATTGTTATGAGAATAAAAAGAGAAGCTCCAGGTTAAGGGAGGGAAGTGGAGGGGAGGGGAGGGAAGAGAAGGGAAGATATAGATATATAGACTTTTATACAGAATATACAAAAATCATTACAATTGAAAAAGAAGTTGACAAACAACTTAATAAAAATAAGTGGTCATTAACCAATAAATGGGTAAATGAGTTGATACGTCATGAAATAAGATACATGGATGGCAAATATGCACATGAAAAGACGTTTAGTATCACTAGTTATTAGGGTAATGCAAATTAGAACCACATTGAGATAACACTATACATCGCCTAGAATAGATAATATAAAACAGATTGACAGTGTGGAGTATTGGTGAGGATCTGGAACAAGTGTAATCTTCATACATGTCTGGTAGGAATTTAAAATAGTACAGCCATTTTGTAAAACACTTTGGAATATTTTGAGTTAAACATAAGGTTTACCATACTCCTCAACAATTTCACTCCCAGATATTTACCCAATACAAATGAATTCATATATCTACAAAAACCTTGTACACAATGTTCACAGAAGCAGTATCCAGAATAGCCCCCAAATAGAAATAACCCAAATATTCATCCAATGTCAAATAGATAAAATATGACCTGGAAAATGACAAAGTATGGAATACTACTTAGCATAAAGAACAAACTATTGATACATGCACCAATATGAATGACTCAAAAAATTATGCTAACTGAAAAAACCAAGAAACAACTATATATTGTATGATTCCATTTATATGTAATTTCTAAGAAAAGAAACGGCAGATCAGCAATTTTATTTGGAGTTTGTCGTGGGAACAGAGACTAACTGTAAAGGGTTGGAAGGATGCTTTTTCGGGGGGATGATTTAACTATTCTGAAGCTGGGTTGTGATAATAGTTGCATAACCTTATGAATTTACTGAAACTCATTGGATTGTAAACTTAAAATTGGTGATTTCTTTTAGCTGAATGTAAATTATACTTCGTTCACCTTGTAAAAAAAAAGTTGAGGGGATATAAAACAGTTATTGTTAGGCTATTTACATACACTATATGAAACAATCATCTCATTTTACCATCTTTCATGTAAGTAGAAATAAAACTAGTAAAAGTGATGATATTTGGATGGGTTAATTTAGAGTCTCTCTTACCTCATATGTGCACTTATGTTGACAGAAAAGATCAGCTCAATTAACTAAAATTACTTTGCATATAAAATAGATTCAGAAGCTTAGTCATTAATGCTTCCAATTTACACTTCTTTCTATGCTTCTTTTTTCCCATTACAGCTGCATTTCAAACTAAAAATAGAGCCTGAGCTGAATTCTTTTCTCTAAAGACTTCTTTGGTTATTGCATCTGCCGCCAGTAAAAAAAAATTAATATGAATCATACACCAAGAACAAATATTGTGGAGTGCCTGAAAGAAAAATAAAGACATTTTCCTAGAATCTATATCTTTTTTAAAATGAAGACTTAAAACATTGTTTGTGGGAACAGAATTAAACCAAAAGCTGAACCTCCCAAAATGGAAGTTATTTTTAATAAGAAAAAGAATGACTACTAAATAAAAATTCTCATCATCAAAGATTGCTTCTTTACCCTCATTCCAAAAAACAAATTTAAGGTACATGTTCATGTAATATAAGTATATAAATTCCTGGTCAGTTTTTTCTATGAAAAGTAAATGTGTTTAAACCCAGCTTAATATAATCTTATTTACCAAAGTTAGATCATTTATGTTTTTGTATCTGGAAACTATTGTGCCATTTGCAGGTATGTTCTAAGACCTTGTTCTCTAGTTTACTAAAAAGAAAACTGTCACCTTAATATGTGAAATTAGTATTTTTCTGATGCCTATATTTAGCAAATAATATAACAGCCACAAAACTACATCTACAAAAACAAAAGTATTCAATATTTATGACATAAGCCCTATATACGTTACTACATTTAATTCTCACATCAATTCTGTGAGGCAAGTGATAGGAACTCCATGGTGAGTTTTCCTAGTGGAATCAAGGAATAATCTCCAGAGCAGAGGTAGTGGAAGATAAATGAAGATGATTTTCTTTTGGCAAATAATTAATAAAAGAAAAATAAATCATCTGAGTTATTTCTCCACATTTATAGCAACTGTGATATTTGCACCCTAAATCAAGCACTACATATTGTATCATTCCATTTATATGAAATTTCCCGAAGAAGTAACAGCAGATCAGTGCTTTTATTTGGAACTGGTGGTGGGAGTGGAGATTCACTGTAAAGAGTTGGGATGACGCTTTTTTGGGGGGTGATTTAACTATTCAAAAACTAGTTTGTGATTATAGTTGCACAGCCTTCTGAATTTACCAAAACACATTGGATTGTAAACCTAAAACTGGTGATATATATATATATGACAAGAGGACAAAAACAAAAAAACCTGCCAAATGTGCATTGGATCAAATAAAAAGGTCACGTCCTTGCCAACTTAGAGTTCACCTGAAAGATGTGGACCCTCTCACCATATCCAGAAAGCAAACTGGTTGGTTAGGACATTGTACATCCTGACAGCATGTAGCTCACCCAGTATTAATTCCTGCCAAGAAACGTCACTACCCTTCTCCACACTCCCACAACCCCGCCCACAGCCTTACACAATTTTTAGAGGCAGAGCTCCTCTAAACAAAACTGACATTCACTGGAAGAGAAAAGAGATTCTTACTTTGGCTAGGGAAATACAATACAAGTACAGGTAGTCTTTCATCTGAGTACTTCAAAAAGAAACACTAACAGAAAATCAAAGATAGATCATATTTAAGAGAATCCAACCACTGAAGAAGGGCACCAAACCTACCTGAAGACAAATACTGAAGCACAAATAAAAGACACTGAAGAACACTGAAAACAATATAGAAGACATATCTACAGAGATTACTTTTCTCCCAAAATGCTGTTGTACAAAAAGAAAATAATCAGAGGTGTCGGAAATTAAATATAATTGCCAAAATTTAAGAAAAGAAAGATGTCCAAATAATAATGGAAAACATGCCTCTAAGATTAAGTTAGCACATGGGTCTGGCTGAGGAATCTTCCCAGAAATCAGTGCATATAAACAAAGACACAGAAATCATTAAAGCATATACTAGGAAATTGAAAGTTAGATTTATGTGCTCCAATATCTAGCAGCAATTCTAGAGAGAAGAGAAGGAAGGAGGAACAGGTTTGAAAATATGTGGTTTATAAAAATTACTCCCAATCAAAGAAGACAATTCGCCCAAGAATGAAGGCAGTACATATATGACCCACAATCAAAAGCCTGTGATGTTCAAATACATACATACATACATACATACATGTGCGTGCACACACACACACTTTCATATGTTATAATTCTCTAGACTTATTATGATCATTCTGTACTGTAAAGAAATATTGAGTCACTATGTTGTGCACCAGGAACTAACATAGCATTGTAGGTAAATTATACTTCAAAAAACAAACAAATACATAGAAAAAGAGATCAGATAAGTTGTTACCAGAGACCTGGGTGAAGAGGGTTAGCTGGATAAAGGTGGTCAAAAGGTACAAACTTCAGTTTAAGTAAGGGATGTAATGTACAACATGTTTACTATAAAGAACACTGTTGGATGTTACATAGGAAAGTTGTTATGAGAGTAAATCCTAAGAGTTCTCATCACAAGGAAAAATTATTTTCTTTTGCATCTATATGAGATGATGGATGTTCACTAAATTTATTGTTCTAATCATTTCATCACGTATGTAAATCAAATCATTATTCTCTACACCTTAAACATATACAGTGCTGTATGTCACATATCTAAGTAAAACTGGATGAAAAAAAACACTTTAACATAATTTTTCCTAACCTGTGGCTGAAACTCTCTGTGCCCTAATGTAAAACCTCCATTTTCTACTCACTAAAGAGTTGCTCCTGCCATCTCTACTACTTCAGCTGGTGTTCTGGGTGTTGGAGAGCTTGAAAGGTCAGCATACCTAAATCCATGTAATTGCTAAGGTCGGAGCCTCTTCTAGGCTAAGTGATAATTAGGTGCCTCTTGTTAACTGGTTCAATGCTCATTGAGAGTAGTTGAGGAAAAACTGATTCTCTAACGTTAAAATAGGAATAAAACTTTTATACTTAAAATACAGGATATTTAGCCTGGATTTGCCATCTGAAGTTTTAAGAACTATATAATTTCTTAGGAAACATATTAAAACATTATCTTTTAAATTTTTTAATTAAAATGATGGTACCATCTTCCATTCCCACCAAAATAGGACTTCAGTTGTTTTGCCAAAACTTTGTATTGTCTGTTTTCTAAATATTGTTTTTTAAAAATTTAGCCATTCTAGTAGGTTTTAGTCATATTTTATTATGATATTAATTTGAATTTTACAAATGGTTAATGATGAGCATCTTTTCATGTACTTATACACCATTAGTATGTATTATTTGCTCACTTATCTGTGTGAATCTTTTGCCTACTTTTTAAAATTTTATTTATTATCTATTTATCTATTTACTTATTTATTTATTTTTGCGGTATGCGAGCCTCTCACTGTTGTGGCCTCTCCCGTTGCAGAGCACAGGCTCTGGACGCGCAGGCTCAGCGGCCATGGCTCACGGGCCCAGCCGCTCCACGGCATGTGGGATCTTCCTGGACCGGGGCACGAACCCGTGTCCTCTGCATTGGCAGGAGGACTCTCAACCACTGCGCCACCAGGGAAGCCCTGACTACTTTTAATTAGTATTAGTTTGTTTGCTGTTTATTGAGTTTTGAGAGTTCCTTATACATTCTTGACACAAATCCTTTACAGAAATAGGATTTTAAATATTTCTCTCAACCTGTGGCTTTACATTTCTTTCTGTTAACAACATCTTTTGAAGAGCAGAAGTTCCTAATTTTGATGAAGTTACAATTTATAGTATTTAATCAATCATGCTTTGGTGCTATGTCTAAGGAATCTTTGCCTAACAAAGATCACAAAGATTTTTCTCCTATGTTTTCTTCTAGAAGTTTTAAAGATTTAGATATTACATTTTGTTTTGTAATGTATTTTTTTACAGTTTGCATTGATGCAATGTAAAACATTAATATTTTGATAAAAAGTTAACCTTTTCCCATTAAATAACATTATTTTATACACTGTCAATTTTATTACTTTGACTGACAGTGACGGTCAGTTGTAGGAGACTTTTAAGTGATTGATGACTGCACAGATGCAGAATATAGCGGCACTTTACAGCTTGCACTGGTATATGGCAAAGCACTGTCTAGAGATAAGTAGTCAATAACTAAGACTGCTTTCTTATTTTTATTTTGAAGAGTTGTCTATCATTGAAAGAATGGCCGAACATTTAACTTTTTTTTAGTGTAAGACATAAGAAGTACTGAATATAAAACTGAGTGATGAATTAGGAAAAAAATTAAGATTGATCATTCTCAGAGGTAAATTTAGTACCACAGCAATAACTGTGGCATTTAAAGATTTTTTCCAATATCTCCAACTATGATACATTCTTAGATAGATTTAATACTAGTAATTTGAAAATACTTTACTGAAAAGAAGAGAGATAATCTTTAGGAAACAATATTCCCACCTCTGCAACTTGTTTTGTCAGTTGGATTAGTTTATTGGCTTATACAATGAGCAAATCTTTGTTTAAACTTAACAAATTAAATTAAATTACAAGTTACATTAAAAATGTAATCATTTGTTGATTACAAATGTAATCAACGTCTTTGCATTACAATAAACTATTTCTAATTATTGCTTTTGTACCAACACTTAATCATGAGATAACTGAAAGCTAGGGAAGAAAAAGTGTTCCAATGGATGCTTTATTTCTCAGACCTGCAAGTGTAAGTCAGAGATGAAATATCTGAATAAAAACTTCCCCAATACTTTGTAACTTATGTGATTTATTTTCTAATCAACCTTGTGCAACATGGAAGAAAAAACCATTGTGTATCATTTGCTTGACTGTTGTAAGTCTAGACATTTTTTAATATTGAAAGCATATGCCTAAAGGGGGAAGGTAAAGAATATAATATGTTGCATTTGTCTGATTCTTTTGATGAGTTTTTTCCACTGAAATCACTTTTTTCCAGATTTTTATATATTTGCTATGTTTAATATGTTTCTATTCAGAACTCCTCTGTTTCAAAACTAATTTAATTTCTATACAAACACGAACCATTGTATAACTTGGATATAAAGTTTATGACTTACTGTCTTAATTTTTACAACATTTTTTCTTTTTTCTCTGAAATTAGACATTTCATACTCTCATTTCTCTCCTTTCTCTGTTTTTTTCAATTGTTGTTCTATGACATTGTACATACACATGCACACACACACATGCACACACCTCTTCTTCACTTGGCTTCACAACCAAATGTTAAGTAAAACAACTGAGTCAGCATATGAAATCCAAAACTTCCCCCCTTCCCCAAGGTTAGTAGGTTTACTTATTTATGTAGACATTTGAGCTTCTTTACACTAGATCCATGATTTAGGTATGCTAACCCACATAGTCCCTGACAACATCATTATTGCCTCCCCCACAGAGCAGATGGCTTTAAAACTTCTGGCAATGTTGACTTTATCCCACAAGGAAGGGACTGGGATCAACATAGATGGACTTTTTGTCTTTTCTTCTAAACTTACCGTTAGAATAAGTGTTTCCTGCTCCTCGTAGAGGATTGAAAGAGAGAAAGGAGAGATGCCAGAATTTTTGCACTAATGGACTAACTTCACGTTGAGGGAAATAATAGATATGGGAGAGAAGGTTCACAGATTTCCCACATAAACAACGGGAAATATAAACAAGCAGAAAATATTTGACATTAGGGTGTTATTCAGAAGACAGCCAAACCACAGTCAAAAAGTGGGGGTTAATAATAAGAATCTTGCCTTTCAGATACATGTTTCATGGATAACCTGTAGAGATTTTCATTAGTCATCAAGATAATGCAAGTTAAACAGCCAGGGCTAGGAAGAGGTGAGGCACTAGTCCAGAGGAAAATTTAAGGGAGTGATAAAAAACCACATTGATCAAGATAAATGATATTTTGATGTAACCTTTAAAAAAAAAGAGAATAACAAACTTATATCAAAAGTTTAAATAAAAGATAGGACCAGTTGTCTGGGCCACAATGAGATATCTATTGAAATGTATAAAAATTTAAAAGACCAGCAATACCAAGTGTTATCAAGGATATAAAGCAACTAGAACTTTCATGAGTTGCTGGTAGGAATTTTAACATTTACAACCATTTTGGAAAACTTTAAATACTGTACACTTACCCTATGACGCAGCTAACCCAGACTCATCCTGGTATATCCTAAGAGAAATGGAAACATATTTTTACAAAAAGACTTATGCAAGATGCTCATAGCAGCTATATTATTAAGCTACAGATTGAAAACAACTCGAATGTTTATTAGCAGAAGAAAGGATAACCAAATCATGCCATATTCATAACATGTAATCTTCACAAAAACCATGCAGAAATAAAAGGAACAAAAGATTATATATTGTACAATTCTATTTATATAAGACTCAAGAAGAGGCAAGAATAATCTATCATGAGAGAAATTAAACTTAAAAATACAAATATTCATATGCTTCTGTGAGGGTATCACTTGGAAATGGACTGACGTGATGGAATTTTTTTTTTTTTTTTTTTTTGCTTTAGGTGTGTGCATCTGCAAAACCCATTCAACTCCATAATTAAGATCAATACATTGGATTACATAAAATATGTACCTTCATTTCAAAAGAAAGGGGGAAAAAATGGAAGGGGGATTAGAGCAGTGTTTCTCTTTTTATTCATTATTCCTTCCTTAAGTAGCTTTTTCTGAACCTTTTTCCTAATCACACCTGCATATATGAAATTTCAATACCACAGATATATCTATTTATATATATTCATATAGCTGTGCTTCATACATAATATACTAAAGTTTTTTGCTCTCTCCCCAGTAACTCATTTTCACTTTCCTGGGGACAATATTACTCCCACTGAGAATGCATGGACTACAGTTAAGTGGGTTACATAGTAGGTTGTCAGAACCATCAAAGTGAAATTTAAAAATTATTCATAACTCCTTTATTCCCCAAATGAGAAACTGGGTCAATAAATAAAGTAGTTAGTGAGAATATAATTAATTTCCTTGCAAAGATCAGGTAAGGAAACTGATTTTTAAAATGTTAGGACAGCAGAAGCAAGAACTACAATCCTGCAGCCTGTGAATGAAAACTACATTCACAGAAAGATAGACAAAATGAAAAGGCAGAGGACTATGTACCAGATGAAGGAACAAGATAAAACACTAGAAAAAGAACTAAATGAAGTGAAGATAGGCAACCTTCCAGAAAAATAATTCAGAATAATGATAGTGAAGATGATCCAGGACCTTGGAAAAAGAATGGAGGCAAAGATCAAGAAGATGCAAGAAATATTTAACAAGGAACTAGAATAATTAAAGAACAGTGATGAACAATACAATAACTGAAATGAAAAATACACTAGAAGGAATCAATAGCAGAATAAACTAGGCAGAAGAATGGATAAGTGACCTGGAAGACAGAATGGTGGAAATCACTACCATGGAAGAGAATAAAATAAAAAGAATGAAAAAAAATGAAGACAGCCTAAGAGATCTCTGGAACAACATTAAACGCACCAACATCTTATTATAGGGGTCCCAGAAGGAGAAGAGAGAGAGAAAGGACCTGAGAAAATATCTGAAGAGATTATAGTTGAAAACTTCCCTAACATGGGAAAGGAAATAGCCACCCAAGTCCAGGAAGCACTGAGAATCCCAGGCAGGATAAACCCAAGGAGAAACACAGCGAGACACACAGTGATCAAACTGACAAAAATAAGAGACAAAGAAAAACTATTAAAAGCAACAATAAGTACTAGGGATATAATGCACAGCAGGATAAATGTAATTAACAGTGCTTTATGTTATATATATGAAAGTTATTGATAGAGTAAATCCTAAGAGTTCTCTTCATAAAGAAATATTTTTTCTTTTTCTTTTATTTTGTATCTATATGAGGTGATGGATGTTCACTAAACTTGTGGTAATTATTTCACAATGTACGTAAGTCAAATCATTATGCTCTACACTTTAAACTTATACAGTGTTTTATGACAATTATATCTCAATAAAATCAGAAGAAAAAAAGGGAAAAATGACAAATAACATACAAGGGTACTCCTATAAGATTAACAGCTGATTTCTCAGCAGAAACTCTACAAGCCAGAAGGGAGTGGCACAATATATTTAAGGTGATGAAAGGGAAGAACATGCACCAAGATTACTCTACGCAGCAATGATCTCATTCAGATTTGATGGAGAAAGCAAAAGTTTTACAGACAAGCAATAGCTAAGAGAATTCAGCACCACCAAACCAGCACTACAACAAATGCTAAATGAACTTCTCTAAGTGGGAAACACAAGACAAGAAAAGGACCTACAAAAGCAAACACAAAATAATTAGGAAAATGGTAATAGGAACACACATATCGATAATTACCTTAAATGTGAATTGATTGAATGCTCAAACCAAAAGACACAGGCTCGCTGAATGGATACAAAAACAAGACCTGTATATATGCTGTCTACAAGAGACCCACTTCAGACCTAGGGACACATAAAGACTGAAAGTGAGGGGATGGCAAAAAGATATTCCATGCAAATGGAAATCAAAAGAAAGCTTGGGTAGCAATACTCATATCAGATAAAATAGACTTTAAAATACAGAATGTTACAAGAGACAAGGAAGGACACTACACAATGATCAACGGAACAATCCAAGAAGAATATATAACAATTATAAATATTTATGCAACTGAAATAGGAGCACCTCAATACATAAGGCAAATGCTAACAGCTATAAAAGAGGAAATCGACAGTAGCACATTAATAGTGGGGACTTTAACACATCACTTACACCAATGGACAGATAACCTAGACAGAAAATTAAAAAGGAAACACAAGTTTTAAGTGACACAACAGACCGGATGGATTTAATTCATATTTATAGGACATTCCATCTGAAAACAGCACATTATACTTTCTTCTCAGGCGCCCACAGAAAATTCTCCAGGATAGATCACATCTTGAGTCACAAATCAAGCTTCAGTAAATTTAAGAAAACTGAAACAATATCAAGCATCTTTTCTGACCACAATGCTATGAGATTAGAAATAAATTACAGGGAACAAAATGTAAAAAACACAAACACATGGATGCTAAACAATACCTTATTAAATAACAAAGAAATCACTGAAGAAATCAAAGAGGAAATCAAAAAAACCTAGAGACAAATGACAACGAAAACACAATGATCCAAAACCTATGGGATACAGCAAAAACAGTTCTAAGAGGGACATTTATAGCAATACAATCCTAACTCAAGAAACAAGAAAAATCTCAAATAAACAATCCAAACTTACACCTAAAGGAATTAGAGAAAAATAACAAACAAAACCTAAAGTTAGTAGGAAGAAAGAAATCATAAAAATCAGAGCAAAAAAAAAAAAAAAAGAAAGAAATAAGAAAACAATAGCAAAGATCAATAAAACTAAAAGCTGGTTCTTTGAGAAGATAAACAAAATTGATAAACCTTTAGCCAAACTCATCAAGAAAAAGAGGGAGAGGACTCAGATCAATAAAATTAGAAATGAAAATGGAGAAATTACAACAGACATCGCAGAAATACAAAGCATCATAAGAGACTACTACAAGCAACTCTATGCCAATAAAATGGACAACCTGGAAGAAATGGACAAAGTCTAAAAAAGGTATAACCTTCCAAGACTGAACCAGGAAGAAATAGAAAATATGAACACATCAATCACAAGCATTGAAATTGAAACTGTGATTAAAAATCTTCCAACAAACAAAAGTCCATGACCAGATGGCTTCACAGGTGAATTCTATCATTCATTTAGAGAAGAGCTAACACCCACCCTTCTCAAACTCTTCCAAAAAATTGCAGAGGAAGGAGCACTCCCAAACTCATTCTATGAGGCCACCATCACCCTGATACCAAAAGCAGACAAAGATACTACAAAAGAAAGAAAATTACAGACCAATATCACTGATGAATATAGATGCAATATCCTCAACAAAATACTAGCAAACAGAACCCAACAACACATTAAAAGGGTCATACACCATGATCAAGTGGGATTTATCCCAGGGATGCAAGTATTCTTCAATATATGCAAATCAATCAATGTGTCAATTTGTTAATCAACACCATATTAACAAATTGAAGAATAAAAACCATATGATCATCTCAACAGATGCAGAAAAAGCTTTTGACAAAATTCAGCACCAGCAAGTGAGCATAGAGGGACATACCTCAACATAATAAAGGCCATATATGACAAACCCACAGCAAACAGCATTCTCAATGGTTCACCACTGAAGTGAAAGCATTTCCTCTAAGATCAGGAACAAGACAAGGATGCCCACTCTCACCACTATTGTTCAACATAGTTTTGGAAGTCCTATCCACAGAAATCAGAGAAGAAAAAGAAATAAAAGGAATCCAAATTGGAAAAGAATAAGTAAAATTGTCACTGTTTCCAGATGACATGATACTCTACATAGATAATCCTAAAGAAGCCACCAGAAAACTACTAGAGCTAATCAATGAATTTGGTACAGTTGTAGGATACTGAATTAATGCATAGAAATCTCTTGCATTCTTATACACTAACAATGAAAGATCAGAAAGAGAAATTAAGGAAACGATCCCACTGACCATTGCAACAAAAAGAATAAAATACTTAGGAATAAACCTACCTAAGGAGGTAAAAGACCTGTACTCAGAAAACTATAGGACATTGATGAAAGAAATCAAAGACGACACAAACAGATGGAGAGATACACCATGGATTGGAAGAATCAATATTGTGAAAATGACTGTACTACCTAATGCAATCTACAGATTCAGGGCAAGCCCTCTCAAATTACCAATGGTATTTTTTACAGAACTAGAACAAAAAAACCTTAAAGTTTGTATGGAGACACAAAAGACCCTGAATAGCCAAAGCAATCTTGAGGGAAAAAAATGGAGCTGGAGGAATCAGACACCCTGACTTCAGACTATACTACAAAGCTACAGTAATCAAGACAATATGGTACTGGCACAGAAACAGAAATATAGATCAGTGGAACAGGATAGAAAGCCCAGAGATAAATTCACACACCTATGGTCGATTAATCTATGACAGAGGAGGCAAGAATAGACAATGGAGAAAAGACAGTCTCTTCAATAAGTGGTGCTGGGAAAACTGGACAGGTACATGTAAAAGAATGAAATTAGAACACTCCCTAACACCATACACAAAAATAAACTCAAAATGGATTAAAGACCTAAATGTAAGACCGACACTATAGAACTCTTAGAGGAAAACATAGGAAGAACACTCTTTGACATAAACCACAGGAAGATCTTTTTCGATCCACCTCCTAGAGAAATGGAAATAAAAACAAAAATAAACAAATGGGACCTAATGAAACTCCAAAGCTTTTGCACAGCAAAGGAAACCATAAACAAGACGAAAAGACAACCCTCAGAATGGGAGAAAATATTTGCAAATGAATCAAGGGACAAAGGATTAATCCCCCAAATATATAAGCAGCTCATGCACCTCCATATTAAAAAAACAAACAACCCAATCCAAAAATGGGCAGAAGACCTAAATAGACATTTCTCCAAAGAAGATATACAGATGGCCAAGAGGCAGGTGAAAAGCTGCTCAACATCACTAATTATTAGAGAAATACAAATCAAAACTACAATGAGGTATTACCTCATACCAGTTAGAATGGGCATCATCAGAAAATCTACAAGCAACAAATGCTGGAGAGGGTGTGGAGAAAAGGGAACCCTCTTGCACTGTTGGTGGGAATGTAAATTGATACAGCCACTATGGAGAACAGTATGGAGGCTCCTTAAAAAACTAAAAATAGAATTACTATATGACTCAGCAACCCCACTACTGGGCTTATACCAAGAGAAAACCATAATTCCAAAAGACACATGCACCTCAATGTTCACTGCAGCACTATTTACAACAGCCAAGTCATGGAAGCAACCTAAATGCCCATCGACAGATGAATGGACAAAGAATACGTGATATATATATACAAAGGAATATTAGCCTTTAAAAGGAACGAAACTGGGTCCCTTGTAGAGACGTGGATGGACCTAGAGACTGTCATACAGAGTGAAGTAAGTCCAAAAGAGAAAAACAAATATCGTATATTAACGCATATGTGTGGAATCTAGAAAAATGGTACAGATGAACTGGTTTGCAAGGCAGAAATAGAGACACAAATGTAGAGAACAAACGTACGGACACTAAGGGGAAAAAGTGGGGGTGGGGGATTGGTTGTGGGATGAATTGGGAGATCGGGATTGACATGTATACACTAATATGTATAAAATGGATAACTAATAAGAACTTGCTGTATAAAAAATAAATAAATAAAATGAAATTCAAATAAAAAAAATGTTAGCACAAGTGTTACATATAAAATAATGCGTACAATTTTTATAGACAAAAAAGATAATTGATTTTATCCATTAACAGCCATCTGTATTAAACATTTTGAATATTTTTAAACTGATAGTTTATTCTGCCTCAGAAAAAATGCCTCAAGCAAAGTGGGTACAGAATTTTATAATATTGAAATACAGAGAACTCTTTCATAAATTTACTTCAACAGGTATCTATGTACCCTTAATTTTTTTCCCCTTTCTCTATTGTAAGTCTTCCTTGAAAAAAAATTTAAATGATAAAGCTCTTTACATTGCTTAGAGCTGGATATATTCCAGCAATAAAAATGAAGTTTTCCTTTTACCATTTGTTTACAATAAATAGCTTTAGCAACTCAGTGGTCATCAGAGTTATAACCAAATATTTATTCCATATTTATTTTTTAAATTTTACATCACTGGCAAAGCTATACTTTAAAGTTGTAAGCTTTATTATGCTGGTATATCAGGCAAATGAGTGTTTGATGGGGTGTGCTAATGTGAGCTAAAAATAAAATTCCATCTGTTCACCTTTCAAACTACACCGCATCAGTACCCTGCATATTGGGTACTACGTAATTTAACGAAATACAAATAAAAATTTGCTTATTTTAATCTGTCTTTAACAGTAAAAGCAGGCTACTTTTAAGAGGAAACAATTCATGTATGGTTTTCTGGAATGCAACAAATTTGTATATTTGTCAAGATAAGCCAAATATAAATAAAAGTAAACAATGCAGTGACTGTTTTAGGTTCAAGAAAAATAAAATACTTAAGAGTGTGTACCATTAAAGTTTCATCAACTCACCAAGTGCTTGAATAACATATAGTACATTTTAAAGTAAATACATACCAAATATCTTTCACATATAGAATAATTTATCAATTGGAAAATACATATCCTTGCTTATGAGTTATTATGTTACCTGGCTAAGTAAAGTAAGCCCTATTGCTTCATTTATTTTACTTTTATAATCAGTCTTCATATCCCTTTATGCATGAAACCTGTTCCTTAATATTTTCTATGCCATAAATGTTCTTGTTGGGCTTTAGTGAGTAAACAGCCTGATGATAAACAGAAAAAAATATTCTTGCAAATCCATTGTGTTGTTTGATGTGATTCCACAATGTACTTTTGTTAAAAGCATTTTAAAATTAACATTTAACATTTGCTATGGATATTTTACTATCCTATGACTAGGAGACACATTTAAACTCAAATAGACATAGTCCTTTCACCTATTTATCATAACCAGTTCTGATAGCTTTCATTGAACTACTAAGACCACAACAATTATTTCAAGTATTCCACTTTGAGGTATAACACCACTCAGAGTATGCATAGGATGGTAATTCTATTTTATACCCAATGTACTACTTGATAGAAATTTATATACATATTTTTCTCTTGAGACATAATTATTTTTTCATTGATGATTGTATTTCTATCAAGGATAGATATAAACATACTCTCTAGATCTTTTCCCTTCCATTTGCCTATTCACTCACACACAGATATTTTAGTCAAAACGAAAATAACCTGAGATGCAATTTCACAGAACACTGCTGGAAATACCTGCTCTCTAGTAACAGAAAGATGCTGAATCATTTTTTTTTTTTTTTTTTTTTTTTTGCGGTACACGGGCCTCTCACTGACGTGGCCCCTCCTGCTGCAGAGCACAGGCTCCGGACGCGAAGGCCCAGCGGCCACGGCTCACGGGCCCAGCCACTCCGCGGCATATGGGATTCTCCCGGACCAGGGCACAAACCCGTGTCCTCTGTATCGGCAGGCAGACTCCCAACCACTGCGCCACCAGGGAAGCCCCTGAATCATCATCTTTTAGCCTATCTTTCTGCCTGAGATTTCCTGGTTTCTCACACCATATTGTTTTGACTATGTAACTTGGTTTCTATTTTCTTACCTAACCCACTTGTCTGATGGGTCGGCTTGACCATTATATTTGGTTTGACAGAGTGTGTGTATTAATTTATTACCTCAACAAGGACATTTTAAAGCATGAAATGGAGCCCTAGTATTAAAAAAACTGGCAAAAGAAGCATAAGTCAGGTCTGTCCTGGGAAAAATTGGCTGAGTGGTCAAATTAAGGTCTGATCATACTCGGACAGGATTTCTGGTATCTCCTTCATCCCCATACATTTATGCCATTTGAAACCCAGTACTTCTCACTTGACCAAAGGATGGATGGAATAGTCCACATTTAATTTTCTGTGCCCATCAGGAGGGATGGATATGATGTTTCTCAAATAATCACTTTTATGCTCTGCCATACAAGATCTTCAGGTCAATTTCTCCTCTAAATAGCTCATGTCACCTGCTCTGATTTAGCCTTTTCTGCAAGCTCTCTGCTATGTTCGAAACTCTAGAATTGACCTCTTCACCTTTGGAAGTTTTGAGAAAATGGTAGATAAGTCCCTATAGATGCTATACTTTAATGTGCAGATTCTTAATGTATGGTGGAAAAGAAGGAAAGTTTTCCTTTTTCCAAGCAAAGTTTTATAATTTTATATTAAAAAATGTATTTACATAAGGGACATCATTAATTGAAAAACATTATCTATTTTATATGACTATCCTGGGATTTATATTTTTTAAGTTTTTAAGTAAAATATAATCAAATTGTATACAAACCAAGAGGGAATTGATAGATGCCTGGATGGAGACTCTCAGTGCAGTTCTTGGCAAGGGTAGATAAGTATTTAGAAATAAGATTCTTACTGTTGTGGTACACCAGCAATACTTCAAGGCAATAAATCTTGAAATTAAAACCATAAAAGTGAATAATTTTGAGTCTAATGTTTTATGAAACAATACAAACAGTTAAGTCTTTGTAATCAAAGATTTATTTAGACTAATTTAGACTAAGATTTAGACTAAGGGGATTTAGACTAAGATTTCTGACTAGCTGGACTACACTATTACATAGTTACAGCACTCAGCTATAGTCAAATAAACAATAATATTTTAGTGGATAATCTACAGGGTTTTTTTGATATTAGCACTAAACTGAGAGGTGTGACAGTGAAGGAAAGAACAGATTATTTTAAAAGGACTGTAACATAATACAATTTAGCATTAGATGTACAAGTTAGTGTTTTTTAAAGTACAGAGCACAGCACAAACTTCTTTTTAAAAATGTATATTACTTACTAACTTTGAAGTGGATGTACATTACATATTTACAGTTTGTGTGTAAGACTTTTAAACATACGGCCCATTTTAATTTTAAACATGTGTCCTGTTTTGCTCCTGAGGTAGCTAAACACATATCTAAACACAGAGCCACACACTGACTATTTAATAAGTGGTGCTTACTGCCAGGCCAAATGCCAACTGCCAGTGCCATCTTGTGATAGTATCTATCAAAGTATGAGAGTTGAATAACCTGTGCTTTGTTTTCTTTTTACTAAAAATTCAGAAGCTTTTTTTCAAAAGTAAAAGAATATGACCTCAGGTCATATTCTACTGAGGTTATTTGAGATGCTGTTCTTTAAAGTGAATCTACCTCCTTATCACCATTTTATTGGGCTCAGCCTTTCTTCCATCTTACTGAGTGTATCTTGTCTTATTTCCTTATATCTTCTTTCAAATTTCTGTACCTTTTATCTTCAACTTTTCAACTGTCTACTATCTTGCACAATCCGATCTATTGTAATTTGAGAAAAATGTTACCTTGTATAATTTTCTTTCTTTATTTTGACAAGAACAATTAAAACTGATAGCCAGATGATTCTCTAAAGAGCTGTTTAAAAGCACTTTCTGTTTTACCTGACTCTCATTGTATAGAAAAGGATATGCTTTTCTACTTAACTCTCACTGTGTAGAAAAGAATATGTAGCAGAAAGAATATTACTTACATAGGATGTAAGTAATTAAAATGATTACTTACATCATTTATAGCATTTCAATCAGTGCAGTGGATAAAATCACGTTGGAGACTACTCATTAACTAAACAGGATCTGACAGTAATAACTGGACAGTTCATTTACCACATGGGAATTATTTTCCATTGAATAGTACACTTAAGAGGAAAAGTTTTCAGTGAAAAAAATATATATGGGGAAAACCTTCCTGTCTTAAAATATAATTTAATTAAGAAACCAATACATGTATATATACATTCTCATCTCATCCAATTAAAAAAAAATAGAACTTATACCAGTAAAGTTTTTATGTTTTGTTTGCTTCTTCTCTGATCCCTTGAATTACTACTTTCTATCTTAATAAATGTAGTGGGTAGTAGTAAAAATCGAAGTTAAATGATATGTGTTTATTTTGCAGTTGGACAACCTGCTATTAATTGGTGTTATGGCTTACTATCCAACATGGAGTGATGGATTACTAGAATAGAACTGAAATAATGCTGGATGTGAGTTCTAGCATACTTACTAGTACAAAAATGCAGGAAACTGGGTATTTTGTATGTTTAAATTGAAGGGAAACAACCTTTATGTCATCAAGAGCCAATCGGCCTTTTAGTAAAACTATTTGGGACATTGTTTAGCAAAATGTTTGCTGTTGAATAATACCACAGATTATTGCATATTATTTTTACATTCCTGAATGATTAGTCCAAATGTATGTGTTGTACATTTAACATGACTATAAACATATAAATACTCTTGGACAGGTATGCAACATGTGTTTTTGTGTATGTATGTATATGAGGTGTGTGTGTGTGTATGTGAGAGTATACATGGATTTGCTAAAGCTATATTTTATCATCCTGGCACAGACCTTACTATCAGATAGAAGGGTCCATATTTGACCTGTTATAATCTGTTTAATAATACTTTTTCTGTGTTCAGTGTATTATAGTGGATATAATGTTGCCTTGGGAAGCAGAGATCTGAAGTCTTTATTCAGTTTTCAGAACTTACTACATGGCTTTTAATGAGTCATTTAACTACTCTGTGCCTTACTTTACAGACCATAAAATAAGTTTATAGTTAAGTGTATAGAAAGATGATTTCCCCAGTTTTGAATTTTTATGATTTTCTATAGCAAAAAGAAATTCCTTTTCAACTTTTCCACTGTAATTTAATTTCTTCCAGGGTTGGATTAGAAAATAATCCTCTGTAGTCATTAGCACAGAAACTAAAATTAGAAATTTCCATGAGGGAACACAGAAAAGAACGGATATTAAAATAAAAAAGTTTACCAGCTTTATTATTTCTCTGGTTTGACCAAAAATTTTGCTGAACATTTCTAATTTTATGGTACCACAATATGTTAGCGGGAGGAAAAGCATTAAAAAAAAAAATTCCAGTGCCCTTCATTGTTTAGATGTAAATTAAATTTATATTCTGAGTTGTATTTAAGTATATTTTTTTTAAAAAGCAGGGATAATGACAGATAACATTCACTGAGTGTGTACTATGTGACAGTTACTGTGCCAGGAATGTAACAAGGTCAATTTCATTTAATTCTCAAAACAGCCCTATGAAATTGATTATATTATATTAATTTGGAAATAGACTTTAACTCTGAAAAAGTGGTAATCCTAGTACAAAAATATTTTTTAATCTCATAAAATCATAGACCTACAAAGTCTTCATCCATTTTCCTGCCTCTAGGCTTGACTCCACATAAAACATCCCAGAAAAATTAAAATGTATCATTTTTTAAAAAAACCTTCATGGAAAGCAATTAGCTTTCCTCCCTTGGAACTTAAGTAAGTTTTAGGATCAGCAAATTACTTTACTATCTGGTCTTGATCCTTTTTTACCCTATTCTAAAACTATAGCTTTTCTAAATTTCATGGATTTATAAAATATCCATTAACATATTTCACATAATAGTCATATACATGAAGACAATTCTTAAATACTGGTGCAGAGAGTGTTAATTGTGATAATTGGCAACACTGCCTTTATTTGAGCTAGTGGCAAAAATAGCCCACTAATGAGAGTTAGATCAGAGAATTTAAGATCCTGATAACAAGTTATAGATATGCTAATTGGCTGTAGTATTGAAAACGAGAAGGTAATAATCATGGCACATGGTTCTGCAAATAAATGACCTGAATAGAAGAGAAGGGGGAGAAGGAAGGCTAAGGGAGAAGTTCAAGTCCACAGACAACCTTGGAAACTTGGAATATGAAATCCAATGTGATGGATCTCCCACAGGGCAACATTTTAATCTCCTTTCTTCCTGCTCCCTCCCTGCCTCATTGCCTCAGATCTGTTGTTTTGTTGGATTTTTATTTTTTTTATTTGTTTGTTTTTTCTTTTTGGCTGTTTGTAGGAACAATTACTATCCAAGCCTTTATTTTCCATTTTTGTCCCTTTTCTTCCTTGTTTTACCATTTCTGAAAAGAAACTAGTTTCTATAGCTGGGCTTAAGCAGTAGGCAAAGAAAATTGTGGTTACAAGGAAAAACGTGGTTATTTTTTGTTTGTTTTACTGCATGAGTCTATACCTAAACAAGCCATTCCCTTTAATATTCTTAAAATGTATTCTGGTTCAATTATGAGAATGTGTTGTTGATAAATATTGCTTTATTTCTAATAAAAAATTTAGTTTCTTTAAAAATTTCCCTTACAGGTTTTACCCAAAGTGAGAATTAAGTAATATTATATATGTAGACAGATACATATACACATATATCAGTTAATCTCTTACTAATAGATTTTATAATAATTACTTTATTGATAACTAAGCCATAGTTCCCAATAAAACTAAAAGTAAACAAGAGGAAAATTATAAAAATAAATAAAACCTGAAAATTAAAAGAGAATTTTAAAAGTGATCCCTATTTGAAGGTGGAAAAAGAACTCTAAAATTTCAAAGCAAAAATGAATTAACACAAAGAAGAGACTATTCAATGTCAAAACCTAATGCTGTAACAATAAAATTTATCTGGGTAACATTTTACTGAGTTGCTTTTAATATCTACAACAGAAAGAATGAAAATGATTAACCTAAGTATTAAACTTAACCTAGAAGAGGAATACAATAAGTCAAAAAGAAAATAGGATGGAGTTATTAAAGTTGAAACTAACAAAATACAAGAAAAAAAAGAATAAAAATGTAAAATTTGACCCCAGAAAAATGAATAGCATGCATAAACCCTTTGAAATTGTAATTTAGACAGAAAGAAAAGAAATTTAAAAAAAAATACACCACCAAGAACAAGAAATCAAATATAAGCATTGCCAGAGAAGACATGAAAAGTGCTACATAGACAATAAATGTTAAAATCGAAAGGAAATAAATATTTTATAGTAGAATATAAATTGCCAAAATTGACAAAAGAAGAGGTTGGTATCATGAATTATAGAATTTAGCCAATACTCACAGATGAAAACCAGCAAATCACTAATGACTTTTAACTGGCATGACAGGGCGTTTCAAAGGGGTTATCTCAGCAAGTTTGATCATTTCAAAGTGGTTTATCTACCCCATGCCAAAACAGAATTTACTAAATAAGATTAACAATAGAATTTCATTTCTGTATTAACATATTTACTGGCTAAGTCCCGTATCAGCAACCTCTACTAGAAACGAAATAATTTGATCAAGATTCCATGAAACATTTTTCAAATAATCAAGCAATCAATTTTTTTTTTTTTTTTTTTTTTTTTTTTTTTTTGCAGTATGCGGGCCTCTCACTGTTGTGGCCTCTCCCTTTGCGGAGCACAGGCTCCGGACGCGCAAGCTCAGCAGCCATGGCTCACGGGCCTAGCTGCTCTCTGGCATGGGGATCTTCCCGGACCGGGGCACAAACCGGTGCCCCTGCATCGGCAGGCGGACTCTCAACCACTGCGCCACCAGGGAAGCCCCAAGCAATCAACTTTTAATAAGCATCCACTGGGCATGCAACCTCTATCCTGCATTTTCTTGGCTCTAAATCTTGCCCTCTTGCCAATACTTTTTCACCTGTTATGGAAAGACATGCTATCAATAGATTTCACATTTCTGTTGCAGGAGTAACTCCCTATATACCAACAAAACTATTCTGTATGCTCACACTTTTCATGATCTCATGGTTGGCGGTGTAGGCAAGGGTGGTTTATGCATCTGAATTTGGTTGTAGCCACTGCCCCCAAATTATCTGTCCAAGCTGCTGTCCTTTGTAATTCAGTTCAATATGCATTTTTGTCTACTAATTTCCAGTCATTGTGCTCAGCACATGGGGCCTAAAAGTTTAATAAGACAACATAATTTCCCTTAAACTATTTATACTCCAAATATAAATAATAATAATAATTCGCTACAGTAAATTCTGATGAATGGACACATGGATGATTGACTCGTGGTTTTACCATTACTCATTATGTGAACATCAGTAAGTTTCTCATTAAAAAAAGAAAAGTATTATACTGGGTTTTATGAAGATAATCCTACACAAGAAAAAACTTACATCCATAATTGTATTTATAAAAAAAGAATAATAAAATAAATCCCCATGTGCAAAATTCCAGATTAAAGCACAGAATATTACCAATGATTTTGTACCTCCTGCTGTCTCCTCCTTGAATGTATCACTTTTTCTACTCACTCAAATTAAAAGAACTTTCGAATTTTATTTTTCACTGTGTTTTATTATGTATGTGTTTATTTGTAAACAGTATATAGTTGATTTAGTTTTATCTGATTTTGAAATTTATAAATGGTATCTTAACTACATAACTTTTTTTGAAAGTTGGAAGTTCTCATGGTGATGACAGAAATGCAAGAAGGCAAGTCAACTTCATAAACATGAAGTCTTTCATGTATGGAGGCTTTGCTCACTTCCTGCCTATTAGCATTCCATAGCTAAGTCCAACGTAATAGCTCAGGGAAAAATACACCTCTTTATTGGAAGGAACTGCAAAACAACATGGCAAAGGGCTTAAATAGCAAGAGGTACAAATACTTAAGATCATTAATGTTAATGCTGTCTCCACATTGAGTTTCTTTTGTAACTTCTTTAAGAAAACTTCTCATGTATTGTTAATGTTTTTACATTGTATTTTAAAATCTTACAAAGTTAGGAGAGATCATGTGAAATCAGTGAATGAGTTCAAATTTTTATCCTCTTTCTAGTCTTCTTATTTTACATTAACTCAGAAGATGGAAGTCTTGCCAATACAACATAATATTTCACATTGCTCTGATGGTATAAGGGATACACAATATTTACTGTAATAAACACTAAAATAGTAAGAAAATTTGAAATATTGTCAATTCTAGGTATGAAAGTTAAAGAAGTTGGACTGATATTTATTTAGGAAACTAAAATAATGTTCATTGCTAATCCCCAGATGAATTACCCAAAACTAGGTAGAATAAAAGCAGATATTCAGCAAACTAAAAGCAATTCATTACCTTAATTGTGGTTATGGCTTCATTATACATTTTAGAAATATATGGTTTATTGTATTATAGTTATATTTCAATAAAGCTGTTTTTAAAGGTGCTTTATCAAACTATATGAGTCATCGGCCCATGTTAAATTGAACAGATATGGACTAAAAGGCAGTGTTCAAGTGGAGTTTCTAGAAACATCCTCAGGAAAAGTAAAATAACTTAAAATACATCATGTATAGGTATATTAGAAAGACTTCCAATGTCCTGGGTGGTATTTGTAATTGGCTACTCTCTGTGTAGGTTTTAAATATAAATGGGTTTCCCAGAGTGAGGACATGAAAGAACTTCTGTGAGATCTCTCTGGCTGTTTAAGTATATAATAATAACAAATAACACCTAGAAAACACCTAGACAAGATGGGGAAAGAGCTAAAATCTACCAGAACTTTCCCAAAGAGAAGACACTACACTCTGCTGTTTATTAGAAAATAACCCCCATCCTTTTCTTTGTTGGGAAGTGTGTAAAGTTCTGCTATCTTTAAGAAAGCTTTATAATGTACAAATCGTTCTTTGAAAATCCTCTAGAAGGGAGAAGAGACACATGAAGGTAGGAATAGATAATGCTTAGGATTTCTTTCTCTTCTGCATTCTAAATGAGAAGAAAAATTGAAGCCATGAGTTCAGAATAAATCTTGAAAGACCATGTGGATTTAACTTAAGAATACTGATTAGATTTCAGATATCCTCTCAAAAATTAAAAAAAAAAAGTGAAGTGTATTTTGCACTCCTTCCACAACCATGGATGGATTGCTGTTTATCCTATTTTGGATGCATATGGATTAGACACATGAATTCTTAAAAACAAAATGAGGATACAATTTACATTCTTAGCTTTGCCTATTATTATTATCCTATACTTAGTTATACACAGCAAAGTAAAAATAAATCAAATGTATATGATCAATTTAAGACTGCTTGTTCTTGAGAGGAAATAAATCTACATCTCACGTTTTCTTTTATTTGGTGGGTGGGGGAGGGGAGATAACTTTCAATATGAAGAGTAACGGGAGTAGTTCTAATCCAAATGAGAATTTACAAGGTGTTTCAAAGAAGTCCAAAGGTGTTATAATAGAGGATGAATTCTCTCCATTACACCCTTCAGTACTACAAAAGCTATAAAGTTCCTAACATTTTTTAATGCCAAAAATCATCCTTCCAATGGTTTTCAAAGCAAGTGTTTCATGTTATGGCAGAGAACATATGTTTAATCTGCACGGACTAAGAAAGAAAAGCACATTGTGCTCTTTTCCTTATGACCTCATAAAAAGCATGCAAAAGCTGTAGATTTAAATCCTAACTAACTTATATAAACATAAAAAAATGAAGATTAGATAATAAATGTGAGAAAAATAAGAGACAGTGTTTTGTGTCAGGCCCTTTCTTACAGGAACTTTTCATGTCTATCTAAAACCAAAAGGTTGAGATATATTCTACTTTTATCACAAAATAGAGATGAATTTGTTTTCCTTTTTATTTTAATTGTTACTCTTTGTGTAGGTACCTTGTAAAAAAAAGTTACACTTTAAACAGAATAATCAATGAATATCACATAGTTACATATACAACCCATCTATGTAATTTGACTCCTATAATCAGTTTGACTTAAAAATAGTGTCTTATATTTCCACTTTAAAATAGAATTATAGAAGCATTTTAAGTTTCACCACTTTCTATTGTCTTAATTTGGGATAGGAAATGGTCTTTAATATACATACCAATCACAAAACAATTTGCCACGGCCTGTTGCATTCATTGAGGATTTGCAGCCCAAATAATGGACCTTGGGAAATATTGTCCAGAACAATTAGCAAAGTCAGCCAGGTGAGCCACTGTAGAGGATGCTACTGGATCCCACCCAGATCCTCTTTACCAGCTGGGACACCCATTTCTCAAATGCTGTATATTTTAGCATCTAAAAACTCACTTTGCTTCCCTCTCAAAAAAATTGCCCTCTGCCTGATAGAAGAAACTTCATGCTCCCTCCCTGAGAAGTCCGTCAATGGACTGATGGTACAAAATGCTGGCTACTTGACTCCAAGGGGAACTAACATTCTGGTGTTATTTGGCCTCTAATACATTTTCCATGGGATCATACTGAAGATTGTCTCCAGCTGAGACTAGGTTCTTACTGAGCTTTTTTTCTCCTACCCTGTCTTGCTTCCCTCATTTCTTTTCTCCTGAAAGATTACTGTATTCTAGTTTATGATGTTTCCATGGTGGTGTGAGCTAACAGTTATACATGTATATTGGAATTGAACAATTACATAAATTAATAGCAGTCTGTGGGAACCAAGTTCTCACTGTTTGAGTGAGAGGTTACATACAAGCAAGGGAAGAAGTCTAGAATGATCCTAGTGGTAATGTATTAGACTTGGAGACATCAGTATTAGCTAATGTTTAGGATAATATGGATACAGTGATTATATATAGAAATAACAATAGATACGTGTACACACACAGTCTAGTATGCACACATATATTTCCTTGCAGTGTCAGGTCAGGGGGCCTGGAAGCAGCAACACCCCTGTAGCAACAAATACACTTAGCACCCAGATCTTGGTTTTTAATACTATTCTCCAGTGAAAGGAATCAGGACTACTTGAAGAAATGGCTGATTCTACTACTGTGGCAGGAAATACAAGATGCTCCTGGAGAACGTATTAGCACCACAGTGTAAGGAACTGCTCAAGCATACATATGCACAAATACATGCACAATAACACAGAAGCCAACTGAAAGAGCTAATGATGGTCAAAGCTGGAGCAACAAAACAGATTTGGATTATAACCTAATATATAAGGTAAATATTCATGAGTCCATACTGATACAAATAAATGATTGAATAAATTAATAAATGAGGAAGAACAGACAAAACTCCCATGTAGAGGATTTCTCAATAGTTTAATGTATCCCACCCTCAAAAAGGTGGAATAGAACTCCCATTCCTTAAGTGGGCTATGCACAGTGACTTCCAAAGAATACAATATGGAAAGGGGGAAAATGTAAGGCTACAGTAGAGAAACCTGACAAATGCCACCTTAGCCACGTGATCAAGATTAGCATTAACAGTGCTAAGTGATGTTGAGTATAGCTGACACTTGAATAACATGGGCTTGAACTGCTCTGGTCCACTTATATGAAAGTATTTTTCAGTAATAAGTACCACAGTACTGAATGATCCATGGCTGGTTGAATTCCTGGATGCAGAACTGCTATAAGGAGGAACGGCGGTTACGGGATGACTATAAATCATAAGTAGATTTTTGACTGCTGGGAGGGTCAGCACCCCTAACCATCATGTTGTTCAAGGGTCAACTGTATATACCCTTGATAAGATATGACAGCCACTTTACCTCTCTGGTATTTCTATCCAACACCCATACCCCCAGTCTAATCATGAGAAAAACATTAGACAACACTAACAGAGGTACAGTATACAAAACATCTAATCAATAGTTCTCAGCCCTGTCAAGATAATCAAGAACAAGGAAAGCCTGAGAAACTGTCACAACCAAGAGGAACCTAAGGAGACATGACAATTAAATATGTGGTATCTTAAATGGGATCTTAGAGGAGAAAAGGAACATCAGGTAAAAACTAAGGAAATATTAATAAAGAATGGACTTTAGTTATTAATATGCATCAATGTTTGCTCATTAATTGACATATGTACCATCTTTGCAATTTTTCTGTCAATCTGAAACTATTCTAAAATTTAAAACATTTTTAAAAATACTACTTTGAAAGGAACCATTGTTGCCATTTATATATATGTATATATGTATATATCCCTTTTCGTGTGTGGAGGTTTTAGGTACTGTACAAGCAAATTAGTATCACAAAACAGAAAGCATTTAAAGTTTAAGATTATATCTGAACAGAAAGTTCACTTTCTTTGGTAATTAGTTTGCTTCTGCTTATCTTTATTTCCAAAATATTCTGCATTGTTTTATTATTTTATAATATCATCTACATAAATTTTATAAAATTTTACTTATTGTTTTGTAATATTGTTTTCTGTTATCTACAATCTTATCTTTTGGATTTGTGAACACAGAACTAATAAAAAATATTCTAGATGAATATGATTACATATACAGAAGAATTTCTTTTCCAAACAAAACCAGAACATCTTTAATTTTTAACTCTTTTCAGTTTTAGGCTGATATTTCAGTAACTTCCAGACCTCTTTTTCCTTCCCGTCTACAATGCTGTAAGCTCTGTCTGATCAGAAATTCCTATCATAGTCATCGACTAGCTGAGTTCAACATTTGATCTATTTGTTGCACAAGCCAATGTACAGGCCCAGCATGTACAACTTCTGTCTTACTCCTGACATTCAAGAAAGAGAAATACTTTAATCTCAAAAAGAAGTAAAATGAAATATCTGAATATGCTTGCTAAATTCATGTGATATTTAAAAACAATCTTAAAACTAGTATTAGGGCAAAACTCCATATATGATAAACCCAGAGTTAAGACATGAAGTCAATTTTAGACTTAAAATTTATAATGCATAATAGATTTTTATCATGTATATGTGTGTATGCTCTATCTTCTTACAAAATTTAATGTTAAATAGCATATATCTACATCTGGATATAACCTACATAAGTAAATGTCATGTCTAACAAAAAAAACATATTAAAAGGGAAAACTTCTTTCTCTTAGCAAATATGATCTAACTGGATTCTAATTACAACTGCCTATTAGTAAATAAAACATGCTGGGCTTCCCTTGTGGCACAGTGGTTCAGAGTCCGCCTGCCAATGCAGGGGATGACGGTTCGTGCCCCGGTCTGGGAAGATCCCATATGCCGCGGAGCAGCTGGGCCCGTGAGCTATGGCCGCTGAGCCTGCACGTCCGGAGCCTGTGCTCCGCAAAGGGAGAGGCCACAACAGTGAGAGGCCCGCGTACCAGAAAAAAAATTAATAAATAAATAAATAAAACATGCTTACATTTCATAAGCATGTCTGAATTTCACTAAGTCCACGTATCATGCCTGGGTGTTAATGCAAACAACACATATATAAGTTTAAGTTTTTCCAAGAGAAAAAAATTGTCTTGGAAAAGACACATCATGTTTTTTGAGGTACTTGTTTTAATTTCTTAATTAAAATATTTAAAATGCTTCAATATCTAATTTATATTACTTTTCTAAATAACAATTTAATTCACTACGTGCTTTCCTTTAGTAAATGATAAATATATAAACACACACATGCATGCTTTCACAAATGTCTGAGTGTGCGTGTGCATTATATACTATATCTGTACTCATATGCAAGATTAGGAAGTAAAGCATACATGCACAAATTTCATTTGATAAACAATCAACTTTGTTTTCATTAAATTATGCAAAAGTGCCCTATTTTCTATTTATCAGAACTGTTCCAAAATATCAAAGAACAGTAACCTATATGTTTACCATATTTATTCTACATATGGCTTATTTGAAAATGTTAATCATTGTAAGTTTTGAAACTTTTAATTGGAAGCAGTTGCTATAGAAATGTGAAGTGTATTAATTTTACATCCACATAATATGTACATTTTATTTAGAAGCTAAGGATGAGAAAAGGAGTGAGAATATATAGTATCCTTAAATAAACTCAGTGTATTAAAAATATCTAATACTTTGATTTAGCTATTGAATTACCAAAAGTAGTACTCGTATTCTATATTTATCCAAATATCTAGTCCTATTTTCTTACTTAAAAAAAATTAAAACAGCAATGAAAAAATAGTAGGTTCTCCAGAACTCTCTTTCTTCTAAAAAGTTTACCTGAATAAAACTCTAGTATTTAGTGTGGATGATTTAGGGTGAAGGTTTTAATCTTTAAACTGAGCAGTTTAGAATCTATTCATGTGATTACTCATAGACCATGATGTTCAAATAGTAATTACTGTCATTTCCTTTCACCATTGTATCAAAAAATAAAGAAATTTTGGGGTCAAATACTTTAAAATACATGTAGATGATACACATATACTTCTATGACTTTGATCTCCTACAATAATATAAAAATTCTGTTACATAATTCTCAAATCACAAGATAATTGTAAGAGATAGGTGGGAGATATTAAATATACTTTACTTGTATTTAGTATTTTATGAATTAAATATTCATGTCCCATTCACTAAAACTAGTAAAATTAATTTATGGAGAGCATTACACACTCAAGAAGTGTATTTAACAATTACAAAAGCATAAGAAAAAAATGTATAAACTTGTACTACTGCAAAACCTGAAAGTGACCCTATAGAAAGAAGAGTCAAATCAAGGAAAACACTTTAATGGCTGGATATTTTCTTGCATATCAAAATAGTTTGCAGGCATAAAAACCAAATACAAAAACACATTAGTGTGTTTACAAATTACATTTAACGTTTACAAATTTAAGACCACAGACAAACAGAGCTGAAGATTGTTTTACCATAGTTCGCATTTTTCACATTTTCTTCTACCCTCCTAGTCCAATTGATAATACAGATCACCAACATAAAGAAGCTTTTACAAGATTTAAAAACATATGTATATCTTCTAAATGGATAACACATGAAATTTATTTAATATTATGCAGTAGTATTTACAAAATTTTCAGGTAAAACACAGATTGTGATTATAGCACATTTTCAGAAAACCTAGAAGAGTAACCAAATTGGTTTATAAAATCTCACAAACTTCTAGGTTGATGCTTTTCAATATATTAATTTTTTAATATGGAAATAATTATTTTTTTAAAGAGAAAGCTACAACTACATTGAAATTTTAAATGTTTAAAACTAGACAGTTCTCAAGGTTCTTTATAAATTTAGTTCCTAAAATAAATAATCCAAAAACCTCAAATACAACAAATAATTCCATCCAAATTTTAAAATGTTGACATGAAGATCCCTAAAAAAACTTAAGCAGACCCCTCCCAAAGGAAAGAGAAGTGAGACTTATTTACACAAGGAGAATGTGATCTCCATAAGTCAGGCTTCTGAATCCTCTGAAGTTAAGTTCATTGCTAGAGAGACCAGATCAAGATTCTTAGGGATCACAAATTTTTATAGCAAATCAAAATGATTCTTCAAGGCCATAGGGTCACATTTGACTAACAATGTGAGCCACATATGTAATTTAAGTTTTCCTAGAAACATAAATTATAAAGGCAAAAATAAGCAGGTGAAATTTTAATATTTGAAATAAACACATTAATGTAGAATCAACATAAAAATTATTGATGAAAATGTATTTCACATTTTTTTGCTAAGTTTTGAAATCTAGCATGTATTTTACATGTATCCATATCTAAATCTTGACCGGGTAGTACAGCACTATGATGTGTTAGAGGAACTTCAGTACCAGGGCGTTAAATAACATACAAATTTGAAATTCTCTGACCTGGGAGAATACTGGTCTCTGCTGCTTTGACTGACCTGTTGCTTTTTTGTTTAACACTTTAGAATCATGCTCTCTATTTGAAGGCCACTGTTTCCAACAAACGAGCCAATTTTTGTCCTTCACAGCCTCAGAGAGCCCAGAGGAGCCATCAATAACTCAGATCTAGTTTAATTTCCTTATTAACTTGATTCTGCATACTCTTCACAAGCAGTCTGGAAACTTGTTTTCCAAGTTGATTTCCCAAAGTCTCAGAACCATTGTTAAAGTCTCCAAACATCAGAAAAACTGAGTCACAGCCAACACTTTTCTGTCTTGAAAAACTCCTACTTTCGAAGGGAGTTTTTCCTAAGAGATGAAAGCAAAGCAAAAAAAAAAAAACAAAAAAGAAGTAGAAAAAAAGAAAAAAAAATGGCTACTACAATATTTGAGTAGAAAAGTTCTAAATATTTTACTCTGAAAATAATTATTTATGATTGAAAATCATGAATTTTGGAAGAAAGACTTCAGCTAGATCACAAACAGAAGACAGAATCTGAATATTAAAATGAATGTAATATATATAATAGGTATATATTCTATATGCCTAGCAAGAGAGATTCCATTTGTCAATGTTGAATTTGACTGGCTAAAATTTCCCATTTATCCTTCACATCAAAATATTGTCCTGTAATTAAAATTCCATTGTGTTGATCCTAAACTGTTAGAGTGCATTCTAAATTTGTTTCAGTGCTACTGGAACATAAGATGTCATGACAGTCCATCACAAACTTTTGAATACAATTTCTATTTAAAATGTTTTATTCACTGTAGCAGTTCTTAAACATTACAGATAATAAAAAGAGGTCAAAAAATATGCCCTTCCATTTGTCACTGTTTGGCTTTGGATTATGAAAAGTGTGTTTAACCTTTTATTTCCTAGAGCAGAAATTATATAAAGGTATGTGAGTTGTGTAATAACCAAACTATGAGTGTGCTCTTTAAGCCTCCAGGAAAGAACTCTGACATTCACTATTTAATGCTTTAAATTTGTGCTCTTGTAAAGGTCAGATAAAAAAGAAAAATTTCAAGGCACTAAGTATAGTAAATGTGGGGAAAAACTTTGTGATTTGTTGAATGACTGTTTTAAAAGAAATCTAATATTTTGTAGACGAGTTGAACTATTAAGAATGTACGTGCTTTGCTATCATAATAAAAATGTCTTTCAAAAAGAGTTGATCCATAAGGAATCTATGTGACATATAAACCTACAATCAAAATTTTAATTACAGAGAAAACATTAGGCATCTGTTTAAAAGCCTGTACCACCATTTCTGGGATCATGATGTCAATTCCCAAACACATCTGAAGGATTTAATGTATTTTCCACTATTAATCTGGTGCTAGCTCATGACGAAGCAAAAGCCAATATGCCAGACAACTTCTATGAGTATTTTCCAAAACCATTTCCTCTTAGTAATTACAATGTATTTTAGGCTTCCAAAAAAATTAACAAATAAACCACTGAGAAAAAAATAGAAAAATATTTTCAGACTAATTGTTTATGAACATATGTGCTGGTACTTCAGGGAAAAACTGTATTAAAGAGTTGTACTTTTTTTAAAGCATGCTGTTAGATGAATTATATGGAAACTATTTCTTATTCTTATAATAAGGAAAAGTATATTATATGACTAATAAAAAATAAAAACCAGACAACTTTTCATTTTTAGTAGTGACATTTGCCTGGACAATTCAAATTGTCACAAAAGAATTTTTCGGTAAGAAATATATACACAATGGAAACTCCACATTAGCCCCTGAAAGAATGTAGCTCTCATGTTTTAAGGCTAATCTCTTTCTTTCTATCCCCTGGTCTCCAAAGGCATACACAAACATAATTTTCAGTAAATGTAGAATAAAATTATTTTAAAACAATAGCAGGTTTGAGTGGCACCATCAATCATAAACCATGATGTGACTTCTACTTTTCCTCTAAATTTTATCATTTATCCAGATTTTCATGAAGAATAACTGATTGTTTCAACATAGAGTTTCTAATCATTTTTTTCCTCTCTTACCATTGACAGATAGTTGATAAACTCACCACCCCATTATATTTTCCTCCCTCTACCTCTTCACTCCAGTAGTTTCTCTAGTACATAATTCCCAATTAAACTTACTAAAATATGACTTTTCTTATTATCTTTCCCCACCCAGCCCCTATAATGGTAAAATTCTTTGATGGCACCCCAGTAGCCAAAAAATATAGTAAGTAACACTGGCGTTAAAGATCATTCATGCTCTGATAATCAACTACTCTCTACATTTTGGCTTGTACAATACTACTCCCTCCATTAATCACTCATCCAGTCTACTTAGTCACTTTATTTTCTCTGAAACCTCCACCTCTGCAACTTCGCTCCTCTTACTCCTTATGCTGAGAATTCTCTTCTACTCATTTTCAGTTATCTAGTTCCACACTTCCCTCCAAAGCACAGTTCTGCTAAGTCCCAACATGTAATATATAACACTATCCCTCTTTTGAACAGTTTATATGCTGTCCTTATTCACATTTTAAAAAAATGTATACACTTTTATTTCTATATAGGTTTGCAATTTCCCTGAGGACAGGCAACATCTCTTATTCACCTCTTAAGCCCTAGGATTCCAGCATAAGACTTGGATATACATAGAGTCAAGTAACAATAAACAAAAGCAATATCTTGATACTGCTGACAATATTTCATGTTAAACTATTTACCTTTGAGGTTGAAAAACACTTCAGCTTTCTGGCTACTAACAATCTTCTCAGTTCTACCTAAATAGACTACTAATAATAGCCATATGCTAGTAGATTTCATTTCTTCCCCAAAACAATGAAAACTGAGCAATTAACCAGTGGTTTCTGGTTTACCTTCCGTATTATCCACTGAACGTTAATTCTGTAGAAAACAAAATTATTCTATCACAGAATATGCATTTTAATCATAAAATGCACACTGACAAAGTACTAAATGGTACTCAATATCATTAGTCATCTGAGAAATTCCAGTTAAATCATAATGACAGGAGAGACCTTCAAGATGGTGGAAGAGTAAGACGTGGACATCACCTTCCTCCCCACAAATACATCAGAAATACATCTACATGTGCAACAACTCCTACAGAACACCTACTGAACGCTGGCAGAAGACCTCAGACTTCCCAAAAGGCAAGAAACTCCCCCACGTACCTGGGTAGGGCAAAAGAAAAAAGATGAAACAGAGACAAAAGAATAGGGATGGGACCTGCACCTCTGGGAGGGAGCTGTGAAGGAGGAGAAGTTTCCAAAAACTAGGAAGCCCCTTCATTGGTGGAGACGGAGGGTGGGGGGGTGGAAGCTTCGGAGCCACGGAGGAGAGAGCAGCAACAGGGCTGCAGAGGGCAAAGTGGAGAGATTCCTACACAGAGGAACAGTGCCAGCCAGCACTCAGCAGCCCAAGAGGGTTGTCTGCTGCCCCGCCAGGATGGGTGGGGGCTGGGAGCTGAGGCTCAGGTTTCCGTCGGATCCCAGGGAGAGGACTGAGGTTGGCTGCGTGAACACAGCCTGAAGGGGGCTAGTGTGCCACAGCTAGCCAGGAGGGAGTCCGGGAAAAAGTCTGGAATTAGCCTAAGAGGCAAGAGACCATTGTTTCAGGGTGCACGAGGAGAGGGGATTCAGAGCACCACTTAACCGAGCTCCAGAGATAGGCGCGAGCTGCGGCTATCAGTGCGGACCCCAGAGACGGGCATGAAATGCTAAGGCTGCTGCTGCAGCCACCAAGAAGCCTGTGTGCAAGCACAGGTCACTATCCACACCTCCCCACCCAGGAGCCTGTGCAGCCCGCCACTTCCAGGGTCCTGTCATCCAGGGACAACTTCCGCGGGAGAACACATGGTGCACCTCAGGCTGGTGCAACGTCTCGTCGGCCTCTGCCACCACAGGCTCACCCTGCATTCCATACCCTTCGCTCCCCACGGCCTGAGTGAGCCAGATGCCCCTAATCAGCTGCTACTTTAACCCAGTCCTGTCTGAGCGAAGAACAGACGCCCTGAGGAGACCTACACGCAGAGGCCGGGCCAAATCCAAAGCTGAACCCCAGGAGCTGTGCGAACAAAGAAGAGTAAGGGAAATCTCTTCCAGCAGACTCAGGAGCAGCGGATTAAATCTGCACAATCAACTTGATGTACCCTGCATCTGTGGAATACCTAAATAGACAACGAATCATCCCAATATTGAGGCCGTGGACTTTGGGGGCAATGATATATATATTTTTTTCCTTTTACTCTTTTTGTGAGTATATATGTGTATGCTTCTTTGTGTGATTTTGTCTGTATAGCTTTGCTTTTACCATTTCTCCTAGGTTCTGTCTGTCTATATTTTTTGTTTTTGTTTTTTCTTTTTAGTAAACTTTTTAGCACTTGGTATCATTGGTAGATTTTTTTTTGGTGTGGTTGCTCTCTTCTTTCTTTCTTTTTCTTTAATTTTTTTTATTTTTAATAATATTTTTTTATTTCAATAAATTTATTTTATTTTATATCATTTTTCTCTTTCTTTCCTTTGTTTTTTCTCCCTTTTTGTTTGAGCCATGTTCCTGACAGGGTCTTGGTGCTCCGGCCGGGTATCAGGCCTGTGCCTCTGAGGTGGAAGAGCTGAGTTTAGGACATTGGTCCACCAGAGACCTCCCAGCTCCACGTAATATCAAATGGTGAAAGCTCTCCCACAGATCTCCATCTCAACGCTAAGACCCAACTCCACTCAACAACCAGCAAGCTACAGTGCTGGACACCCTATGCCAAACAACTAGCAAGAAAGACACACAACCCCACCCATTAGCAGAGAGGATGCCTAAAATCATAATAAGGTCACAAACACCCAAAAAATACAACCAGATGTGGTCCTGCTCACGAGAAAGACAAGATCCAGGATCATCCACCACAACACAGGCACTAGTCCCCTCCACCAGGAAGCCTACACAACCCACTAAACCAACCTCAGCCACTGGGGGCAGACACCAAAAACAACGGGAACTACAAACCTGCAGCCTGCGAAAACGAGACCCCAAACACGGTAACTTAAGCAAAATGAGAAGACAGAGGAACACACAGCAGATGAAGGAGCAAGGTAAAAACCTACGAGACCAAACAAATGAAGAGAAAATAGGCAGTATACATGAAAAAGAATTCAGAGTAATGATAGCAAAGATGATACAAAATCTTGGAAATAGAGTGGAGAAAATACAAGAAACATTTAACAACGACCTAGAAGAACTAAAGAGAAAACAAACAATGATGAACAGCACAATAAATTAAATTAAAAATTCTCTAGAAGGAATCAATAGCAGAATAACTGAGGCAGAAGAACGGAGGAGTAACCTGGAAGGTAAAATAGTGGAAATAATTACTGCAGAGCAGGATAAAGAAAAAACAATGAAAAGAATTGAGGATAGTCTCAGAGACCTCTGGGACAACATTAAAGGCAGTCCCAGAAGAAGAAGAGAAAAAGAAAGGGACTGAGAAACTATTTGAAGAGATGGTAGTTGAAAACTTCCCTAATATGGGAAAGGAAATAGGTAATCAAGTCCAGGAAGCACAGAGAGTCCCATACAGGATAAATCCAAGGAGAAAGACGCCAAGACACATATTAATCAAATTATCAAAAATTAAATACAAAGAAAAAATATTAAAAGCAGCAAGAGAAAAACAACAAATAACATACAAGTGAATCCCCATAAGTTTACAGTTTCTCTTGATATTTCAGCAGAAATTCTGCAAGCCAGAAGGGAGTGGCAGGACATATTTAAAGTGATGAAAGGGAAAAACCTACAACCAAGATTATTCTAACCAACAAGGATCTCATTCAGATTTCATGGAGAAATTAAAAGCTTTACAGACAAGCAAAAGCTAAGCGAATTCAGCACCACCAAACCAGCTTTACAACAAATGCTAAAGAAGCTTCTCTAGGCAGGAAACACAAGAGAATGAAAAGACCTACAATAAGAAACAATTAAGAAAATGGTAATAGGAACATACCTATCGATAACTACGTTAAATGTAAATGGATTAAATGCTCCAAGCAAAAGACATAGACTGGCTGAATGCATACAAAAACAAGATCCATATATATGCTGACTACAAGAAACCCACTTCAGACCTAGGGACACATACAGACTGAAAGTGAGCAGATGGAAAAAGATATTCCATGCAAATGGAAATCAAAAGAAAGCTGGAGTAGCAATTCTCATATCAGACAAAATAGACTAAAATAAAGACTATTAGAAGAGACAAAGAAGGACACTACATAATGATCAAGGGATCAATCAAAGAACAAGATATAACAATTCTAAATATTTATGCACCCAACAATGGAGTACCTCAATACATAAGGCAAGTATTAACAGCCATAAAAGGAGAAATCGACAGTAACACAATCATAGTAGGGAACTTTAACACCCCACTTTAACCAATGGACAGATCAACCTAAATGAAAATAAACAAGGAAACACAAGCTTTAAATGAGACATTAAACAAGATGGACTTAATTGCTATTTATAGAACATTCCATCCAAAAACAACAGAATACACTTGCTTCTCAATTGCTCATGGAACATTCTCCAGGATAGATCATATCTTGGGTAACAAATCAAGCCTTGGAAAATTTAAGTAAATTGAAATCATATCAAGTATCTTTTGTGACCACGAGGCTATGAGACTAGATATCAATTACAGGAAAAATCTGTAAAACATACAAACATATGGCAGTTAAATAATACACTACTTAATAACCAAGAGATCATGGAAGAAATCAAAACGGAAATCAAAAGATACTAGACACAAATGACAATGACAACACGATGACCCAAAATCTATGGGATGCAGCAAAAGCATTTCTAAGAGGGAAGTTTATAGCAATAAAATCCTACCTCTAGAAACAGGAAACATCTCAAATAAACAACCTAACCTTACACCTAAAGCAATTAGAGAAAGAAGAACAAAAAAAAATAACAAAGTGAGAAGAAGGAAACAAATCATAAAATAAATGAAAAAGAAATGAAGGAAACAATTGCAAAGATCAATAAAACTAAAAGCTGGTTCTTTGAGAAGATAAATAAAATTGATAAACCATTAGCCAGTCTCATCAAGAAAACAAGGGAGAAAACTCAATTCAATAGAACTAGAACTGAAAAAGGAGAAGTAACAACTGACAATGAAGAAATAAAAAGGATAATGAGAGATTACTACAAGCAGCTATATGCCAAAAAAATGGACAACCTGGAAGAAATGGACACATTCTTAGAAAAGCAAAACCATCAGAGACTGAACCAGGAAGAAATAGAAAATATAAACAGACCAATCACAAGCACTGAAATAGAGACTGTGATTAAAAATCTTCCAACAACCAAAAGCCCAGGACCAGATGGCTTCAAAGCCAAATTCTATGAAACATTTAGAGAAGAGCTAAAACCTATCCTTCTCAAACTCTTCCAAAATATAGCAGAGGGAGGAACACTCCCAAACTCCTTCTACGAGGCCACCATCACCCTGATAAGCAAAACCAGAAAAAGATGTCACAAAGAAAGAAAACTACAGGCCAATATCACTGATGAACACAGATGCAAAAATCCTCAACAAAATACTAGCAAACAGAATCCAACAGCACATTAAAAGGATCATACACCACGATGAAGTGGGGTTTATCCCAGGAATGCAAGGATTCTTCAACATACATAAATCAATCATTGTGATACACCATATTAATAAATTGATGGATAAAAACCATATGATCTTCTCAATAGATGCAGAAAAACCTTTCAACAAAATTCAACACTCATTTATGATAAAAAGCCTCCAGAAAATAGGCATAGAGGGAATGAACCTCAACATAATAAAGGCCATATATGACAAACCCACAGCCAACATTGTTCTCAATGGCAAAAAACTGAAACCATTTCCACTAAGATCAGAAACAAGACAAGGTTTCCCACTCTCACCATTATTATTCAACATAGTTTTGGAAGTTTTAGCCACAGCAATCAGAAAAGAAAAAGAAATAAAAGGAACCCAAGTTGGAAAAGAAGAAGTAAAGCTGTCACTGTTTGCAGATGACATGATACTATACATAGAGAATCCCAAAGATGCCACCGGAAAACTATTAGAGCTAATCAATGAATTTGGTAAAGTAGCAGGATACAAAATTAATGCACATAAATCTCTTGCATTCCTGTACACTAATGATGAAGAATCTGTAAGGGGAATTAAGGAAACACTCCCATTTACCATTGCAACACAAGGAATAAAATAACTAGGAATAATCCTACATAAGGAGACAAAGACCTGGATGCAGAAAACTAGAAGACACTGATGAAAGAAATGAAAAATGATACAAACAGATGGAGAGATATAGCATGTTCCTGGATTGGAAGAATCAACATTATGAAAATGACTATACTACCCAAAGCAATCTACAGATTCAAGGCAATCCCTATCAAACTACCAATGGCATTTTTCATAGAACTAGAACAAAAAGTTTCACAATTTGTATGGAAACACAAAACACCCCGAATAGCCAAAGCAATCTTGAGAAAGAAAAATGGAGCTGGAGGAATCAGGCTTCCAGACTTCAGACTATATTACAAAGCTACAGTAATCAAGACAGTATGGTACTGGCACAAAAACAGAAATATAGATCAATGGAACAGCATAGAAAGTCCAGAGAGAAACCCACGCAAATATGGTCACCTTATTTTTGATAAAGGAGGCAAGAATATACAATGGAGAAAAGACAGCCACTTCAATAAGTGGTGTTGGGAAAACTGGACAGCTACATGTAAAAGAATGAAATTAGAACAGTCCCTAACACTATACAGAAAAATAAACTCAAAATGGATTAAAGACCTCAATGTAAGGCCAGACACTATCAAACTCTTAGAGGAAAACATAGGCAGAACACTCTTTGACATAAATCACAGCAAGATCCTTTTTGACCCACCTCCTAGAGAAATGGAAATAAAAACAAAAATAAACAAATGGGAACTAATGAAACTTCAAAGCTTTTGAACAGTAAAGGCAACCATAAACAAGACAAAAAGACAACCCTCAGAATGGGAGAAAATATTTTCAAATGAAGCAACTGACAAAGAATTAACCTCCAAAACATACAAGCATCTCATGCAGTCCATATCAAAAAAACAAACAACCCAATCCAAAAATGGGCAGAAGACCTAAACAGACATTTCTCCACAGAAGATATACAGATTGCCAACAAACACATGAAAGAATGCTCAACATAACTAATCATTAGAGAAATGCAAATCAAAACTACAGTGAGGTATCACCTCATACCAGTCAGAATGGCCATCATCAAAAAATCTACAAACAATAAATGCTGGAGAGGTTGTGGAGAAAAGGGAACCCTCTTGCACTGTTGGTGGGAATATAAATTGATACAGCCACTATGGAGAGCAGTATGGAGGTTCCTTTAAAAACTAAAAATAGAACTGCCATATGACCCAGCAATCCCAGTACTGGACATATACCCTGAGAAAACCATAATTCAGAAAGAGTCATGTACCACCATGTTCATTGCAGCTCTATTTATAATAGCCAGAACATGGAAGCAACCTAAGTGTCCATCGACAGATGAATGGATAAAGAAGATGTGGCACATATATACAATGGAATATTACTCAGCCATATAAAGAAACGAAATTGAGTTATTTGTAGTGAGGTGGATGGACCTAGTGTCTGTCATACAGAGTGAAGTAAGTCAGAAAGAGAAAAACAAATAACATGTGCTAACACATATATATGGAATCACAAATATATATATATATATATATATATATATATATATATGGTTCTGAAGTACCTAGGGGGCAGGACAGGAATAAAGACGCAGACATAGAGAATGGACTTGAGGACACGAGGATGGGGAAGGGTAAGCTAGGACAAAGTGAGAGGGTGGCATGGACTTATATATACTACCTAATGTAAAATAGATAGCTAGTGGGAAGGAGCCGCTAGCACAGGGATATTAGCTCGGTGTTCTATGACCACCTAGAGGAGTGGGATATGGAGGGTGGGAGGGAGACAAAAGAGGTAGGAGATATGGGGATATATGTATATGTATAGCTGATTCACTTTCTTATAAAGCAGAAACTAACACACCATTGTAACACCCTTATACTCCAATAAAGATGTTAAAATAAAACATAATCACATACCAATACACACTCACTGTATTGGCTAAATTTTATTAGTCTGAAAGCAACAAACATTGATGGGAATCTAGAGTAATAGTGACTCTCATGTCACACTGGTGATGGTTTAAATGATGACATTTTGGCAAACGATTTGTCATTATTCAGTAATGTTAGCTAAAGGCATAGCCTGTAAGTCAGCAATTTCACTCCTACATATAAAACTCATAGAAATGTATGCATTTCTACATCAGGATACATGTAAGGGAATGCTAGTCACATTGTGATAGACAATAGTCCAAACTAAGAGCAACTGAAATATATACCTGCTCTAAATAACATAAGTTATGCTACATCAATCCAATGAAATAATATATGACAATGATAATGAGTCAAATATTGCAATCAGATTGTAGAGAGTAAGATGTATGGAGTATAGAGTACAAGGTGTTATAGAGTATTTGAAAGCTACAGAGTTAAATTTTAAAAAATAAATATATATATATATTTTTAAAAGGCAAAATATTAGCTTGTTCTCAGACTTCTCTAGAACAGAGCTCAAATATGAAAAAGAGTGGAGATTCTTTCAGAGTTTAGAAAAATAAAATGAACCTAATGACTATAGTTACTACATTTATAAAGAAAATATCTATGCCTAAGAAAGAAATAATACAACATTGAATACTACATTTTTTAAAAAAATATGATTTGATCATAAATTAAATAATGTAAGATCGAAGTGACTGAAAAAGAGCGATGATGAAAATTGAATAAATACAATTGTAAAATGAAAAGTTAAGGGAACTACTGATACAGATTAAATTGTACACTTTGTTATATGCATCTAGATAAGCTAAGTAGTACTGTAGTTATACACACTCAATGTCTCAGTGGCTTAGCACAACAAATATCTTTGAATTCTACCATATACCATAACAGATACAGGTAAGAAGTGGGGTTCTACCAATGGTGGTAACTCAGAGAACCAGACTAAGGAAAGGCTTCATCTCAAAAGAAGCTTCCATTCTCACTCTAGCAGTGAAAATGGAAGCTGGCAAATCATACAGGGGTTTTTAAAGTTTCCACTAACATATTTTCGGCCAGAGAAGTCATAAGTTTACGTTAAATTTGAATGGGGATTTCTAAAGACTGAATTATGTACCCCCCCCCCCCAAATTCATATGCCAAAGCCCTTAACTCCCAATGTGATGTATTTGGAGCTAGAGCTTTTAGAGGTAATTAAGACTAAATGAGGTCATAAGGTTTAGGATTTGTGGCCTTATCAGAAGAGAAAGAGAGAGAGTATCTGTCTCTCTCCAGTGCACACATCAAGGAAAGGTCATGTAAGGACATAGTGAGAGGGGAGCTGTGTGCAAGCCAGAAAAAGGGCTTTCACAGAACCTGACAAGACTGGCATCCTGCTCTCAGAATTCCATCCTCCAGAACTGTGAGAAAATAAATTTCTGTTGTTCAAGCCACCAGTTTATGATGTTTTGTTATGGCAGCCCTAACAGACTAATACAGGGATATAGAAAGTATAATTCCACCATATGCTTGGAAAGGAGAGAGCCAGAAATATTTATGAACAACACTAATGTATAACATATTTATAAATATTTAACATGTAAAATTAAAAATATGAATAACAAAATTTGGCTGAAAAACAGGGAGATGGAAGTAAAGCAAAAGTATGCTGTTAATTTTCTCATTTTTCATAGCAGAAAAAGAGTAGATATTATAAAATTGGAAAAATGTAGTTAAAAACAAAAACAACTCCAAAACTAATAATTTTTCATAATCTCTTTTTACATTCAGAACTCTGTTAGAATATCTCTTGTGAAGAAATATAATTATAACTTCAACAATTTTTTTTCATATCAGTTTTTTTCTAATGAAAGTAAAACATTTAATATTTATTTTGATAAAATGTTTTGTGATTTCACTTTTGTTTTATTTCTATTTCTTTTTCCCTCTCAATCTTTAACTTATCCTAAGTATATATCATATTGAATGCCTCAAGTGATTTTAAAAAATTACCACAAAATCCAAATGTAGATTATAAGGAATATGTTCAATTAAAATTATATCACCAATACAACCAATGTTATATAACATTTTACCCTTTTGATTACTTAAAAAATATATGTTCTTTAAACTCTTTAAAGAAGTTCACCAACCCTGTTTTTTATACATTGGGAGGGCTAGCTTTCAAATTAGCCATGACTTCTTCAACTTATTTTCCTCTTACTGACTTTTCTCCTAATTGTTATAATATTTGCAACCTTCCTCTAAATTATAAGACAACTAAAATGATGTAGCGTTGTAACTGTTGATGCAGTGCTACACATTGTCTCTAATCAAAAAAAAAAATCATGCAATGCTGCAAACATGAGTCAATTTTACACTCCCAACTCTATTGTCTGCTGTCTGGCAATGGCTTTCCTGTTTGGTAAATCCTGTGCACAATGTAGACAATGACAAAGGCCTGAAATCACACACAAAAAAGGTCTTTGTTTTAATCTCCTTATAGTTTTTTTTATTATAATTAATTTTTATTACTAAATGTGTTTCTTGGAATTTCTCTGCATTACCACAAGTACCAGAGACATTTTGATAATTTTAGCACCAGTTTTAGTTAGTATTTGCACAAATATTTTATTACATAAAGAAAAAACTTTACTCACATTTAGAAGGATTAAGAAAAAATAAAGAACAATGCTATAATTAAGTGATATTTTCAGGAAAATAATCTTCAAGGTCAGAAACAGAGAAGTAAAATATAGTAAGAAATTCTGGAAGCTCAATTACATTGAAGATACCAGGTCTAAGATTCTATCTTTGTTTATTTGCTGCAGTTTTAGAAATTAACAAAGACAATCACATCCTTTGTGTATTTTTCCTCAAAAATGAGTTCTCAGACCTTTAAGACTGAGGAACAAGAAAAATTAGAATGAAATGTGTTTCCTTTAAATAATTTATAATTAAAAGTAGAGTGAGAATTAAATATAATTAAGATCACTTATCAGACTTAAATGAGTGTATCTCTTTATTTTGAATGAAGCACTGTCTTTTGAGCTTATTATTAAAACTCTCTTTTTAAAAAAGAGATGAAAGAAAAAAAAAAGATCAATAGAGGGACATAGATTTAAATTATCTTCCCTCTGTAGGAGATACTTTTATATGTCAACTTTGTTATCAACTTTGATGAAACATTTAAATTCATGCAGCATATAATAATAATTTGAAATATATGAATTAGATTATGTACATATGTGTTCTAGAACACTATAATATATTGATACAAGTTTGACCTTTACTTTTTTTTTTTGACCTTTACTTTTGATATAGGATACACTCATTCAGGAAAAGATTGTATTTTGTTTTAAAAAGCCTGTATGAAGTTGACTAAATAACATGAAATGTCTTGTTTAACTTTTTCAGTCCTTAATATTGCCCTTTATGTCATAAATTTATCCTTTTTGACTTTCTGTAAGTTTGAGGATTTTAATTAATATTATAAAAAGTGATATTTTACAACTATATGGCAATAATTAAAATATATTTTATTATTACCCTTTCTTAGTGTAGATATGAGTATACTGATAAAAACTATTTAGGTACAGTTAATTAATCTATATGTCAATAAAAATATATTGCTCAAAAAGTAATTTATAGTTTAAGGGGCATTATTAGGCTTGAAAACCATTTTCTGAAAAATCGTAATTGACAGTAATAATACTTTTCCAAACCTGTATAATATTAATCACACAACAAAAAAACTAATCAAACAAGTTTAAAATTTAAGAAAGAATATGAATTTAAAAAGCTTCAGAAATTTCTCAATAATTATTTCAAAAATGTTCATCCTTTGACATTCATGCTCCACCCCATCACAAAGTATATAATTTTATAGAACCTATTGTTCTGTCCTAAACATTATTCTGAATAATAGAATATTCAGCATATATATTTGCATGTATATATACATATAACTGTCATGTGTATGCATTTATATTGCCTCCTGAGCTATAAGAGCCATTACAGTAAAGACTATAATGATAGGACCACTGTCTTTTTGTGATTGCTTGCATGTCTACTTATATACTTCATTAGTACTTAATAAATAATTATTAATAAATGCCTTCTAAACACTCATGAGGAAACAGAGAGACTGATATTCCATGAGGTCCATGTTCATTCAAAACAATGTGCTATTTCTTTTCTGATCTTGAGACTCTTTTCCTACATGAAACAAAATACAGTGAAGAAATGCATATGTTATTTTGAGAAGGATGTGTAAGATGTATGATTTCCCGATGTGTTCAAAGTCTCCTGGTTTAAAAAATTCAAAGGGGATAAATCTCTTGCTACCATGCATAATTCTGAAATAGAAGAATACCTTGAGGTGGGCAAAAAAGCCACATATCTTAAATCAAGAAATACAAACATGGTAGTAGGAATCAAGGGGAAAAAACCACGGAACAAAGATAAAGCTCTGAAAGTAAAGGATATGGTAAATGAAATCTTATTTGTTCAATTTAGTATCACCCCATTAGTAACAACTTAAGTATAACCTAAATTCAGTGAGCATGGGAATTTTACAGAGAAAATGTTCTCCAAGTTAGTTTAAATTTCTAGGTGCTGCTTTAGTTTAGCAAGATGTTTTCTTGAGCTCTGCTGACATGTTGTTTCACCTCTCTCTAAACCCCATTCCTTGGCACATACATCAATTTGGACCATAAAAAAATCTATTCAGCTTCAAGGTTTATAGTAAAATCCATCTTTGCAATTGCACTCTCATTTGCACATTGACCTCTATTCCCGTGAGTATAGAATGCCCAATCACATGGGAGAACAAATGGAGACAAAGGCCAGAAGGTAGAATCTAGCCAGTGTCTGCATGCCTGTTGCCTAAAATATTCAAGTTTTGTCCAAAGTGTATATGTTCTTAGGTGTTAGGAGGCTTGTTTAATAGTATTTATTCTATTCTTGGCCGTCTATTAGATGGAATATATATTACCAACTTCCAGTCATCTTAACCTAAGGATGCTCTAGAAAGCAAAGAGGTATTAAAAACCTTTTAAAAATTTGGACTTTTGGGGTAACTAACAACACAAAGAAAATTTCTAAAATCTAAAATGACAAGCGCCATTAAAATCTAGCCACTGAAGGACAAAAAGATTTTAACTAATCTAACTGGATGGAAAGTAACACAGCATTTCAATCTTTAATATTGGCGTACGGTAATACTTTTTGGAGGATCAGACTACAAAATGTTCTTAGCAGCAAGACTGCCTTATAATTCATTTCAGAGCCCCGCTAAATCCATTCACAGCTGCTCCATTTAAGAGGGTGAATGCTCAGCTTTGTCAAACGTTATGGAGTCATCCCACTTTGTAGCCTGAACTATGGCTCTTCATCAGCTTTCTGGTCTTTTAAAAACAAGGTCTCAGTCTTCGTTCATTAGTTTTGGTGGATCATTGATGCTCTATCTCCCACTCCATCTTATCCTAACCCTGACATGCCACCAGATCTCACATGGTGAGCTGTGCAATAGTGGTTTTAATAGTGCTAAGAGTTAAACTTTATTTTAAAGGAATCATCAGTAACTATATGCCATAGAAGTAAAGAGAACAGATTTTTATTAAGGTCCCAATGTAATTTATGAAACTTCTTCAGGTTACAAGGAATAACTGAGTGAACAAAATTGTTAATGTTTAATAATAAACATTATTAAACGTTTAATAAATTATGAGATAAACTGTAATATGCATAATAAAAAATAAAATCATTTTAGCCTATGGGATAGCCAGAATTGGAAGAGAATATTCCCTTCCTTCTATCTTCTATACATATTTATGATATTTTAAAATTAATTTTTATTTATTTATTTTTTTGGCTGTGTTGGGTCTTTGTTGTGGGCTTTCTCTAGTTGCGGCGAGGGGGGGCTACTCTCCGTTGCGGTGAGTGGGCTTCTCATTGTCATGGCTTCTCTTGTTTGGAGCACTGGCTCTAGGCATGCAGGATTCAGTAGCTGCAGCACGCGGGCTCAGTAGTTATGGCTTTCATGCCCTAGAGCACGCACGCTCAGTAGTTGTGGCTCGCGGGATCTAGAGCGCAGGCTCAGTAGTTGTGGTGCATGTGCTTAGTTGCTCTGTGGCATGTGGGATCTTCCCGGATCAGGGATGGAACCCATGTCCCTTGCACTGGCAGGCGGATTCTTAACCACTGCGCCAGCAGGGAAGTCCCACAAGATATTTTTGACACAATTTTACACGTTGGTTAAAAAAGGAGAAAAGAATGTTCCATGAGGTCAGTTAATCTATTCTTCCAGCATTTTGCTGCTGCTTTTGGCAAATAGTTGTTTGAAATTATATGACCTCAATCCTCATTACTCACTCAGATACATCATAGAGGGTCTGTTTTAGAAATGTTACTATAAGTGATGGTGTAATGAGAAAAATTTTAAGTATTAATGTGGCAAGATAAATAAAAGAAGAATGCAATGAGAAGGCCATAGTTTCTCACTAAAATTGCTTAAGATATATATTAATATAAAATGACATTCTATGATTATCAATTATACTGCTCCCTATCACTGCACTGCTCCAAGTTTTTTAATTAATGTACTTATAAATAAATGTTGAAATTTTTTATCCTAACTGACTCTCTCAATAAAAGACATCAAGGCATCTTTAAATTATTTAAGAAGAATTAATGACATTTACCATGAATGTTCGGTTGGTGAAGCAGCCTTATCCTATAAGTGAATATTGCATTTTGCTGAACATAACGATTGTCTAAACTTTACCATGACATTTCCTGCACAGCTTTCAAATAAATTACACAAAGTACATTTTTTGTTCTTTTCATAAACTGTTGACCTATTAGACTAAAAAAAAAATTTTCTTAAAATTCTCTCTTAGATACTGAAAATAGGGAGAGCTTACAGTGAAAATGCCACCAAATAAGTGGTTGAACTTTGACAACACATATATTTATCAATGGAACAAAAGCATATGAAATAGTTTGCAAAGTAAAAGCATTAGGTGAAATCACATCACTAAATGAAAGAACAAAGTCATTTTAGTAAGTATACAAAAATTGTTGAAATAATGTATAATAGAATTTTTTCTTCTTTAAAATCTAACATTAACCTTGAAAACATGCAAATGGTATAGTTTACTATACCATTTTCTCTCATAGCTAGAGAAAATAATTAATAGGAGTAATGTTTTCTGAAACCAGTCAAACTAGACAAGTCCAGAAACAGCTTTTAGAAGAGAGGTTTTTTAATGAACAACTATGGGTAAGGGTAGGTAAAAGATGAATTTCAATTTTGCACAATTTCAATTTTGCACAATGCAAAATGAAGGCAATGTTAATGCAACATAGACATTTCAGTCATTACTAATGAGACATTAAATATCTTTTGGAGAAGATTATGCTTTATGTCCATGAAGACAAGGCATGTTAGTTAACAAAATACATAGAATCAACTAGATGCATAAATCTACCTTTAAAAAACAAACTTATTATTATTAAAAGCATTTTTTAATCCAAAAGAACATTCAAGGAAAACTGTATAATCTAATTTTAAAGAGCTTAATTTTTGGAGCAGATAGATCATTTGTATCCCAGTTCTAAAGGATAACTTGCAGTGTCACCTTAAAAAATTTAAATAACTTCTCTGAATCTTGCTTTCTTTACTTGAAATATAGGTAATATGATTATTGGAAGGAGCTTAGAACAGGTTTTCACATTTAAGAAGCAATCAGTAGATGGTGAATACTATTATCATCATCTTTATAATTAAAGAAGTAAAACATGATTTTATTCTCTTACATTAGGATAATTTTTAATACTTAATGAAGGTAGTTATAAATAAATTATATAAAATACCATTTATATGAATATTATACTAAATCTTTAATTTTACCATTTGCATTTTTAAATGTAATAAAACCTAATTTCAGGTTAATAGAGAATTTTAACAGCCTTTCATAATATTAATTTTTTTGTAATTCTATGTTAAATAGTTTAGGAAAAGACCAAAGTTCAATCTATCCAATCACTTAACAAAGTCTTATCATTTTGTTTCAAAACCCAGCCTCTTCTATGATCTGCACATCTGCTGATTTAACCTAAGGCTTCATCACTTCTTTTCTGGGCCACCACAATTGTCTCCTAATTGCCCTTTCTATACCCAGCTCACCTCCACTATAGGCCATCTTCTGAATAGCTAATAAAATTGTGCTGCTAAAACAATTATCATCCTTGTTACCTATTTTATAACATTTTGTTATTTTCTTAGCATTCTAGTTATAAATTGAACTGTGAATTCCTCAAAATCTAGTCCCAATCTATATTTTCAACAAAAAATTCAGCACTCCATCCAAGAATCCCTCATTCCAGCCACTAATAAATATCCACCATTCCCCCAGGGGCCACAGCCTGTAAGGTGTTTATATGTATTTATCCTCTGCTTGAAAAGCATTCTCCCACCTACCTACTTTATTTCCTTGTAAAGACTATTTCAAAATTCACCTTCTCTCTAGCCTTCTCCAGTTCCTCCACAGGAAAATGTATATTCTTCCTCTACACAACTACAAAACTGTGTCCAAAAAACTACTAAATTTCTTAATGTACAAAACTGACATTTGTTCATGTTTCTCTTCTTTATTGATATCCTTTTATTGACCTATCTCCCGATTGTTATAGGATTTCCAACCTTCCCCTAACTTATAAGACAACTGAAAAGATATAGTGTTGTAATTGTTAATGCAGTACAATATATTTTCTCTAAATTTTAAAAACATCATGCAGTGCTGAAAACATGATTTAATGTTACATTTCCAACTCTATTGTCTGCTGTCTGGTAATGGTTTTTCTTATTGGTAAATCCATACACATGGTAGATAAAGACCTGAAATCACAAATAAATGTATTTTTTTAAAAAAACTCCCTGTTGTTTTTTATAATTAATTTTGTTTACCAAAGGTGTTTTAATAAATTACATTTAAGAAATTTAAAAATGTCTTCCTTATTGTACTAGATGATTTTTAAAAGTAGGAGCTGTGTCGTATTCATTTTATACTATTACATATTATAGTGTCTAGCATATAATAGAGACATTCAATGAATACTTATGGAAATAAGGAAGGAAAGGAGGGAGAGAGGGTAGAAGAAAAGTAAGGAGGAAGAAAAGAGAGAGAAAGAGAGACTTGTTTTGATCCATTATGCCTAATCTATATTTCAAAAGCTATTTCCTATCTCCATTTCTGTGTTCTCATTGTTACATATCAGGCCTCTGTAATTCTGGCAAAATTGCATTTATCCCCAAATCATATACGCTCGCAGGCTATACACCTTATCATCAAATTGGTATTTTGGACATTCAGTATAAATGATAAGCATAGAGACAGGAGATGGGTTAGAGTTGCACTAATTATAATCTACTCTCCTCACTCTTCCTCGCACCTTCCTCTTGCATCTTACTGTCTGATGTTACAGAGTATAAGATATAAAGAGCAGAAGGTCAAATGATCTACACATTAAAATGCAGAGATTATAGAGAATAAAATGTATAGAGTACAGAAAATAAGGTATTGTAGAGTAGTTGAAAGCTCCTGGAATTGACCTTTTGGGTTACATTATGGCTTCACCATTTAATAGCTTAGTGGCCTTGGGAAAAATACTTAGTCTCTCAGTCTCAGTTTCCTTTACAAATGATTATACTAACATTAACTAGCACATGGGATTGCTGTGATGATAAAAATAGAACTCATGTAAAGCACTTAGAACAATGCCTGGCACATACTAAATTTTCATCAAACATTAGATGCTCTTTTTATTATGTGGAGAGTATTTTAATTTTGACTTTAGTAGTAGTCTTACTATGTATTCTCATATTGTGCTTCTCCATTTTAGGGATGCCATTCTTCACTTCATCATCCTACCAGTCTTTGTGCTTAGATTTTTAAAGCAGACTTTGAGTAACTGATGAAAAGCACAGTATAATCAAGCACCCATATGATTAACAGATATTTTCACATTTTATTCAGATGTTTTGCTACTTTTTAAAAACTATCTCTGTTAAAATTGGCAAAGTTAAATGCTAACATTAGGCAGTATTATAATTCAGACAATGAACAAACAGACATAAGAGAGGATACAAATTTGTACTTTTATGCTCTTATCAATTGGCAGAGATACTGAGGAAGAAATTTAACCTGAGTGTTAAAGAAATTAACCTGGAATATAAAGATTCTTTAAATTCTGGAATTGTCTTTTAATTTCCGTTACGCTGAAAATATGAATTTAACATTTTTTCATAAATACCTTTTACTTTATGTTCACTTCAAATTTAACTCAACTAGTCGACTAAACACAATTGTCCCTTTTTGACTCTATCATTTGTAGGTATTTGGAAATATTTATAACGTTTAACCCATGAGGAATGTTAAGTTAAATAGGTAAATAAGGTGGCTGAAACAATTTTCATGGTACTATATATGTATATGTCAATATTTTTAACTAATTTGAATTATGTTTAAAGTTTCTAGAAATAATCCAATATAGCTGTATTTCTTTTGAAACTTTATATAAATTTATAAACTTATTCTCATGAAGTATTTAAATATTTGTGACCTTGTAGTCAACTCTGAGTTCAACATAAATGTGCTATTGAAATTTTATAATCAGGTGTAATGGTTGTCCTTCTGAATTTAGATAGGTTAATATACCAAAAGAGCTAATCCAATACTTTAAACATTTATATGTTTATTAACATTTACCAATCAAACCTCTAAACCTTATAAAATATTACTGTATATAACAAAACATTTAAAAATATTTTACTAATTAATAATTATGACCTATTGATAATGAGAAGAATTTTACTGGAATTTGGATTGTACATTATCAGAGACGATTACAGCACCTTAAACTTCTGAGAAATATAATGGAGAGAATTTTTGCATTCATAGAAAAGTTAAATAGTTTATACTCTAAGTTTCCTGTAAATTCTGTCATTTTAAACATTATTAATTCTTCTTCTGCTATAAACACAATTCATGCTAATAGTTTAGAAGCTTTATGGTCGCCTTATCTCCCTTTTATACATTATTGAGGCAGTGCATAGGTTAGATAGACCCAAAGAAAGAAACCCTCTGAGATTTCAGTTTTGAGGAAGCCAAGTGAAATTACTACTTGCAACATAATTATTATCTACTCATCCTTACACTTTGTGATTCTGAAGTTGGTAATATACTATATACAACAAAAACAAAAAAGAGAAAATAGTATAAATTTACTTTAATTTTTAAATAAAATTATTTAAAAGTATCATTTGTGGGGACTTTAATGTTCAGATGCAAACTAGTTATGTACAATAGAGTCATATCTAGATAAAAAACTGATAGTTTAATGACTGCTTTTAAAATACTTTAAGAGGTTCTAAATATTTCTCAATGTTTTAGACAATCTAATAACAAAGCATGGGTTTTTACAGTAAGAAATAACTTTAGACAATATCTTATCCTTTAATTATAATTGAAAGAAATAGGTACTTTAAATAAAAATTTACTTATTTTGAAAAGCTAAATTGCTTCTGATATTTGGAAATCATTTCATAGGCAAAAATAATTTATTTTGAACACTGTTTTCTTTATAATCTGATTCTAGTTAGCCATGAAAACTCCTCAAATGAAAATGTGCCATTTCTCTAGGATCTAAAAAGTTAAAAGATCTACCATCACCCTGTAGGCATTTACCCAAATGAGTTGACAACTTATATCCACACAAAAACCTGCACTGAAATGCTTATAGCAACTTTATTCATAATTCCCAAAACTTAGAAGCATCTAAAACGTCCATCAATGGGAAAACAAACTATGATAGATATCCATAAGAGAGTATTATTTAGCCATAAAATGAAATGAAAATATGTGGAGGAAACTTAAATGCATATTGCTAAGTGAAAGAAGCCAACCTGAAAGGGCTACATGCTGTATTATTTCACTTACATAACATTATAGAAAAGGCAAAATTACAGAAAGAGTACAAAGAACAGTGGTTGTCAGGGGATGGGGAGAGGAAGGGAAATGTATGAACAAGTGAACGCAGGGTATTTTTAGGGCAGTGAAACTGTTTTGTATGATACTGTCATGGTGGATTCATGTGCATTTGGTAAAATTCATAAACTTGTACAACACGAAATCTTCCTGACTGCAAATTATATTACAAAGCCATGGTAATTAAAACAGTGTATTATTGGCATAAAACAGAAATGTTGATCAATGGAAAAGAATAGAGAGCCCAGAAATAAACCTATGCATATATGATCAGTTAATTTATGACAAAGGAGCCTAGAATATAACTGGGAAAGGACAGCCTACTCAACAAATGGTGTTGGAAAAACTGAACAGCCACATGCAAAAGAATGAAACTCAACCATTATCTTTCACCATACACAAGAATTAACTCAAAATGCATTAAAATCTTTAATGTAAGACCTGAGACCATAAAATTTCTAGAAAAAAATATAGGCAGTAAGCTCCTTGACAAAGGTCTTGGCAATAATTTTTTGAATCCAACACCAAAAGAAAAAGCAACAGATATCGAACTAAAAAGCTTTTGCACAGCAAAGAAAACCATCAACAAAATGAAAAGGAAGAAAATCTTTGCAAATTATATATCTGATAAGAGGCTAATAGCCAAAATATATAAAGAACTCATACAACTCAAAACCAAAAAAAAAAAAAAAGAAAACAAAACAAAACAAATTCCAAACCTTCCAATTAAAAAATGGGCAGCATATCTGAACAGACATTTTTCCATAGAAGATATATAGATGGCCAAGAGCTACATGAAAAGTTGCTCAACATCACTAATCAAGGAAATACAAATCCAAACCACAGTGAGTTACTACCTCACACCTGTTAGAATGTCTGTCACCAAAAAGAAAAAAGCATTCCCGATGATGTGAAGAAAAGGGAAGTCTCCTGCACTGTTGGTGGGAATGTAAATTAGTGCTGCCACTATGGAAAATAGTATGGAGGTTTCTCAAGATATTAAAAATATTATAGAACTACTGTATAACACAGGGAACTATACTCAATATCTTGTAATAACCTATAATGGAAGAGAATGTAAAAATAATATATACATTTATCTATATATATATGTATAACTGAATCACTTTACTGTATACCTGAAACTAACATAACACTGTAAATAAACTATATTTCAATAAAAACTTTTAAAAATTCTAGGAAAAAAATAGAACTACCATATGATCCAGCCATTCCACTTCTGGGTATTTATCTGAAGAAAATAAAAAGACTAAGTCAAAAAATTTTATGTGCCCCTAAGTCCATTGCAGCATTATTTACAATAGTCAAGATATGAAAACAACCTAAGTGTCCACCTATGGATGAATGGATAAAGAAAAGTGGTATATATATATATAATGGAATATAGTATGTTATTCAGTCATAAAAAGGAATGAAAACTTGTCATGGCAACAACATGGATGGACCTCTAGGTTATTATGCTAAGTGCAATAAGTCAGAGTAAGACAAATATCATATGATCTCTCCTATATGAGGAATCTAAATAAATAAACAAACAAACAAACAAAACAACAAAAACCCCACCAAACTCACAAACACAGAGAACAGATTAGTGTTTGACAGAGGCAGGGTCTCAGGAAATGGGAGAAATAGGGGACGATATAAAAAATAAAGATGAGGTAAGTCCTAAGACTGATAAAAAGAAAGGGAACTTCAATATAAACTAAAGTGTTTAGTCAAATAATGTATCAGTACTGGTTTACCAGTTGTAACAAATGTTCCTTAACAGTGCAAAATGTTAGTATGTGAAATTGTGAGGGGGGAAAATATGGTTCATTTTGTACTTTCTGTTCAAATTTTTCATAAGTTGAAAACTACTGTAAGAAATAAGTTTATTAATTTAAAAACAAAAATCAATGTGCGAGTTTGTGCTAAAGAGAGCTTGAGTTTTTAAGGGTTGGGAAACAACACTGCTACTTGTTTCTCTGAAATAAATCTGCATTCTTCTCAAGTTTAAAGACAAGGTAATTCAGATTATTGAGCCAGGTTTTGTTTTAAAAGAATCAATTTAATTTACTACTTACTAAAATATATCCATTTTCACACAGCTAGATATACAGACACATGTATGAAAGACAAGTATGAATGTTAGCCAACTTTATGCAATTAAAATGGAAGAGTAATTTTTATACTGCTTTATAATTGCTACTTGAATGGTCAGACTTTTTTTTTTGCTATATAAGGAATTTTGTTTGAATTTTCTATAATTTTCCTCTTTAAGCACTAACTACAGGAAAATAAAAAGAGTGAGAAGATTTTCATAGGCTACAAATGTTCATTTTTTTATTTATCCAAAAAATGTGACTTGTTTTATAATATTCACATAGTTCTGCAGACTAATTGCCATCTCTATTACATTATATTCTGTACCTTAAGTAACATTCCCCTTGAACTTGTAAGGTATACTGTAAGAGGCTAACAGAAGAAACCTTTCCATAACTTCCTCTCATTTAATCTTTCTTGGTTTTATAAGAGCATAGTGCACACCTGGTGAGATAGCTTTTATAAATCACAAAAGAAAGCTTAAAATGTGATTCATATTTTAAAAACATTTCATCACTGAGTGCTTTTCTTCCTACCTGGAAAGAGTATCAGCACCTTTACAAGTATATTATCTCTCGATTTTCTAATCAAAACAATCCAGGCTGAGAGACAGTATGAGCTAATTAAAACAATGAATATCACTGTAATGCATTTTAGTTGAATCGTTTTCTAGATGCAGAAAACAAAAAAAGCTCATTTCGGTGAAATCTGAACTCATTTAATAGACATGCATCTTTATAGTCCACATACTTTGTTAATCACTGACTGAACAATGTCGTGCCTGGAGCCAACTGATGGGAATTTTAACCTGATTAAGTGCCCCAGTATTCCTTAATGCCTTTAAATGGAATTTTTACGGCCCGTTCTGCACAGGTATTATTAATACAGTGCCATCAAGAAAACCACAGACACTTATAATAGCTCATCAATTTGTAACTAAGCACTTTTGACCTTGAAAAATCAGCTGCCTTTCAGATTAATGTAGTTACATTTTAGGCAGAAAAAGAAGCCATAAAATTATCATGCTTATTTTTGTAACATGTCAGGATGAGAATTAGGAATAAGGGCCATGCTGATGGCTTCTTATTGATATTGCTGCCAAACTCTGACATCTGAATTAGAAACTCTGAGACCTCATCCTTATAAAAACCCACTTAAAAATTAAAATTTCAGCTAAAGGGATGCATATAACATATTGCTATTAAGTTGAAGGGGGTAGAGCATAAACTATTATCTCCATTGATGTCCACCTTTCTTAGAAAAATAAAAGAAAAAGTCCCCAGCTTTTTCTCTCTCATACACACTCATATAATAATAAAAATAATAGAAGAAAAGCTACCATGAACATAGGAAGGTTATATCAGTCAATGATCAAAAACGAATAAGAAATGAAAAAAGAATGCCTAATGGACATAGAAGCAAATTGAAAAATATTGGATAATTATCTTTTATGCAAGAAAAAGATACATTTGAAGATCAATATACAGTATTAAGTGGATTTGGTGATTTGTCTAAGAGTAACTTTTACAGTTAATGCCAATTTAATCATTTCAGAAAGAGGGATTGAAACAGCAAAATGAAATTATATGCCCTACCATCTATGGACTCTCAAACCATAAAGATACTATTTGTTTTCTCATTAAATCAATGATTAGACATCAAAAAAGATTAAAGTTTTACAAGATGTTACCCAGAGTGGAAAGAATTCTTAGAACCATACAATGCCAGAGCTGGAAGAGACCATCTCCCTTGTATAATCCACCTCATCAGAGGTACCAGCTCCTTAGACAAAATCCTGAGCTATCTGTTGATTTACAGTCAGTTTCTACCTTCTGTGTTCTTGATATCATTAGCACAATTTTATCCTTTAAAATATTTTAACTTATAAGTCAGTTCAAGTGTTTTGCTTTGTTTATTTCTTGTTTTTGAAAGTAGTTAATCAATAAATTATTTTACTTTCAAGAAATATGAGACCATCCTTAGTACAATGAGGAGGAATTATATACAGCTAGAATCCGATTACTGTCATGAAAACAACATAACAGGATATTTAGAGACTAAAAAGAAACAAGACAGTTCTCAAAGTTTGATTTCCATCAGTCCTCTATCAATACCTCTCTAAAAATAAAGTAACCATTATAAAAATTCTCTAACTCATGGAAACTACATAAGGATCACACTCTTTCTGAAAATGGAACATCCAACCATGTCCTGAATAGTGACGAATATGAGGAAATTAGAATAAAGGTAAGTAGAGAGTTTCTTTCCTACAACGTCACTCCCATTTCTTTGATTGTGCAAAGACGGCAGAAATGGACTACAGAGATTCACCAGAGGGCAGACAGGAGAAGCAAGAGGAACTACAATCCTGTGGCCTGTGGAACAAAAACAACATTCACAGAAATATAAACAAGATGAAAATGCAGAGGGCTATGTACCAGATGAAGGAACAAGATAAAACCCCAGAAAAACAACTAAATGAAGTGGAGATAGGCAACAATCCAGAAAAAGAATTCAGAATAATGATAGTGAAGATGATCCAGTACCTCAGAAAAAGAATGGAGGCAAAGATCGAGAAGGTGCAAAAAATGTTTAACAAAACATTTGTTAAACAAACGTTTAACAAAGAATTAAAGAACAAACAAACAGAGGTGAACAATACAATAACTGAAATGAAAACTACACTACAAGGAATCAATAGCAGAATAACTGAAGCAGAAGAACGGATAAGTGACCTGGAAGACAGAACGGTGGAATTCACTGCTGTAGAACAGACTAAAGAAAAACAGAATGAAAAGAAATGAAGACAGCCTAAGAGACCTCTGGGACAACATTAAACACAAAAACATTCGCATTATAGGGATCCCAGAAGGAGAAGAGAGAGAGAAAGGACCAGAGAAAATATTTGAAGAGATTATACTTGAAAGCTTCCCTAATATGGGAAAGGAAATAGCCACCCAAGTCCAGGAAGCACAGAGAGTCACATACAGGATAAACCCAAGTAGAAACATGCCAAGACACATAGTAATCAAACTGGCAAAAATTAAAGACAAAGAAAAATTATTGAAAGCAGCAAGGGAAAAACGACAAATAACATACAAGGGAACTCCCATAAGGTTAACAGCTGATTTCTCAGTAGAAACTCTACAAGCCTGAAGGGAGTGGCATGATATACTTAAAGTGATGAAAGGGAAGAACCTACAACCAAGATTACTCTACCTGGCAAGGATCTCATTCAGATTCGATGGAGAAATCAAAAGCTGTACAGACAAGCAAAAGCTAAGAGAATTCAGCACCACCAAACCAGCTCTACAACAAATGCTAAAGGAACTTCTGTAAGTGGGAAACACAAGAGAAGAAAAGGACATACAAAAACAAACCCAAAACAATTAAGAAAATGGTCATAGGAACATACATATCTATAATTACCTTAAACGTGAAAGGATTAAATGCTTCAACCAAAAGACACAGGCTTGCTGAATGGATACAAAAACAAGACCCATCTATATGATGTCTACAACAGACCCACTTCAGACCTAGGGACACATACAGACTGAAAGCGAGGGGATGGAAAAAGACATTCCATGCGAAGGGAAATCAAAAGAAAGCTGGAGTAGCAATACTCATATCAGATAAAATAGACTTTAAAGTAAAGAATGTTACAAGAGACAAGAAAGGACACTACATAATGATCAAGAGATCAATCCAAGAAGAAGATATAACAATTATAAATATATATATGCACCCAACCTAGAAGCACAACAATACATAAGGCAACTGCTAAGAGGTATAAGAGAGGAAATTGAAAGCAACACAATAATAATGGGGGACGTCAAAACTCACTTACACCAATGGACAGATCATCCAAAATGAAAATAAATAAGGAAACAGAAGCTTTGAATGCCACAATAGACCAGATAGATTTAATTGATATTTATAGGACATTCCATCCAAAAACAGCAGATTACCCTTTCTTCTCAAGTGCACACAGAATATGCTCCAGGATACATCACATCTTGGGGTACAAATCAAGCCTCAGTAAATTTAAGAAAATTGAAATCATATCAAGCATCTTTTCTGACCACAACGCTATGAGATTAGAAATCAATTACAGGGAAAAAAACGTAAAAAACACAAACACATGGAGGCTAAACAATACATTAATAAATAACCAAGAGATCTCTGAAGAAATCAAAGAGGAAATCAAAAAATACCTAGAGACAAATGACAATGAAAACACGACAATCCAAAACCTATGAGATGCAGCAAAAGCAGCTGAAAGAGGGAAGATTTTAGCTATACAAGCCTACATCAAGAAACAAGAAAAATAAACAATCTAACATTACACCTAAAGGAAGTAGAGAAAGAAGAACAAACAAAACCCAAAGTTAGCAGAAGGAAAGAAATCATAAAGATCAGAACAGAAATAAATGAAATAGAAACAAAGAATAGCAAAGATCAATAAAACTAAAAGCTGGTTTTATGAGAAGATAAACACAATTGATAAACCATTAGCCAGACTCATCAAGAAAAAGAGGGAGAGGACTCAAATCAATAAAATTAGAAATGAAAAAGGAGAAGTTACAACAGACACCGCAGAAATACAAAGCATCCTAAAAGACTACTACAAGCAACTCTATGCCAATAAAATGGACAACCTGGAAGAAATCAACAAATTCTTAGAAATGTATAACCTTCAAAGACTGAACCAGGAAGAAATAGAAAATATGAACAGACCAATCACAAGTAATGAAATTGAAACTGTGATTAAAAATCTTCCAACAAACGAAAGTCCAGGACCAGATGGCTTCACAGGTGAATTCTATCAAACATTTAGAGAAAAGCTAGCACCCATCCTTCTCAAACTCTTCCAAAAAATTGCGGAGGAAGGAACACTCCCAAACTCATTCTATGAGGCCACCATCACCCTGATACCAAACCAGACAAAGATACTACAAAAAATGAAAATTACAGATCAATATCACTGATGAATAAAGATGCAAAAATCCTCAACAAAATACTAGCAAACAGAATCCAACAACACATTAGAAGGATCATACACCACGATCAAGTGGGATTTATCCCAGGGATGCAAGGATTCTTCAATATACGTAAATCAATCAATGTGATAAACCATATTAACAAATTGAAAAATAAGAACCGTATGATCATCTCAATAGATGCAGAAAAAGCTTTTGACAAAATTCAACACCCATTTATGATAAGAACTCTCCAGAAAGTGGGCACAGAGGAAACCTACCTCAATATAATAAAGGCCATATATGACAAACGCACAGCAAACATCATTCTCAATGGTGAAAAACTGATAGCCTTTCCTCTAAAATCAGGAACAACATAAGGATGTCCACTCTCACCACTATTATTCAACACAGTTTTGGAAGTCCTAGCCATGGAAATCAGAGAAGAAAAAGAAATAAAAGGAATACAAATTGGAAAAGAAGAAGTAAAATTGTCACTGTTTGCAGATGACATGATACTCTACATAGACAATCCTAAAGAAGCCACCAGAAAACTACTAGAGCTAATCAATGAATTTCGTAAAATTGCAGGATACAAAATTAATGCACAGAAATCTCTTGCATTCCTATACACTAATGATGAAAAATGTGAAAGAGAAATTAAGGAAACACTCCCATTTACCACTGCAACCAAAAGAATAAAATACCTAGGAATAAACCTACCTAGGGAGACAAAAGACCTGTATGCAGAAAACTATAAGCACTGATGAAAGAAATTAAAGATGATACCAACAGCTGGAGAGATATACCATGCTCTTGGATTGGAAGAATCAATATTGTGAAAATGACTATACTACCCAAAGCAATCTACAGATTCAATGCAATCCCTATCAAATTACCAATGGTATTTTTTACAGAACTAGAACAAAAAATCTTAAAATTTGTATGGAGGCACAAAAGACCCCCAATAGCCAAAGCGGTCTTGAGGGAAAAAAACGAAGCTGGAGGAATCAGACTCCCTGACTTCAGACTATACTACAAAGCTACAGTAATCATGAAAATATGGTACTGGCACAAAAACAGAAACATAGATCAATGGAACAAGACAGAAAGCCCAGAGATAAACCCACGTACCTATGGTCAACTAATCTATGACAAAGGTGGCAAGGATATACAATGGAGAAAAGAGAGTCTCTTCAATAAGTGGTGCTGGGAAAACGGGACAGCTACATGTAAAAGAATGAAATTAGAACACTCCCTAACACCATACACAAAAATAAAATCAAAATGGATTAGAGACCTAAATGTAAGACTGGACACTATGAAACTCTTAGGAAGAACACCCTCTGATATAAATCACAGCAAGATCTTTTTTGATCCACCTCCTAGAGTAATGGAAATAAAAACAAAAATAAACAAATTGTACCTAATGAAACTTCAAAGCTTTTGCGCAGCAAAGGAAACCATAAACAAGACGAAAAGACAACCCTCAGAATGGGAGAAAATATTTGCAAACGAATCAATGGACAAAGGATTAATCTCCAAAATATATAAACAGCTCATGCAGCTCAATATTAAACAAACAAACAACCCAATCCAAAAATGGGTAGAAGACCTAAACAGACATTTCTCCAAAGAAAACATACAGATGGCCAAGAGGCACATGAAAACCTGCTCAAAATCACTAATTATTAGAGAAATGCAAATCAAAACTACAGTGAGGTATCACCTCACACCGGTTAGAATGGGCATCATCAGAAAATGTGCAAGCCACAAATGCTGGAGAGGGTGTAGAGAAAAGGAAACCCTCTTGCACTGTTGGTGGGAATGTAAATTGATACAGCCACTATGGAGAACAGTATGGAGGTTCCTTTAAAAACTAAAAATAGAACTACCATATGACCCAGCAATCCCACTACTGGGCGTATACCCTGAGAAAACCATAATTCAAAAAGAGTCATGTACCAAAATGTTCATTGCAGCTCTATTTACAATAGTCAGGACAAGGAAGCAACCTAAGTGTCCATCATTGGATGAATGGATGAAGAAGATGTGGCACATGTATACAATGGAATATTACTCAGCCATGAAAAGAAATGAAATTGAGATATTTGTAGTGAGGTGGATGGACCTAGAGTCTGTCATACAGAGTGAAGTAAGTCAGAAAGAGAAAAACAAAGACCATATGCTAACACATACATATTGAAGCTAAGAAAAAAAAAAAGGTCATGAACAACCTAGGGGTAAGACAGGAATAAAGACACAGACCTAGTAGAGAATGGACTTGAGGATATGGGGAGGGGGAAGGGTAAGCTGTGACAAAGTTAGAGAGTGTCATGGACATATATACACTACCGAACTTAAAATAGATAGCTAGTGGGAAGCAGCCGCATAGCACAGGGAGATCAGCTTGGTGGTTTCTGACCACCTAGAGGGGTGGGATAGGGAGGGTGGGAGGGAGGGAGATGCAAGAGGGAACAGATATGGGAACATATGTATATGTATAACTGATTCACTTTGTTATAAAGCAGAAAGTAACACACCATTGTAAAGAAATTATACTGCAATAAACATATTTAAAAAAAAGATAAACAAAATGTGATACCTAAAAAAAAAGGAAACTAAAAATAGAATTACCATATGATCCAGCAATCCCACTACTGGGCGTATACCCACAGAAAACCATAAGCCAGAAAGACACATGCACCCCAATGTTCATTGCAGCACTATTTACAATAGCCAGGTCATGGAAGCAAACTAAATGCCCATCGACAGATGAATGGATAAAGGAGATGTGGTACATATGTACAATGGAATATTACTCAGCCATATAAAGGAATGAAATTGGGTCATTTGTAGAGATGTGGATGGATCTAGAGACTGTCATACAGAGTGAAGTAAATCAGAAAGAGAAAAACAAGTATCGTATATTAATGCATATATGTGGAACCTAGAAAAATGGTACAGATGAACTAGTTTGCAGGGCAGAAATTGAAACACAGATGTAGAGAACAAAAGTATGGACAGCAAGGGGGGAAAGTGGTGGGGGGTGGGGGTGGGGGTGTGCTGAATTGGGAGATTGGGATTGACGTGTATACACTGATGTGTATAAAACTGATGACTAATAATGGCCTGCTTCATAAAAAAATAAATAAAATAAAATTCAAAAAAAAATTGCACTACGAAACAAGGGAGACTGAAGCAAAGAAGGGTCTGATAGTGCTGATCACAAATATCAGGTTTAGGATTATGTTCGAGATGATTACTTGGGAGCTGTACATTAAGGATATAGGCTCAAGAAGATACAAACCACCTGAAATTATACTTAACTACAGGAGAAACTGTAAAAACTTTTAGAGAACTACCTGTTCCTTCTCACCAAGGTGGGTTGGACACAGATGGTTTAGTGAAAAAATGTTTTAAAAAAATGAGGTCCATGAAATACATAAGAGAAAGAAAAAAGAAAACACGAAATATTTTACCAATCTATAATAAATCTCATAACCAAATCTGACAAAGCCAAAAATCCTAAAAGTTATAGAAGCATATTGGATTCAGCAATATAGTAAAAACCAATGTGTCATGATTATGTAGACTTTATTTTGGAATGTAATAATGGATTAATATGAAATTGACTAATAAGCAATTTATATTAATTAAATTACAGGTTAAAGGAAACAGTCACAATCTCAATATTTACCAAAAAGTCATTTTACAAATGTCTATATTTCTGCTCTAAAGTTTGCTCATTTTGTAAACAAGGATTACAAAGACATGTACTTAATATAACAAGAGGGAACACTGAGTCAAAAAAACCTGAAAAAAATTGTGTTATAGGCATGATACTGGGCAATGACATCAACTACAAATTTTAATAAGAGAAAAAAATGAGATATACATATGTGAAAAGAAGAAAAATAATTGCAAACATTTACAAATACGATTAAATCTGAACTCCCCCCCAAATAATATAAAGACCTCTTCTAATGCACTGCATTATTAAATTCTGTCATTGTTTCTCAGATGTATGTATGTATATATCCAGTGTTTGGATTTTGAAAAAATATGCAATTCTAAATAGCAAAAATAAATATTCATTGAAGAGCAGTAAGCTTAAAAATATAATTATTGTATACCCAAAAAGAAGAAAATATTTTATTGAGGGGCATACATGAACTTTTGAATAAATTATCAAAAAATTTAAACCTCTAAAGAGTGGAATTTTTTGTTATATTCAACTGATATAATAGTTATATATAATGTAATTAGAAAACAATATACTTAAATAAAACAGAGCAATTATAAAGGATTTCTTGTAAAAGATAGTAAAACATAAGCTACAATAATTAAAACACTGGTACTAATATAAAAACAGATGGGCAATAAATGGAGTAGAGTATAGATGTAGATATTATTATACAAACTAGCTAAAAAGTTAAAATAAAATACAATTATATGCCTATCCCATATCTTAAACTCAAATATCAGTGTTAATAAAGGCTTACATGTTAAGAAATGAAAAGGAAAACATAGATTTTTTTTTTTTTTTTTTTTTTTGTGGTACACGGGCCTCTCACTGTTGTGGCCTCTCCCGTTGCGGAGCACAGGCTCCGGACGCGCAGGCTCAACGGCCATGGCTCACGGGCCCAGCCACTCCACGGCATGTGGGATCTTCCCGGACCGGGGCACGCCCCCGTGTCCCCTGCATTGGCAGGCGGACTCTCAACCACTGCACCACCAGGGAAGCCCGAAAACATAGATTTTTAAAAAATAATGATCTTGGAGTGAAAGATGTTTTCCTAACACCTGAAGTTCTTAATTCCTTCTATATTGTTTATTTTGGGAATTGATATCCTCTAACATATCTCTAATGTCAAATAATAAATATTTCAAAAATGTTTTGTACTTTAGTGCCACTATTTCTGCAGCCTAGTTTTGCTATTTCATAGTGTTGGTTTACTTCAAAAACTGGTGATTTTTGCTGATTATAGGAAGACAGAGTCAGAAGCATTGGTAACTTGGATAAGCTTCCCTAATACGTGTGAAATTTACTGTGCCAAAAGCCTTAAATGTAGATAACGATTTAAGGATCTAGCCTGTTGTAAATCCCAGCCAGATTTCCTTGTTAATTCTTTCCTACTGGAAAGGGATTTCCATTCTTAATTCAGGGCCACTTTGTCTCTCTTTAAGGTTGGACACTACATGGAGATCACCCTTTTGTATCTGTGTCCCCAGTACTCACTCTAATGCTCTTACTGCAGATGCTCCAGTTTATTGAGAGAACACTCCTTCAGATATGAAAATTTATGCTTAAGCACAGGAGCAACTGTTCTAAGAACATTTGAGGAATTATTTTATTCACCTCCCAAACTTACATTTGCTTCTGCTCTCTACTCTCTAATCTCAGCATTACCCCGACTTTCACTAGGAGACTCTCTGATGGGAGATGGGAGATCTTTCTTTAGTTTTTATTTTGTTGGGGTGCCTCATCTCTGTTTAATCTCATATTAATCTGATCTCATTAGCTTGATATTTTCAAGAAATTCTTCAATATTCTAGGAGGTAGCTTATGCTTTTCTTGATTTTAGAATTTTGAGATATGTTTGTTCTTATTTTTATTCTGTTGGCATTTCAAATAAATTTTTAAAGAAAGATCACATAACACATACATGTCCCAACATCAATCAGTCTTGAACAGAAAACCAGGAAGCAGAGGTATTTCTAGACATCACAGCAAAACCAGAAATTGTTTTAAAAACATACTGACACTTGACCACACAAAAAAATTTAAAAATTCTTTATAACCAAAATAAGTAATAAAAACATTATGCATGTCTTAAACAAAGGTAAGACAAATGACTAGAAAATAAAATTTATGGAGAAGCAAAAGATCAATGACTTAATGCCCTTAATATATAAATGAAATTCAAAATAATGAAGAGAAAAACAAAGTTACAGTTAAAAAGTAGGTAAAGTATAATTACTAATGAAGAAATGCACTGACCCATAAACAAGTGAAAGATGTTCAGCATAAGTAGTAAGCAAAGCAATGCAAATTAAGATAACGGGGGTTCTCCCCCTTCTTTTGCTTAGAGGCATAGGAAATGGAAAAGAAGATTTTAAAAGAAATACAAATACTCTGAAACAAAAAAGGTAGCAGAAATTTACATTCTCCTACACTAGCAGTGAGGGTGAAATTGGTGGGAACTTCTTAAGGTCAACTCAAAATGTGCATGAAAATAATTGTTAAGGGCTTCCCTGCTGGCGCAGTGGTTGAGAGTCCGCCTGCCGATGCAGGGGACACAGGTTCATGCCCTAGTCCGGGAAGATCCCACATGCCGCGGAGCGGCTGGGCCCGTGAGCCATGGCCGCTGAGCCTGCGCGTCTGGAGCCTGTGCTCCACTACGGGAGAGGCCACAACAGTGAGAGGCCCGCATATCGCAAAAAAAAAAAAAAAAAAATTATTGTTAAAACCACAGAAACAAATATGGCCACTTTTAGAAATCCATTCTGAGGAAAAATATATGGAATCAATGAAGATATAAATACAAGGATATTTACTGTAGCATTGATACAAATAACATTAATAGCAAATATAGGAAAAGATTATAAAGAACTAAAAGATAACTCTTGAGAATGGATACATATATTAGAACACATATATATATGACCAAATGAAAAGATCTTTGCCTTCTTATTGATAGTCTGATGTATTAAATTGAAAAGTGTGTTACATAACAGTACTGTCAGTGTGATTATCTTGATGTACAAATCACACATACACACACACATTACACACATAGATGTCTGTATGCATATGCACATAGAAAAACTTTGTGGCTATTTACAAACCAAAACATTAATAATGCTTACCTCTTGGAATCAGATTATATATTATATTGTTTGTATATTTCACTTCATTTTTGGATGTTGTTGCAATAACTATATTAATTTTATAATTCTACAACTACTCTTATTATGTAAAGTGGGGAAATAGAAAAGTCATTCAGTTATAAAGAAAATTATTTCCATTAGAAAAATAACAACATAGATGAATGGCACAGCATTGAAAGCTGTTTTTCTGTTTTAGGCTAAAGTAGACTTCTTCTTTTCATCCCATGTTCTTATTAAAAGTATTTGTGTATTTGTGTGTGTGTGTGTGTGTTTTTAAATTCCATTACATAAAAGTTCCTCTTTCTGACCCCTCTCAATCAGCCCTAGAAATATGGTAGTGATTCTGAATTATAATAAAACTACTAGATTTTTAAAAAATATTTTTCAGTGCAACTGAATAGTCAGATATAATTGAGGCAGTATGATATACAACTTGGTTTTGGAAAGCTTAGCTGCTATAATCAATAGGCACATTATATTTTATTAGGTACCCTTTATTTGATATGCTCAATGAGCTTGCTTAACTTTTTCATAGTGGTGATCCAGATTAAAGTTGCCTTCAAGGGGCCAGATTTCTCACTAACTGAAAAACATAATTGACAAAACAGCAATTTTAGCTTTGCTAATACATTCTGATACCATAAAACAAATGAAATAGATGTTCTAGCAAATTAAGAAAATGAATTATAGTAATAATATTGAGGTTTTTGTACAAATTACATTTGTAAATTATCCTTTTCCTTCAGATGCCAGAAATGATGGCTCAATTCTGATTCTCAGTGACTTCATTAGATTTTATGTTTCCTCCGAGGGCACCTTGTCCTCAATGACTGGTTGATACAAGGGTATGAATCCTGTTTCCCTTCCTTTAATTCCAGATAACTTTGGAAGTCCATGCAAGCTTAAGAACACCCAGTACCATTATAGTATCTTTGGATCAGCTAAGGCCTTTGCACAACTGCATTACAGCTGGCTTCTTCTTTTACCCATTTTGCTGCCTCTGTTTCCTTCTATGGTTTGTTCCAGATAACATACCCCAACAAACTTCCTACAAGCACATCTTAGGGTTTGTTCCCTGGGGAACTCCAGCTAGAATAGTCTATGATTTTTTAAAAAATATTTTTAAGGAAATACTTAACTTATATCTGCCCCCTAATAGCATATGTTTAAGTCTCTTTATATTGGGTAAAATAAAAAAACTGCCCTGAGTTTTCTGTTGTGAAGGAACTACCTATTTCACACTAAGATAATTGAGGAATAGAGTTGTGTGGAGCCCCGTGAGTGACTGAATATAGCATGTACCTACTCATCTTAACGGGTATCACCAAATGGATCCATTCCATTGCTGATAAAATGGAAAGAATGGCCTATGTACATCTATCCCTATTATCATATGTGCAGCCAGATGAGCTATGATTCTATTATTTCCCAGAACTCATTAGGGCCAAGTCAGGTTACCATTCAGGAAGAAAATATAATGGAAAATCATGCTGCTACAGCAGTATTAATGATTCATTAGGTGACATTCTACCCTCTGAATGTTCTTGAAATGATCTAAATCCAAAGTGTCATAGCAGCTACACCAAAGCCATGACACAATAAAACAGAAGGTATGTTATGCTAAGCCATAGTAGTGGACGATTCAGCCTAATATACTATGTATTTTTTTTCTGTTGGTGGTAGTGAAGATGAACATAATTTTTGACAATTGAAAATTATATTTACTAGTATGTGATGAATCTGGCTGTCATAAATTAACCTACAATTTTTTGTTTGATTTATAATTGCTGTTTATAGTTATAAAGCACCATATACTGACTACACTTTTTATAAGAAAATACTTCATTTTACCCAACCTCAAGGTCCTCCTTCCAACTAAATGGTTTCAGATTTCTGCATATATATCTGGTATTCATCCTAATAGGAATAACTATTTGGTAACAGTTATAATAATAGTAAATTTTTATATAGAGTGTAAAATGTGCCAGACACTATTCTAAGTTCTTTTTTTTTTTTTTTTTTGCGGTGTGCGGGCCTCTCACTGTTGTGGCCTTTCCCGTTGCAGAGCACAGGCTCCAGACACGCAGGCTCAGCGGCCATGGCTCACGGGCCCAGCCGCTCTGCGGCATGTGGGATCTTCCTGGACCGGGGCACAAACCCGTGTCCCCTGCATCGGCAGGTGGACTCTCAACCACTGCGCCACCAACTTTTATATACATGGAAACAGCTAAGAGAGCTTAGGAAACCTTACTAAAGTTACACAGCTAATAACTGTCAGAGATAGGATTTTAAAATAGACATTCTGACTTTAGACTTTGTATTACCAATTCTATGCTTTATACTAAAATAAGCCTGCAGTGATAGATATAAAGAAAGAAAAGTTAGGGGCTGAAAATATTCTAGGCTAAGAGCTATACAAATCAACAGTTATACAGTTCATGCTGCAGAGTTATATTATTAGATGCTGAGACATGTTTGGGGTCAGGGAAGCTGGGAGAAGATGAGTTTTGATCTTAATATTAAAAGAAAATATGAGGTAAAAAGTGAAGTTGGAAGGGTATATCATACAGACAAATCTTTTATGCAAAGTTATAGATGCATACGAACATATGGCATTTGGGGATTTGGGGAAATAGAAGTAGTTCGATATGGCTAGAATAAAGGGTTTTGGGTTGCAGTGTAGTAGGTCAGAATGAGGGTTAGGAACAATTATCAAATTCTTCCATGTCATGTGGTAAGCTGTGGCCAGATCAATGCCATGGAAAGTCTATGACTTTTGGAAGCCCTAGTTATACAGTTGTAAATCCCTAGGATTGTAGCATAGGGAGAAATTCTGTATTTGAACAGTGTTGTCTTACTTGGTCTCTATATTACCTTGGAGTCCTACTGAGAATAGATGGTGAAGCAGGACCTATTGTTTCAATCCAGGAGGCAGGTCACTGGTTCTACCAAAGCAGAGGAATGAGGCCTCCATGATTTGTATCTTTCCATTTTTCTCTCTCAGTTTCAGGGGAAGAGATAAACTGCCCACACATTTCTCCCTTTCAGCTTCCTGAGCCTCCCTCTTGGGAGTAGAATAGCCAGAAAGAACAGACATGTAGGGTCAATGTCAACTTCCTCTCTTAGTTTCAAGAGACACCTGCAGAGGTCTTCAGTTCCTTTCACTTGGGTTTCAAACACTAGTTATGAGGGAACAATGTAACCTAAAGAAGAGAACCCAAATTCTCACTAGTCCCCAGACGTAAAGAGGTCTCAGCAGCTGTTTTGCTCTGAAGAGGCTGACAGTTTGTAACTGATGCTGAAAGAAAAGAGAGCCATGTTCCAGTCACTGTGGATCCTTTTTTGCTTATCTTGTGTATTTATCTTATCAACAAAGAGAATATCTGATTATTTGTTCATCTGTTACTGACGCTATTTCCCAATATGTATTTATTTTCTTAAACATAATTATTCATAAGTAAAATATATTTTCCTTCATGCCTATAATTAAGTACTGATAAAGAATAATGATGTATGTATACTATGTTATATAAACTTTTTGACCTTACTATTCTAAAAAAGGGAGAGAGAACATCAGTTCAAATAGTTATACCTCAGTTTCTTTATCTGCAAAACAGAGTTAGTATCTCCTATCTTGTAGAGTTATGGAGTGTGTTGGAGATGATGACTATAAAGCAGGAAGGTGATGAATACAAAGCATTATCTGGCTCAGAGTTGGCGGTTAACAAATGTTGACTCTTATTTACCATTATTAATATTAGCATATATCATGAAATGAGAGAATTCCGATTCTACATATTCATAGCCATGGTGAAAGTAAGAGTATAAGGTTTAATTGTTTCTCAAATATTATTGAGTAATGACTATTGCGTCACATTCAGTGAAGATAAAAGTAAACAATACAGGATTTTTTCCCCAAGAATTTGATCTTTATGTTGACAGATATTGATTTCTAATTTAGAAGCATCCAAATTATTGCTTCAGAATAATAATAACTAACACTCTTACGGAGTTTATTATGTGCAAGATACAGTTCTAATCACTATATGTGTGTGTGTCTTTCTCTCTTTGTATATATATATAGCAATCTTTAATAATAAGTACTATTATTACTTCTACTTTACAAGTGAACAAACTGAGCACAAAAATATTATCACTTACACAAGATCCACAGCTGAATGACAGCAAATCTGGGTTTTGAACTTAGATATCTGACTCCACAGGTATTAGCCTTAACCATTTTATACAGCTTGTCAAAAGAGAAGGCACACACACATACACACACACACACACACACACACACACACACACACACTTTAACAGATGCAGAAACTAAGTCTCAGAGAGTTAAATGAATTACCATACATGATCCAGTTACTTAAAAAGTCAGCTGTTTGGCAATTCATTGGTTATGGTTGTTTAAGCCATTCAATACCCGACCCACCGTGTTTTCGGTGATGATCTAATTTAGTTGAACACTCTCTTCATAGCCCTGGCCACAATGCAATGCAGGAATTTCTTTAGGTGAACATTCTGGCATCATAACTAATCCTTGAGGTTCAAGATATCAGACTATCCACTTGTTATTATTACCACAAGCGAGAGCTGCTTTTTGTCTTGTTTTCTGTTTTTGCACTGAAAATACTTCTAATAGGGTCCCTAGAGAATTTACCTTAAAGACAGGGTAGTATCCATTTCTAAAGAATGCTAATATAAAGTTGTAGTGCTAAATAATGATGCAATTACCAATGTTCAACTAACATGTTAAAGATGTATTCACAAGCCTCTGCTTAGCAATAAATGTTCAATGAAGTTAACTGTTCTTCTGGTGGGGTGCTAATACAGAGAGCCATTGCATTAAAACATGCCATTGCTAACTGTGTGTAAAATAAATGAAATTCAATAAAATTTTATAATGTAACTTCCTTTTTAAAAAGGGGTACTAGTGAAACTTAAGCTGCAGTAGAGTGTTTCTGTAAATTATCTGCTTAATATTAGACTCTACTTTTCAGATTTAAAAAAAGTTTACAAACACAAACAGGTTACTATCCAAATACAGTTACTTACAAATACAAGCAGCTAAATAAAGAGTTTCTACCACATCTATTCCCTATAACAATTACATTTATTTTATGTAATGTGGATAGGGGTGTGTGTGTGTGTGTGTGTGTG